>NC_058136.1:10176411-10220188 GCF_016433145.1 Gracilinanus agilis | reverse complement strand
ATATTCAAGTCATTCTACCATTCTGAATTTATCTTAGATGTTGATCTAAACCTAATCTCTCCCAAACTGTTTTCCAATTTTCCCAGCAGTTTTTTTCAAATAGTGGGTTTTGTCCCCAAAACTGGGCTCTTTTGGTTTATCTTAGACTGTCTTGCTGAGGTCACTTACCCCCAGTCTATTCCACTGGTCTTCCCTTCTGTCTCTTAGCCAGTACCATATTGTTTTGATGACCACTGCTTTATAGTACAGTTTAAGGTCTGGTACTGCTAGGCCACCTTCCTTCACATTTTTTTCCATTATTTCCCTTGATATTCTTGATCTTTTGTTCTTCCAGATGAACTTTGTTATAGTTTTTCCTAATTCAGTAAAAAAAGTTTCTTGGTGGTTTGATAGGTATGGCACTAAATAAGTAAATTAATTTGGGTAGGATGGTCATTTTTATTATGTTATCCTACGCATGAGCAATCAATGTTTTTCCAATTGTTTTAATTGTTTGGAAATCTAGTTTTAATTGTTTGGAAAGTGTTTTGTAGTTGTTTTCTTATAATTGCTGTTTGTTTTGGTAGATAGATTCCTAAGTATTTTATATTGTCTAGGGTGATTTTAAATGGCATTTCCCTTTCTAACTCTTGCTGCTGAGATGTGTTGGAAATATATAGAAATGCTGATGATTTATGTGCAATTATTTTGTATCCTGAAACTTTTGCTAAAGTTGTTGATCATTTCTACTAGCTTTTTAGTTGATTCTCTAGGATTTTTTAAGTAGACCATCATATTATCTGCAAAGAGTGATAGGTTGGTCTCCTGATTGCCTGTTTTAATAACTTCAATTTCTTTTTCTTCTCTAATTGCTACTGTTAGTGTGTCTAGTACAATGTTAAATAATAGAGGTGATAATGGGCATCCTTGTTTCACTCCTGATCTTATTGGGAAGGCTTCTAATTTATCCCCATTGCATATGATGCTTGTTGATGGTTTTAGGTATATACTGTTTATTATTTTTAGGAAAGGTCCTTCTATTCCTATACTTTTCAGTGTTTTCAATAGGAATGGGTGCTGTATTTTGTCAAAGGCTTTTTCAGCATCTATTTAGATAATCATGTGATTTTTGTTTGTTAGATTGTTGATATGGTCAATTTAGTGGATGGTTTTCCTGATGTTGAATGATCCTTGCATTCCTGGCATAAATCCCACCTTATCATGGTGGATGATCCTCTTGATCACTTGCTGGAGTCTCTTTGCTAGTATTCTATTTAAGATTTTTGCATCTATGTTCATTAGGGAGATTGGTCTGTAGTTTTCTTTCTCTGTTTTTGATCTACCTAGCTTTGGAATCAGTACCATATTTGTGTCATAAAAGGAATTTGGTAGGAGTCCTTCTTTGCTAATTATATCAAATAATTTGTATTGTATTGAGATTAGTTGCTCTTTGAATGTCTGATAGAATTCACTTGTGAATCCAGCAGGCCCTGGTGATTTTTTCTTAGGGAATTCTTTGATGGCTTGTTCAATTTCTTTTTCTGATATGGGATTATTTAGTTATTCTATTTCTTCTGTTGTTAATCTAGGCAATTTATATTTTTGTTAATATTCATCCATATCACCTAGATTGCTATATTTATTGTCATATAATTGGGCTAAATAGTTTTTAATGATTGCCTTAATTTCCTGTTCATTAGAGGTGTGGTCTCCCTTTTCATCTTTGATTCTGTCAATTTGATTTTCTTCTTTCCTTTTTTTTTATTGGATTGACCAGTACTTTGTCTATTTTATCTGTTTTTTCAAAATACCAGCTTCTAGTCTTACTTATTAATTCAGTAGTTCTTTTACTTTTGATTTTATTAATTTCTCCCTTGATTTTTAGTATTGCTAATTTAGTTTTCATCTGGGGATTTTTAATTTGCTCACTTTCTAGTTTTTAAGTTGCGTGCCCAATTCATTAATCTCTGCCCTCCCTAATTTGTTAATATATGCACTC
The DNA here is from genome assembly GCF_016433145.1 of Gracilinanus agilis. Lineage (NCBI taxonomy): Eukaryota > Metazoa > Chordata > Mammalia > Didelphimorphia > Didelphidae > Gracilinanus > Gracilinanus agilis. The sequence goes on along the minus strand of NC_058136.1, from coordinate 10,218,210 downwards.
AAGGATATAAATTTCCCCCTGAGTACCGCCTTAGCTGCATCCCACAGAGTTTGGTAGGATGTATCATCATTGTCATTCTCTTCAATGAAATTGTTGATTGTTTCTATGATTTCTTCTTTGACTAGCTGCTTTTGGAGAATCATATTATTTAATTTCCAATTAGTTTTTGGTTTGACTGTCCAGGTGCCCTTACTAATTATTATTTTTATTGCATTATGATCTGAGAAGGTTACATTTATTATTTCTGCTCTTTTGCATTTGTTTGCAATGTTTCTATGCCATATTACATGGTCAATCTTTATGAATGTACCATGCGTAGCTGAAAAGAAGGTGTATTCCTTTTTGTGCTATTTATTTTTCTCCACATATCTATTGAATCTAATTTTTCTAGGACTTCATTCACCTCTCTTATCTCTTTCTTATTTATTTTTTGGTTTGATTTATCTAGATCTGAAAGAGGAATATTTAGATCTCCCACTAGTATGGTTTTACTATCTATTTCCTTCTTGAGCTCTGCCAGTTTCTCCCTTATGAATTTGGATGCTATGCCATTTGTTGCATACATATTGAGCACTGTTATTTCCTCATTGTCTATACTGCCTTTTATCAAGATGTAATAACCTTCCCTGTCTTTTTAAATTATATTTATTTTTACTGTGGCTTTGTCAGAAATCATGATCCTCACTCTTGCCTTCTTCTCATTTGAAGCCCAAAAGATTTTTCTCAAGCCCTTTACCTTAAACCTGTGTATGTCCACTTGCCTCATATGTGTTTCTTGTAGACAACATATGGTAGAATTTTGGTTTCTAATCCACTCTATTTGATTCAGTTTTATGGGCAAGTTTATCCCATTCACATTCATAGTCATAATTATCAGTTGTGTATTCCCCAACATTTTGGTATCTTCTCCTAGTTCTACCTCTTTTTCTCACACTATTTTCTTTTAAACCAGTGGTTTTCTTTAAGCCAGTAACCCTTGTTCCCTCCCTTGATTTACTTTCCTTTCTACCCTCTCCCTTATTATTCCCATCTTTTTATTTTGAATGCCTAATGAATTCCCTACCCTTTCTTCTCCCCTCCCTTTTTTGACCTCCCCACTCCTCTGTTCCTCTTGGTTTATCCCTTCTGAATTTCTCAGTAGGGTTAGATAGAGTTCTAAATCCCAATGGATATAGCTACTCTTCCCTCTCAGGGTTAATTCCACTGAGGGTAAGGTTTAAATATGACCTTTTAATGCTCTCTTCCTCTCCTTCTTATAATAGTATTCATCCCTTTCCCTTCCCATGCCCTTTTTGTGTGTAATGGAATATCGTATTTTTCTTATTCATTCAAGTTTCTCTTGGTTACCTCTACTTTTCATCCACCTCTTTCCCACCCCCCATATCAACTTAGACCATTTAGTACTCCAACCTCTCCATATGAATAATTCTTCTAATTACTATAATAGTGAATACTATAATAGTGAATAGAGTTTACTACAGAGAATTACACATAACCGTTTCGACATAGGAATAGAAATAATTAGATCTAATTTAAGCCCTTAAAGAGGCAAATTTAAAAAATAAGAGTTTTCTTTCTTTCCCTTCTGTTTTTTATTTACCTTTTCATATTTCTCTTGATTTTTGTGGTTGGATATCGAACTTTCCATTTAGTCCTGGTCTTTTCTGTGCAAATACTTGGAAATCTTTATCTTATTGAATGCTCATACTTTCCCCTGGAAGTATATAGTCAGTTTTGATGGGTAGTTGATCTGTGGTTGAAGACCCAGTTCTCTTGCCCTTCTGAATATCATATTCCAAGCCTTGTGGTCTTTTAGTGTGGAGGCTGCCAGATCCTGTGTTATCCTGATTGTTGCTCCTTGATATCTGAATTGTCTCTTTCTGGCTTCTTGTAAAATTTTTTCTTTTACTTGCAAGCTCTTGAATTTGGCTATTATATTCCTGGGGGTTGTCTTTTCAGGGTCTACAGTAGAGGGTGATCTATGGATCCTTTCAATGTCTGTATTGCCCTCTTGTAAAACTTCAGGACAGTTTTGCTGAATAATTTCTTTTAGTATGGAGTCCAAATTTTTATTAATATCTTCTTTTTTCAGGAAGACCAATGATTCTCAAATTGTCTTTTCTAGACCTTTTTTCTTGATCTTTCAATTTCTCATTGAGATATTTCATGTTTCCTTCTATTTTATCAGTCTTTTGACTTTGCTTTATTTGTTCTTGCTGTCTTGAGAGATCATTAGCTTCTAATTGCTCAATTCTAGCCTTTAGGGACTGGTTTTCCTTTTCACTCTGGTCATTTCTGGTGTTCAATTTGCTTATCAGTTCTTTTTATTTCTGAGCCTCACTTTCCAATTGAAAAATTCTGCCTTTTAAACTGTTATTTTCTTGCCAGATCTCTTCCATCTTTCTCATCATCTCAGATTTGAACTCTTCAAGAGCTTGTGACCAGTTTTCATTTTTTTGGAAGGTTTGGATCTGATTATTTGTTTGTTCTCTGCTGTTTGCTCTGTTGTCTGGATTTTCTCTGTGTAAAAGTTGTGGAGTGTTACAGCTTTCTTCTTGATGATCTTTCTCTTTTGGGGTTCTTGTGAGTGGCTTGCCATTGTGAGCCAAGTGCCCTCTCAGGTTTATCCTCACGCCCAGGGTCTCTCTGCACTCTTTAGGCTCCCGAGGTCTCAGATCTAGTTGTTCTCAGGGTCAAGACTCCTGGTGGTCCCCTTGCTTGTTCTTCTGCCTGAAGCTCCTTTAACAGTCTCAAGGCGCTGCTTCCACCATCATGCACCCCTCTGCACTGGGTCCCCACCCAAGGTCTGTGCCTGCTCTCAAGGTATTTGTTCAAAGTCCGCACATTCTTTATCCTCTTGGGGTCTTAATTCTTGCTGCTCTCTGGAACAGGCCCTAGTGTTCCTAGGTGGCTGTCAAGGATTTAATGAATGCCCCAAAATTGCTCTAACTCTTTTGGGCTAGCTTTGGCACTGTAGGTGGTGTGTGTGTGGGAGGGGATTGTTCAGCTCACGTTTTAGTCAGAGCTATTTCACCCCCTTATAGAATGGAAATGCCTCGTTTCCACATACCTTCAATGCTGTGCCCTGTTGTGGGGTCCCTTCATTCGTCTGTATTTGTTTTTATGTCTTCTTGAGGAGTCTTATATGTGTTGGTTAGGAGAGGTTAAGTGAGCTGCTTCTACTCTGCCACCATCTTAACCTGGAAGTGCAGAGTTTTTTGTTATAAAGATTTTTTCCCAGTTTGTTGTTTTCCTTCTGATTTTGGTTGCATTGTTTTTGTTTGTACAAAACCTTTTTAATTTAATACAATCAAAATTATTTATTTTACATTTTGTAATTTTTTTTAACTCTTTCTTGGTTTAAAAATTTTCCCTTTCCCATAGGCCTGACAAGTATACTATTCTGTGATCACTTAATTTACATATAGTTTCCTTCTTTATATTCAAGTCATTCACCCATTCTGAATTTATCTTGGTGTAGGGTGTGAGATGTTGATCTAAAGCTAATCTCTCACATAATGTTTCAATTTCTTTTTCTGATATGGGGTTATTTAAGTATTCTATTTCTTCTGCTGTGAATCTGGGCAATTTATATTTTTGTAAATATTCATCCATATCACTTAGGTTTCTATATTTATTGGCATATAATTAGGCAAAATATTTTTTGATGATTGCCTTGATTTCCTCTTAATTAGAGGTGAGGTCTCCCTTTTCATCTTCGATACTGTTGATTTGGTTTTATTCTTTTTTTATTAGATTCACCAGTACTTTGTCAATTTTATTTGTTTTTTCAAAATATCAGCTTCTGGTCTTATTTATTAGTTCAATAGTTCTTTTACTTTCAATTTTATTAATTTCTCCTTTAATTTTTATGAACTCGAATTTAGTTTTCATCTGGGGATTTTTAATTTGTTCTCTTTCTAGTTTTTTTTTAATTTTCATGCCCAATTCATTGATCTTTGCCCTCCCTAATTTGTTAATATATGCACTCAAAGATATAAATTTTCCCGAGTACTGCTTTGGCTGCATCCCACAGATTTTGGTAGGATGTCTCATCATCGTCATTCTCTTCTATGAAATTGTTAATTGTTTATATGATTTGTTCTTTGACTAACTGATTTTGGAGAATCATATTATTTAATTTCCAGTTAGTTTTTGATTTTCCTATCCATGTGCTCTTACTAATTAAACTTGAATTTTAAAGAGTAAATTTAGATACTAACTTTACCATGTTAAACAAATATAAGAATATAATACTTCAGTGAAACGTTTTGTAGTTTCAGTCCTTGTAATTTGTTCTCATTGGTGGTTGTTATAAGGAAAATGTCTCTGTCTATTGTATGTGATCTGTCCTTGCTGTCAGCTTGGAAAATTATGTTCTAATAAGCTATATAGAGCCTTACTGTGCCTAACAGTTTGCTGTGTTTATCAGGTATTTCTTATTAAGGGTTGGGAAATGGGTTTCATTTAACATGCCAAAAATCATAGGAGAAAAATTAGCTTGTCAGATGAGAAAGCTTCTGTCTCCACCTGAGAGATCTGGTTGTTCCCATAGCCATTGCCTATTTCTAAAGGAAGTCTTTGTAATGGCACTTTTATTCTAAGGTATCATTTACCTCCTACTAGTTAGTCCCTTAGTTTATTTGACTGGGAAACTTGTAAAACTTGAGCATTCTGTTTTAATTTAGGTTAAAATGACTCCTTTACATAACCTACTGTGGCAGTGAATTTCACAGGTCGACTGTCTATTGCAAGGAGTCACTTCCTTTTATTCATTTTAAATTAGCGGACTTTCAGCTTCATCAAGTGTCTTCTTGTTTTCAGGAAAACCACTCATGCTCCTAAGGAGCTGTGGATACTGACATTCATTGAGTCCTTAATTATTTGTTAGGCCTCAGTTAAGCTCTTTTTTTTAAGCATTAGAATTTGTAGATTCTGGTCATATTAAACTCTGGCCAGATCTTTAATTATTTTTCAGGCCCCTACATGGGACTCAGTTATTTCTTTCTCCAAATGAAGGGAAGAAATATTAACCCTAACTCTAACCGTGTCCTGAGACAATGCCAAAATAAACACTTTTGGTACCCCAAGGTGGAGAAATTTTCTAGGCAGGCATTTTAAGAATGATTTTCAGATTTTCAGAATTATGTTCTATTACTTTTAGTTATTTATGAGGTCTTCAAATAATCTAGTATATTCTTCTCAAAGAAGCCAATGTCTTGTTAATCCTTTTTTCTCCAGAGATATATTAGACAGCCCCTTATCCCTTCATTCAAGTGAATTTGTAATCAAATGAACAAGTCTTGCAAAGGAAAGCAAATATTTGGGTAGTGGTGGTACAAATACATGAGTGCTATAAATGTCAAATAAATATGACATTTGACTTCCAGGCTGCTGATCTGGGAAAGGAGAAGTATTTTACCCACCCCATAAGGTTAATGTGAAGCTAAAAACATGAAAAATTGAAAAATTGCATTATTGTTGATGTTGTGCTATTTTGCCTCAACTGCACAATTTTATCTTAATTAGCCATTAGATAAGCTTGTGTCCCAGTTTCACTGTCTATTTGTGATTACCCTTACTTTTCCTCTCTCTACTACGTGTGCCTTGATCTTTTCTCTTGTTCTATTTTCTCTCTCCTTTTGTTGCTCTTTTTTTCCCCTCTTTGCCATTTTCTTTTTTCTCCCTTCATCTTAAAACTTTGCTCCTCAGCAATGCATTTTCATCCATGTTACTGTCACTGCATTCCCTGCTTCATCTTTTTGTCTTTCTCAGGTCAGTAGCACAATAGTTTGTCACCTATGCCTGCATTTTAGACTTGATATAATAATAATGACTCTAAAGATATTTGAAGATACCACTGAATTATATATATATATATATATATATATATATGCATATATATACACTTACATATCTATATCTATCTATCTATTTATCCATATATCCAGTCCCCTCTATTCAAGAATCGATTTTCACAAATCCATTTGACATTGTGCTGTTTTTTTTCTTTTTCTAGATGCAAGGGCCTTTAGAGTTAGTAAACTCTAATTTCTGACCTCAAAGACAATATTGGTTTAAATTTGGCACTGATTACCTGCCCCAGGGGGTTGGATAATGGGTTGGTGTTGAATAAATTAATTGTTCAGATAAATATCAATCCAAACTTAGAGCCAAGATGTTTCTAGGGATATAATATGCAGAACTTTCATTTTGGAGATTCCAGAGATTTTTTTTAAATCTTGGAGATTCTGGCTTAAAATAATAATAGTACCGTATGTGTGTTACATATATGTATAGGTATAATTTTATACTTATGGGGCTGATCATATATTATCTACCTTACAGAATCATGATGAAATATGTAAGTTGTATGGTTCAAGGGGAATATGAGCTGATATTGTTGAGTAGGAAAGGTGATCCCTATTTTATAGATGAAGAGACCAACACCAAGAAGCCAGATGAATTGTTTATGCCACACTACTACTAACTCAGTTAATAAAAAGAAATTAAGCATCTGCTATGTGCCTGATAATGTCCTCAGTTGAAGCAATACAAAAAGACTCAAAAGACTATCTCTGTACTCAAGGAGATTATAATCTAATGAGAGCGACAACATGCAAACAAATATAGACAAAGCAAGCTACATACAGGAAAAATAGGAAGTAATTAACAGGAAAGGCAATAGATTTAAGAGAGATTAGGTAGGGAAGGCTTCCTACACAACATGGGATTTTAATTGGGACAGGGATTTCAGTAGATGGAGCAGAGGAGAATTAACATTCCAGGTATGGGAGATAGTCAGAGAAAATGCCCATAGTAAAGAGATGGAGTATCTCTTCATGGAAAACTAGGAGGCCAGTGCCACTGAATCAACTAGTCCCTGTTAGGGTGTAAGATATAAGAAGATTGGGAAGTTACAAAAGGTCTAGTTTATAAAGAATGCCAAATGGAGAATTCTGTTTTTGATGCTGGAGACGTTAGGGAACTTATAGAGTTTATTGAGTAGGGAGGTGACATAGGCCAGACTAAAGCTTTAGGAAAATCATTTTAGTGGCTTGATTTGGATGGGGAGAGATTTGAGGCAGGCCAACTTACCAGCTGGTTTTTGGAATAGTCTAGACATCAGGTGATGACACTAAAAGTAGTGACAGTTATCAGAGGTGAAAAGTGGGCATATAGTAGAATCAACAGGCTTCGGATCGGATGTGGGGAATGAGGAGTCCAGGATGACTCTTAGATTGCAAGCCTGAAAAACTGGGTGAATGGTGTTGCTATCTAAAGTAATGGGGAAGGTCAGAATGGGGGGAGGATTCAGGGGAAAAGATGAGTTTGTTTTGGACATGTTGATTTTAAAATGTCTACTGGATATCAAGTATGAGATATCTGAAAGGAAGTTAGAGAGATGATTCTGGAGGTCAGCAGAAAGTTTGGGTCAGGCTTAAGAAGATTAGAAGGTCATAGGCAAAAAGATGGTGATTAAATCCTTGGTTGCTGATGAGATCACCAAATGAAATAAGTGATATAGACTAGACCAGTGATAGGCAAACTACTGCCCGCTGGCCAGATGCCATGTTCTATCTAAAATGTTCTATCTGGCCTTGTGACATTATTCCTAATCTGACGAATACAATGAATAGGATACAATACAATGAAACTTTGAAAGAGTTGCCTTAGAAACAGACTGACAGATGAGCACTTCCTTTCCTTTGGCCCCCTCTTTAAAAAGTTTGCCCATTGCTGGACTAGACTCTTAATCCATACTTGGTCCATTGCACCTACAAAGAAATTGATATCTCTTGGAAGTAACTAAAATAGTTCTGAAAATGTCTTGAAAAAACTTGAAACATCTTTTAGTTTCTGAACTTCTTTCACTTCATCTCTTCAGTAGGTCATCCTGTTTTTGTCACTCGAGAGAGAGAAACATAGTCTGCCTGCTGTGTCACAGAAGAAGTCAATTAGCTCTAACTGCCTATTTTAAAACATTTTCTGCCTGCTACCTAATATGGTTGTCTTTTCAGAAACTACAAGCATTATTCAAAAGAACATTGTGTCTTGATTCAGTTGATTGCTGTTCTTTGTTCATGAAAACAAAAATGATGGTCAGAGATTCAGCCCTCTCTCAGAAAACCATTTTTCTAACATCTCATAAGTCAGAACTGATGAATCTCATTGTCATGTATCAAGTCCAACTACGATGTGTGTTTCTCTTTATGTGTTTTAAGTATAATGTTGCACACTGAGGGATATATAATGAAACTATGTAAAATTGATACTGTTAGTCTAAAGTTAACTCCTAAAAGCAGTAGTTTTGGGGGGGAGAAAAATGTTTTGTGGCATCAAAAATATCTTGCTCAGATATGTCAAGTACATTCTAATAGATTTCTAAAAGAGGTCATCTCTGATAAATATATGAACTTATCCTATTATAAAGAATGAATTAAAACTTTGACTTTACTTCTGTGAAATAATCTACCTTCATCTATTCTATATTTTTAGAAATTAATTTTGTAAAGTAATGCTTGTTTTTCAGCCTTAAAAGTAATGAAGTTTGTGTTTTTCTACCTTAAAATGATATAATTTCTTATCTTTTTAATTCATAATTTCATACCCTTTATTATATTTGGACTGAAATAGACACACACATTTCTTCTATTTGCCTTGAGGAATTTTTTTTTTATTTTGCCTAATGATTTCCTTATTTATCTTTTAATTTCTTTTCTTTTTCAATTTCCTACTTTTTTATCTCCCTGTACCAATGAGTACGAGATATTCTTTTTTTTTTTTATTTTAAACCCTTAACTTCTGTGTATTGACTTATAGGTGGAAGAGTGGTAAGGGTAGGCAATGGGGGTCAAGTGACTTGCCCAGGGTCACACAGCTGGGAAGTGTCTGAGGCTGGATTTGAACCTAGGACCTCCTGTCTCTAGGCCTGGCTCTCAATCCACTGAGCTACCCAGCTGCCCCGAGATATTCTTTTGATGAGATCTGGTTCATGTTCCCTTTGGATCTTATGCCCTTTTCCATACTTTGTGCCATCTGCCTGAGGAGTTTTATTGTGCCAAGAATTGGTCTTGGGAATCAGTTATATTTGGAGGGTTTTCTACAGCATCAGACTAAATTTTCTTGAGCCAGTCTCATGATTTTTCCACAGATGTCCTAGCCAGTTTTTCTCCATGATACAAATTCAGCTTTTCTTCTATTTTTCTGCAGTATTTGTGGGGCTGTGATTTGGAAAGCATTGTTTCTTAATGTATAGGCTTTGGGGAGATCGATTTTGGCTTAACTCCAGAAATTGTTGCTAATTAGATATAGAATTTACTTTGTGTGTATTTTGTCTGTAAATATAGATATATGTATTGTCTCTACTAATAAAATATAGACTCCTCTAAGGCAAGGACTATTTAGTTTTTGTCTTTCTGAATCTAGCACCTAGAATAGAGCCTGGCTTATAATAGGGCTTTAATAAATGCAGGTGTTAATTTTTGATTGACGGTTGAATGAACTTTAGAGGAAAGAGCAAGTCATGGGTAGGCAATTAATAAAACCAGTAAAAATAAAGGAGGTGAAAAGGAGTGTGAAGGGAACTAAAGAACTCTAGAGATAGTTGCAATTTTAGAAGGGAGAGCAGGAACTTAGAAGAATCATATGAGGACTCTAAATTCTAGTCAAATCACACGGGATCCTTAATCAAATGCATTTGGAAATGCATAGTTAGAAGATATAGTTTCTTATTCTCTGTGTTTAAAAGGTAGATGCCAGTTTGGGCCATATCAGTTCTTGTGCATTATATTACTTGTAATCACCAACATAAGTAAATCTTTCAACCTTCGCCCATGGGGCTAACCTCAGGCCCTAGGCCACTTCTGCAGAGCAGCATTCCTATAAATGGAATTAGAAATGATGGCTTAGGCTTAGGAGGTGCCACTTTACTGCATGCACATTTCTAGGTCAGTGAACGGGTTAATTGCATGCATTGATTTTATAATGCAGAGATCCAGTGTTTAAACTGAGCCTTTCTTATCCTATTAAATCCATGAAGAAATCCCATGGTTACTTTTGTTGTTGTTGCTGTTTGCAACTGTGTAAGGGTCATTAACATTTTATAAGTTAACAGAATCCAGGTGTCATTCCTGATGGAAGTCAGGGTAAGAGCTTTCTTTCCAAGCTCTAAACTATAACTACAGATGATGAAGATGCAAGAAATTCAAGTTTTTCAAAGCCCTATACATTGATCCTCTGTTCTTTTCTTGCTATTGCTAACATGGAAACTCTCTTGTCTGCAGTTGGAAGATTGTGGCAGAGTCACAATCAATTGGAAATTGTCTTATCCCTTCTCACCTCAGCTCCCCACTTCTCCCTCTCCCACCCCACTCCATTAAGTTATCCTATCACCTCATGTACCCTAGTACATCTGACCCAGCCCTCATTGAAACACAGGTTTAGCCTACATTATGTAGCAGTATTCTCATTTTGAACTTGAGGGTTCAAAGAAGAGTAGAAATTGAAATCATTATTGAAAATTAATACATAGTACATCTTCCCAAAGCCCTGTGGTAGAGAAAAATATAATCAAATTTCACTGTGTCTTTGGGGTAATGTTGTTTTTTCCTCTTTTCTTTTTTTAGACAGCCAATCAGAAAACATTTTAAAATAAATAAATTGGGTGACAACCACATGCAGAACATAATTCTTCGCTGTGACTCATCTGTCCCCCAGAAAAGGTACATCTGTAGTAGCATGCTTGAAATTTGGAATTAAAGATGTTATCTTTATCCTCCTAATGCACAGCATGTTAAATTTTCCCATTTTTAACTAGCATACTAAAAAAAGTGTGATGTTTTCCTGCAGGCTGGAAGCTTTGCAATCTGGCTCAATTCAGAGTATCAGATTTTAGCTCCCTGATGATAGTAATGAATTGAGTTGAATGTGGAAATTGAGGGACATCTAAGTAAAGCCATTTGTCACCTCAGCACTGGTTAGACTGTTTATGGGATTGGAGAATCCATCATGTTTTGCAGTCAATTCTAAAGTTTCTCCCAGATATTTGCTTTATTATCTGAAGATTTCTGTCTCGACAGTATTTCACTGTAAGATCTTTGACTAGCAAGGCTTATGATGTGGTGAGTTATCAGCATCTTCTAAGAAAACAATCACGATGATATAACATTAATGAACAGCACTACATAGAGTAGGCAGACCTTGTGTCTTTCCTATTAAAACATCCCAGAGTGTAGCAAGTGCATTCTCTTTATCTTTGTATCTCCTCTTCTTAACATAGGATACTGGACCTAGTAACCCTTATATAAAATATTTTTTAAATTGAATTGAAATTCAGATCTAACTAATTTCCTTTTGTGAGCAAGTTAGTAGATTGGAAAATCAGGAGAATACTGTTAATAAAATGTAGCTCAACTTTGCCAAGGTGGTGACAAATTAGAGTAGGGGAGAGCAGAAAGCACTGCCTGAATTCTTTTCATGACAACTTTATTGACAAGATGGGAGCTGGGAGAGGCTAGACAGTTAGATGGATTTAGCACTGATGGAATAACTAAAATGAGCATTTGTGTTCTTTTAGCAGAAGGGATATGGTGACTTCCCATGGCCTCTATAATCTTGAGCATTTTTCATTTAAAAATTTTTATTGTATTTTATTTTTCATTTTTTTATTTTCACACAAAACACAATTACATATAGGTCATTTTAGTAAGACCAAAGTTATACATAACCAAAACCCCCCAAATAAAGCCAAAAATACAGGGATGTGAAAAACTACTCCAACAGTTCTTTCTCTGGAGGTGGATAGCATTTCCCCATCATAAGTCTTTCATGATTGTCCCAGATCATTGCATTGCTGAGAATAGCCAAGTTTTCATAAATAATCATACAGTATTGCTGTTACTGTGTACAATGGTCACCCAGTTCTGCTTATTTCTCTTTTCATCAGTTCTGCAGATCTTTTCATCTTTTTCTGAAATCATCTTGCTTATCATTTTTTATAGCACAATAGTATTCCATCACCAGCATGTAACACAATTTGTTCAGCCATTCCTCAATTGATAGGTGATCAATTTCTTTGCCACCACAAAAAGAACAGCTATAAATATTTTTATATGAATAGGTCCTTTCCCCTTTTTTATTATCTCTTTGGGATACAGACTCAGTAATGGCATAACAGATCAAAGTATACACACAGTTTTATAGCCCTTTGGGTACAGTCCCAAATTGCCCTCCAGAATGGTTGGATCAGTTCACAACTCCACTATCAATGCATTAGTGTCCCAATTTGGCCATATCCCCTTCTCACATTTACCACTTTCCTCTGCTGCCATATTGACCAATCTGATAGATGTGAGTTGGTACCTCAGCATTGTTTTAATTTGCATTTCTCTAATCAAAAGTTATTTAGACCATTTTTTCATATGATTATTGATGGCTTGGATTTCTTCAACTGAAAATTGCTTGTTCATGTATTTCTTGACCATTTCTCAGTTGGGGAATGCTTGTATTCGTATAAATTTGAATTAGTTCTTTATAAACTTGAGAAATTAGACCTTTATCAGAGATATTTGTTATAAAAATTTATTCCCAGGTTTTTCCCCTTCTAATCTTGGTTAGATTATTTCTGTTTGCACAAAAGCTTTTTAGTTAAGTATAATCAAAAATATCATTTCATATCTTATAATATTCTGTCTTTTGTTTGGTCATAAATTCTTCCCTTCTCCAAAGATCAATGGGTTTATCAAATACTTGGTTGCTGAGGTAATTTATCCCTGTATATTGTATAAATCTACTCCATTGATCCTTAGTCAGTACCAGAGTGTTTTGACGATTGCCACTTTAGAGTACTGCTACATCTCCTTCCTTCACATTTTTTTCATTAATTCCCTTGATATTCTTTTTTTCCTTTAATAATTTTTATTTTTTAGAAAAGTTAACATGGTTACATACATTCTTAACCATTTGTTCTTCCAGATGAATTTAGTTTTTTCTAATTCTATGAAATAATTATTTGGTAGTTTTATTGGTATGGCACTGAATAAATAGAATAATTTAGGTAGAATTGTCATTTTTATTATATTAGCTTGGCCTAGCCATGAGCAATTAATATTTTTTCAGTTGTTTAGATCTGGCTTGATATGTATGAAAAGTGTTTTGTAATTTTGTTTGTATAATTCCTGTGTTTGCCTTGACAAATAGATTCCCAGGTATTTTATATTGTTTAGAGTGATCTTAAATGGAATTTCTCTTTCTAACTCTTGCTGCTGGACTTCATTGGTAATATATAGAAATGCTAATGATTTATGTGGATTTATTTTGTATCCTGCAACTTTACTAAAGTTATTATTTCAACTAGTCTTTTAGTTGATTCTCTAGGATTTTCTAAGTATACCATCATATCCTCTGCAAAGAGTGATAGTTTAGTTTTCTCACTGTCTACTTTAATTTCTTCAATTTCTTTTTTTTCTTTATTGCAGATGATACTTGCTAAAGGTTTTAGATATATACTACTTACCATTTTAAGGAACAATCCATTTATTCCTATGCTTCCTAGTATTTTTAATAAGAATTAGTGTTGTATTTGTCAAAGGCTTTTTCTGTACTTATAGAGATACTAATGTGATTTCCATTAGTTTGGTGATTGATAGGGTCAATTATGCTGATAGTTTTCCTAATATTAAACCAGTCCTGCATTCCTGGTGTAAATCCCACCTGGTTGTAGAGAATGATCCTTGTTTTTCTGTGTTCTCCTTACCAGTATGTTATTTTAAATTCGGGCATCTATATTCATTAATGAAATTGGACTATAATTTTCTTTTTTCTGTTTTTGTTTTTCCAACTTAAGTAATAATACCATCTTCATTTCATGAAAAGAATTTGGTAGGACTCCTTCTCCCCCTATTTTCTTAAATACTTTATATAGTATTGAGATTAATTGTTCTTTATATGTTTCATAGAATTAACTTGTGAATCCATCTGGCACTGGGGATTTTTTTCTTAGGGAGTTCACTGATGGTTTGTTTAATTTCTTTATCTGATAAGGGTTATTTAACAATATTAATTCCTCTTACTAATCTGGGAAATTTCTATTTTTGTAAATATTCACTACTTCCCTTAGATTGTCAGATTCATTGGCATGTAATTGGGCAAAATCACTTCTAATGATTGCTTTAGTTTCCTCTTCATTGGTGGTGAGTTCGCCCTTTTCATTTTTAATACTGATTATTTGATTTTCTTCTTTTTATTTTTTAATCAAATTAACCAACACTGTCTATTTTATTTCTTTTCTCATAAAACCAACTCCTAGTCTTATTTATTAGTTCAATGGTTCTCTTGCTTTCAGTCTTATTAGTTTCTCCTTTAATTTTTAGAATTTCCAATTTAATATTTAAATGAGTATTTTTAATTTTTTTCTAGTTTTTTATTTACATGCCCAATTCATTGATCTGCATTTTCTCTACATTGTTGATATAAGTGTTTAAAGATATCAATTTTCCCCTAAGTACTGCTTTGGCTGTGTCCCATAAATTTTGATTTGTTGTCTCCTCATTGTCAATTCTCATGAATAAAATTCTTGATTGTTTCTCTAATTTGTTCTTTGAACCACCCTTTTTTAGCATTAGATTATTTAGTCTCCCATTTTTGATTTGTCTTTCCATAGTGCTTTATGGATTATAATTTTTATTGGTTATGATCTGAAAAATATACATTTATTATCTCTACTTTTCTCCATTTGGTTTTGAAGTTTTTAATGCCCTAATATGTGGTCAGTTTTTGTGAAGGAGCCATGAATTGATGAAAAGAAGTTATATTCCTTTCTATTGCCATTCATTTCTCTCCAGAGATGTATTAGTTCTAACTTTTTAAAGATTTCATTCACTTCCTTTACTTCTTATTTTTTATTTGAATTATATAGATCTGAAAGGAGGAAGTTGAGAACTCCCACTAGTATAATTTTACTGTCTATTTCTTCCTGAAATTCATGTAATTTCCCCTTTAAAAATTTAGAGTATATCATTTGGTGCATATATGTTTAGTATTGGTATTACTTCATTGTTTATAGTATCTTTTAGCAAGATGTTATTTCCTTCCTTATTTCTTTTATATCAGATTTATTTTTGCATTAGCTTTATCTAGATCATAATTGCTACTCATGTTTTTTTTTACTTTAGATGATGCACAAAAAATTCTACTCAAGTCCCTTACCTTTATTCTGTGTGTGTCATCCTGCCTTAAATGTGTTTTGTATAAACAACATATACTAGGATTCTGGTTTTTAATACACTCTGCTATCTGCTTCTGTTTTATGGGTGAGTTCAACCCATTTATATTCACAGATGTGGTTATCAACTGTGTATTTCTCTCCCTCTTATTTTCCCCTTTTCATCCTGGGATATGCCCTTGTTTCTCTGTGTTTATAAATGGCATGGATAAAGTCACAGATGTTAGGCTTGTTTGTAGATGCCATGAAATTGGGTACTGAAAGGGAGACAGCCCCAATTAGGATAGTAGAGTCTTGACTCAAAAAGATCTTAATATGCTAAAATGATGGACTGAATAACAAAAATGGGCAAACTTTTTAAAGAGGGGGCCAAAGGAAAGGAAATTCTCATGTCAGTCTGTTTCTAAGGCAACTCTTTCAAAGTTTCATTGTATTGTATCCTACTCATTGTATTCGTCAGATTAGGAATAATGTAGCACAGGTGGATAGAACATTTCAGGCCCCCCTCCCCATCTGGCCCATAGGCCATAGTTTGCCTATCACTGGTCTAGAGTGATTTTAAATGGATTAAAATGTTTTTAAAGGATTTTTCTAGTTTTAAAAGATTTTATGGTTTGTATAGGTCAACAATATGAAAATGCCTAATGTCTCTGTGTTGTATTTAAAGAAGAATAAGGTACAGAATGGAGGAATCTCTTATCCCATTTTACTTTGCTTCAGACAGGCCATAACTGGAGTAATGTGTTCAATTTTGATCACCTTCTTTTAGGAAAGAGACAAACCGTTATGTACCTTCAGAAGAGAATGACTAGACTTGGGGAAAGTGATCTGAAAATCAAGTTCACTCATTCAGTCAATAATCAAGAAACATTTAAGTTCCTACTATATTTACCAGGCACTGTGCTAAGCACTAGAATTAGATAAATGGAACTAGGAATGTTTAACTTGCAGAAAAAGTTTCATTTATTTGTTTATTTATTTACATTGTTAATTTTATTTTTTAGAAAAATTTTCCATGATTACATGATTCATGTTCTTACTTTCCCCTTCACCTCCCCGCCATATCCAATGCACATTTCCACTGGTTTTAACATGTGTCATCAATCAAGACCTATTTCCATATTATTGATAGTTGCATTGGTGTAGTCGAGAAAAAGAGTTTTAGAAAAGACATGGTAACTGACTTTGAGTGTTTAAAGAGATACAAGATGGAATATTGATTTGGATAGATTATCCTTCTTTTGTTTGGCCCAGCAGGTGAAAACTAGGACCAGTATGTAGAAGTTACACAGAAATATACTTCTGCATAATATAAGGAACAAAGCTTCTAGTATTAGGAGTTACCTGAAAGTAGAATAATTTATGCTTTTTTTGAGGTCTTCTGTCAGGAGCTCAATGACCACTAGTTGAGGAGATTGTTGGACAGTTATTGATTAGATTACATGGCCTTTAAGGCCCCCCTTTAGCTCTTCTATTCTGTGATTCTGTAATACTTGTGCCTTTAATCTCATCCCTTCCCTCCACCCTGTAAGAGTTAAATTAAAGTTGAATACTTAAAGTATTATATTTTAAAGTTTATTATCTGACAAAATAGGACCATGTGACTAAGTTTTTTCTACCTTCTCAAAAGTCCCACTCCACCAAAGCTGCTGACAGGAAGGAAAAAAGGGAGGCTAGACATGGAACTCCAACCAATTTATATCCTGTCTATGTCAGCACGTAATGACAGGAAGTGAGTAGGGTGCTGGGAATCATAGTTTTTAGGGTAACATTCAAATTACACAACCCTCGGGAGCTTGTCTTATGAATCATTCCATCTTCTGTTTCTTAAATCTTGCCCTATTTACTGGTTCCTTTCATAAGAAATCCCCATATTCAATTGACCCTGCTTTGCTTCTCATTATCTTTTATTTTCTTCACTTTCATTGCCAGACTTCTAGGAAGAATAGTCTGATTTTTCCTCTTCCATTTTCTTACCACCCACCTTTTCTCAACCCTTTATCTTTTAATTTCTAATTCCTCTGTCCTGCCCCTTATTTCTTGAACCTAACACTATTCTCCCATAGATTATAAATAATCTTTTCAATAATGTAATTGATGGCTTTTTCTCTCTTTTCATCTTCTATAGTTTTTTTAGTTCCCATGATAGAGCTGGAACACGTGGCCAGATGGTATCCTCCCCTGGATACTCTTCTCATTTGACTTCTTTGAATCAACTCTTTCCTATTTCTTCCTCTGTCAGTTTGATGCTTTCTTTTCAGTGTTCTTCGCCGAAATTCATTTACCTGCCCATGAGCAGTAGTGTCCTCAGTGGAGTCTCTACTTTTTCTACAATCCTTCAATATCTCATCTGTTTCCAAGGGTTCAATTCCTGTTTCTACTTATATGGTTCCAAATTCTATATATTCTATGTAAATTTCTCCTGAACTTTGAAGCCACACTTTCAGTTTCCTGCTGGATATCTCCATGTGTTTATTCCATTGGCATTTTAAACTGAAGATGTCTAAAATTAAATTTATCGATTTCCCCTTCAAGTCCCTCCTCTCACTCCATCTTTGCTGTTAATGTTGAGGACACCACCATGCTCCCAGTTTTCCAGATGTAATCCCATCAAGTACTGCTTGATTCTTCCTTCTCTCTCATCCCTCATATTCAATCACCTCTTGCATCTATCCCCTTCCCTCTAGTTATTCAGCTAACACCCTAGCTCAGACATCTCACCTGGATGATTGCTAATAGTCTCCTAACTTAACCACCAGCCTCTCTTATTTCTCCCTACCCCAAATCCTCCACATAACTTCTGAAATCCATTTCCTAAACCATAGGTCTATCTATGTCATATCTCTATTCAAAACCAGCATTAGCTCCTTATTGTGGCTAGGATTAAAGACACATTTCTTAGATTGATATTTAAGATCCAGAAGAATTCAACTCCAATTTAGCTTTTGAGTCTTATCTTGTATTGCTCCTCATCGTACAATATATATTATAGTCAAACTGGACTGCTGGATGTTTTGTGAATTCAATGGTCCATCTCCTGTCTATGAATATTTGCACTTGCTTTCTTCCTCATCTTTGCTTTGGGAATCTCTCTCTTTTTTAGTGTTCATTTCTTTTACTATCTCGAAATTTAACCCTTTCCTGATTTCCCCTAGTTTTTTTCATTCTTGCTCCTTCCTTTGTGTGCACTTTTACACCACAGTGCCTTGTTTATAACAGGTGCTTAATAAATTCCTATTGAATTGAATTAAATCCTTTCCAGCTCTAATATTCTCTGATTCTCTGAAAAGGACATTGACTTTGACAATAAGGATATCACTTCTGGGTAAGCAGTTACAGGACTGAGGTATTAGATTTCTTTTTTGTAAGTCCAGAGAGCAAAACCACGGTCAATCACAGAAAGTTATAAGTAGTCAAGTCTCAGTTCATAGAATTAATATAAGGGAAACAGTTCTATTAATTAGAGATGTATAAAAATGGAAAGACCCATTAATGGAAGCTAGCAGCTTGATGACCACTTGTAAGGAGTATTTCAGCGGTTTTCCTCAATAGGTTGGACTAATTGCCCCCTAAGGTCCCTTGCGGGTTTCAAATGTATGATTTTCTGATCTTATTTTTCAGAGGAAATAGGAACAGAATGGAATCAGAGTCAATGAGATTTTTCTGCCCTAATCACATAGTTTTGTTGCCTGATAGATGTTGACTTCAGTTTGGTTGCAGACAGGGTGGCACTCTACCATTGAGGCAGGGTGAATCTTTGCCTGAAATCTCACAGTTTTCATTAACACTAACCCTATAAAGACAAAGCTTTATGATTCCAAGGTTTAAACCACTTACAAGCCTCTATGGTGCTTTAATTGACAGTGGCGATCATTAGTGCCTGGGCATGGATTCATATCCTGAAGGCCTTTGATTTATTTTAAAACTCTAATAAATCCTAGAGACACTTAAAAAAAACCCTCTGCAATAATCAACTTTCTTTGAATTATTATGGAACAAATAACTACTGGCAGGTAAATTATTCAGAAGAAATTAAGTAGTACCAGAGAATTTAAAAAGACCTTTTGGTTTTCCTTGCTGTAAATTTGCAAAAGGAATTCAACTGAGGGATTGGAAAGAAAATGTGAATGCTAATATATTATTTACCCTCATACTACCAGGGAAAACTCACTCTTTGTATTTCCATGCACCACCATTAGAGCTCTAATCAGAGGGAAAATAATTTCTCACCATGTGTGGAGGAAACACTTTAATTGGCATTGGGGAAAATATTCCACAATTAAGTTGTTTTTGCTTTTCACTTTAAGTGATGATTCAGTTACTTAGTATTAGGCTGTGTGGTTTTTCCCCATGCCACTCTCTTCTCTCTTCCTCTCCCTCCCCTGACCCATGTGCTTCACTGTACTCTTTAGGGACATGACACACATATTCCAATCCTTCAAGAGAGCCAAGATTTCCTTGGTGTAGGCACTCCCTCTGGCCAAGCAGTTCACCTTAGAAATGCCTAAGAACTTTCTGGGACCCAGAATATCACTATTGTCTAGCTCTCAATAATCCAAAGTTGTTTCTACAGCCCAGTGAGGAGGCATCAGATGGGAATCTGATGTGATTCCTCCCACTGACTTCTAACCATGTTTCTTGTTGCTATTCCATTCTTTAGACCCCTCCTCTTTTTTTGGCCTCAACCCTATCCCCTGAGTTACCTGCTTTGTTAACTGATGACTCACCAATTTAATTAAGTAAACTTAATGTGGCCAAGGAAGGAAGTTATGCTTCCAAAGGAAGTCAGCAGCCTGAAAAGATAGATATACTATGTCTGAGCAAGCAGAGGCTTTCATCATCCCTTGAATCAGATCACAGAGCAATGCCTACTCTGCCTAGTGGAGAGTCACAACGGACTCCATGGCTCAGATGACATAAGGATCAGTGAGAGATTTTAGGTTTGACTCTTCTAAGGGTCCCTTCCTTGTTCTACTACGGTGATGGGTAACCTTTTGAGCTTGGTGTGTCAAAATTCATCAAAAAAAACGAGCATAACTCGGGTGGTGTGTTACTTCGAGAAAGAACCATTATTTCACGATATTTATAGTTTAAATAACAAAAATGTATAATCGTAATATAGAACTATTTAATATACCAAAATAGGTAAATTAATATTAATATAGGCAGAATTGTCCTCTATAGTGCACAGAGTGTCTACACTACACTATAGCAAATGTTTCTTCCTCGGCATGCAGCTTCATACTTCTCTGTATGTGGCCACGTGTCATCAAAAATGGTTATGTGTATCAGTGCTAACATGCGTGTGATAGGTTTGCCATCACCGTTCTACTACTTAGTCCATTTGCATTTGAGGTTTGTAAATCAAAATCACAGAGTCATCTTGTCCAACCCCTTCATTTACAGAGGAGGAAACTCAGGCCCATGGAGAGGAAGTCACTTGCCTTTTTAGGGTTGTGCATAAGATCACAGATCTAGCTATGAAAGGGCCATCAGAGGTCATCAAGTTCAACTTCCCTCATTTTACACATAAGTTGAAACCTAGTGCGGTGTCAAAAAGCTTATACTCAGCAGAGCTGCCATTCGAGTCAGAGTTCTCTAATTTTCAGTCCAGAACTCTTTCCACTAACCCGTGATGCATCTTAGGTGTCTGCCACACTATTCATTTTTGGCTCAGTTATTCCTCAAGAAGTAACCCATGAGGGAATGTCAGCTTCTAAGTCCATAGCTCCAGGATCTCCCAGCCAATGGCTTAAGGTAGCAACTGAAGCCAGACAAGTCCTTCAGCCCTATCACCAGCTCCTAAAGGAATTTGACTCTATCGAAAGCTGAGCGACTGTACGGTTGCTGAAGAAAATTCCTGACCAAGATGCTATAGGATGTGTCATTTTTCTGGATGATCTTTTACGGGGTGATCAAGAGGCTTTCATTTAGTGAATACATTTGCTCACTCAGTTTTGGAGAGTCGCCCTTCATTTATTCTTTCCCTTTGGAAGTACTTTCGAGTGCAAATTACTGCTATCAGAAGCCTTGAACTGAGAGGCTATTATTCTCCTTGCTCAGATTAAATTAATTTTGAACAGTTTAATGCAGCATGTCCAAGCTGCAAGTCCAAGTGGTGTCAAATCTCTTTCTCTGCTTTTTTAAGCTGCACCTTCAAGGGCAGTGTGATTCATGGGGAATGTGTTCTTCTAATGTCTTTTGCTAAGCGTTATTATTTTCTTTCATTTGCAAGTCATGAGGCTACAAATGTTAACCATTCTCCTCCTAAAATTGTATAAAGAATGCATGATTTAAAGCAGGCTGATTTTCCAAAAGGGAGCTTATTACATTTACTTGCTTTACAAATGAAATAAAGAAAAAATGCGCTAGATCAAAGCGAGAAGTTTAATGAAACATTAGAAAGAGAACGGCTTCGAGGAGTGCCGCAACATCCTCAGTGTTGTGTTAAAAAGGAATTATCTTGTGTAATAAAATAAAGGGGTTTTAATGATTGGCTATATAATTCTGTTTGTGTTTTTGCAGAGTTGCAGAAAAAAAAATCCCAAAAAGACATAAATCTACTTATCTTTTCTCCTCCAGCTGAGGCAATCTACTGTCTCTCTAGTACTCATTCTATCTAAAATGTCACTGAAATGTAGTAATGAAGTTTTCTCTGTTATTGTGGAGGAAATGGTCAAAAGAATGCCAATCGATTAATGACAGTGGCAGCTGTGTTTCAAGCAGTTAGAGGCCTCAAAAACCTATCAACCTTGTGTCTTTGTAAAATGCTGAAACTGTACAGAGTAGTACAGTATTGTCTTCAGTCATAATCGCCAACCCTAGTGACTTAGTCTATACTTTTAAGAATGGTTAACATCAGATTATGATTTTCAAGGTGAGAATGGCATATGAGCTATCCTCTTAAAACTTAAATAAACAAATTGCCTTTGACATACTACAAGATTTCTTTGGGAGGAAAAATATTTTTAGTAGAAGAAACAGCACATGAATTTACGTAGTTCATGAATATGTAATTCTCATTGGACATCAGATCTACCAGCATAGCCACTGTTAGACTCCTCTCCCATTCTTAACTACATCTGACACCTTTGTTTTACTCTCCATTATGCACAAGGTTATACAGGCTCTGAAGACATACTTGGACATCAGTGTGCAGTACCATTCTCCATGTCTCAAGAAAACAGTATTGGCGAGAGCCTTGGGAATGGCAATTGACTAAAATTTATCAGGAGTACTGTATGCTCTAAAAAGATTAAGATTATTTTATTTGAAAATACAAGGCTAAAATCAGAGTCTAGAAAATTATGAAGGCAATAGAAAAAACACAGGACTGATCACTCAGTTCTTGAATATTAGTGTAATTGGAGACTCACCAATGGGGCCACAGTCCTGGAGCATAGATTCTTGGTAAGTTTGCTTCAGGAAGTGTGTGGTCATATAGAATTGAGGAGTCTGACTTTGCATTTCAGAACACGTGCAGGTATTGTGCAATTGTTTCTTTTCTGTGTACTATGTGGTTAAGAAAAGGCTTTTCTTGGCTGCTGACCCAGAACTTCGAGTGCATACAAAAGGCCCCAATAGAGAAAATTGCTAGATATGACATATAGGAATGATTCTCTGGGCTCCAGAAGCTTGGACAGGATTAAGATTGACTTCCCTCCCACAAGGCCAATCTGTGAGCTCATGTTTTCCTAGGCAAGCCTATGTCTGGGATAGGGCCACCTTCTGTTTTCTTTTTCTTTTTTTTTAGTACAGGAGATCATGAAAGGTTGAAAAAGCTAGCAGACTTTGCCAGCAAACAAGGCCATCATAGCCCTGTGGAGTAAGATGTTTGACCTACCTTAACAGTGGATTAATTTAGCAGCTAGGGCGCTTTGGCTATGCTGCATCCAGAAATGAACTTGATGAGAGGAATGTTTGTAGCTACCACTTTAAAGTTAAGCCTACTCTCTCTGGGGAACCAAAGTGTAAAAGGGAGAACATATACCAATTTAGGGGCCATTTTGTACTGTGGTTCTTCTCCATCTTTTCAATAACTTTCCCTTGTAAATACCTGTTGACGCTAATGGAAATTAATCAGCATTGAGGAAATATCAACTAGAAAAATTAATAATAGATGCTGCTCACTTTTATCAATGTTACTGAGGAGATATTAGTTGGGCATTTATCAATGATAATGGAGAGGACACACTAGAATGAAAGCTTGAGCCAATAGCTTTATAAATAACTCCAAAGCTCCTTAGCATTTTCCTTAGAATCCTGGTATGGGGGTTAGGGGTAGAGAGCAACAGGAGAGCAGAGAGTTAACCACATTCACTCTGGGGACCAAACTGTTTGATCACATGTGGGTTCTAAAGGATATATTTAGAACTAGGCAACACTAACAAAGTTTAAAGGCATTGGATTCAGGAGAAATACATGCAACCTTTGGTGAAATTATATTCTTATTTCACCTTCTATTCTCACAAAGACATTTGGGTACCCAAATAAGATTCCATATCCCATTCAGGCTTCTCAGGGTACTCGTGAAGATTTAGGGTAATTCTTTTCTAATGCTCCCATTCCATTGTGTTCTCCTCAATATCAATTATAAGTTACAATTAGCATCTGTTTAATTTCTTTGATACCTTTAAATGATTAGGGCTCCAGTATGATTTAACCAATAAGCATCAGTTCTCTTTTACAGATGGATCTTTACTGAGAAGATATAGCAATGTAATTTATAAATACTTTCCCCCAACATCTAGAAGCTTAGTCTTTTCTACTCTTCTTGGCCTCTGGGAAGAGTGGGGAGAGTGGGCTCAAACTTAAAGCATTTTCTATGGTATTCACCTCATCAAGTTTACTTCCAAATAGCTGATGGATGTGTTTGAACTCTTAGCTATGTTTGAGACAGCCATTTGCTCAATCATGCTGAATACTTCTCACTGGCCTCAGCTTTCAGCCAAATCTGGGATAGACTTCAGTTCCCAGAGCTCCAGATTTCCCAGCCTTTCAAGGCTCACAAGGTCACAACCTAGTCTAACACTACTTCATTTATGAGCAGAAAAGGATAGACATAACAGGGATAGATGCTACAGCAGAGCTATGTGCTTATATATATTTTTTCTGTTTCCATTACCCTTAACATCTCTCTAGAATTTGAAATTGTGGACCACCCCCTCATTCTTCTTCTTCTTCTTCTTCTTCTTCCTCCTCCTCCNACATTCACCATTTTCCTTTACTGTCATGTTAGCCAATCTGCTAGGTGTGAGGTGGTACCTCAGAGTTGTTTTGATTTGCATTTCTCTAGTTATAAGAGATTTAGAACACTTTCTCATGTGCTTATTGATAATTTTGAATTCTTTATCTGAAAATTGCCTATTCATGTCCCTTGCCCATTTATCAATTGAGGATTAATTTTTTTGTACAATTGATTTAACTCCTTATATATTTGAGTAATCAGACCTTTGTCAGAGTTTTTTGTTATAAAGACTTTTCCCCAATTTGTTGATTCCTTTCTAATTTTGGTTGCATTGGTTTTGTTTGTACAAAACCTTTTTTAATTTAATGTAGTCAAAATTATTTATTATACATTTTGTCTTAATACCCTTTCTTTCCTTGACTTTTGTGGTACTGTACTCTTATGATTCTCCTGTCTTCTACTTCCACATTTTCCTCTAGCCCCTTAAACATAATATTTCCCACATTTCTGTCCTGGCCTCTCTTCATTTCTCTCTTTATTCCCTCTCTCTTGATAATGTTATCAGCTCCCACCATTTTGGTAACAATCTCTGTACTGATTTGTACCTCCAAAATCTATATCTCTATATCTTCCTTTACACAGAGCTCTACTTTTATATTTCTACCTGACTGTTATATATCACCATCTGAATGTTCTCTTGGGTACCCCAAAAGTAAAAATTATAAAACTAATTTCAGAAAACTTAATAAGAATAAGATAGTAGAGGAATGTTTAGGCAATAGTTCATTTGAGGAAGGTCTGAAAATTTTACCAGACTGTAGAACCAGTGTATTGTTACTCTTTCTCAACCACACAGAGGGATCTTTTCATCAAGAAGTACACCAAATCTGTGAACTGTAACTGAAATGCTTATATCTGACCATACTCTTCTCTCTACTCATGTCATGCTCCCTATGCTTGGGTACCTCAGTACTCTCTCCTTGGATATCTCTTTTCTATAAGCTCTTTCTCATGGTCATCTTATCAGATCCCTTATATTAAATAGCTCTCTCTATTAAGATGATTCATATATCTGCTTATCTACCCTCTTATTTCCCTCATAGATCATAATTTAGTGCAGGAAGGGATTTGAGAGGACATTAGTCTATCTCCTCATTTTACTTATGAGGAAATTGAGGCACAGAGCAGTTTGCACAATAACACAATTTGTATCAGAGGTGGTATTTAATCTTTGGTCTTCCTTTCTTCAAGTTTAGCTCCTTATGCTCTCTCTATATCAGTGATTCCCAAAGTGGATGCTACTGCCCCCTAGTGGGTGCTTCAGCGATCCAGGGAGTAGTGATGGCCACACTTTTTTTGTATTACATTCTATTCTGAGTTCAATAAATAGTTTCATAATTCCCAGGGGGCACTAAGTAATATTTTTTTTCTGGAAAGGGGGCGGTAGGCCAAAAAAGTTTGGGAACCACTCCTCTACACCAGTAGTGTCAAATAGACACTATAGGCCACATATTGATTAGCAGACCACAAATTAACATTATCAGTGCTTTAATACATTTTTGTTTATTTTGTTAAGCATTTCCCAATTACATTTTAATCTGGTTCAGTGGCTTCCTGCATTTCATACCTCTGTGACTCACCTTGCTTTTCTTATCTCCTGAGTGCCAGTGTTCCTTTTCTAGCTGCCTGCTTGGCATCATTCCCTATGTGTCTGTGGGCATCTCAAATTCAAATATGCCCAAATGAACTTCTTATCTTTTTTCCCCTCTTCTGATTCCCTTCTTTCTTTCAAGGTTACCATCATTGCTATAGTAAACACAAGAGTCACTCTTACCTCTTCACTCCCCTGCCAACTTTGAATCCAATAATTTCCCAAGTCTTACTGATTCCACCTCCTCAACATTTCTTCCATCTATTCCCTTCTCTTTCCTCAAACCTCGACTGTTCTAGTTCAGACTCTCATTCACTCTTCCCTAGATAATTGCAGTGACTTCCTAATTGGTCTCCCTGAATATACTTTCTCTCTTTTCCACTCCTTCTTCCACATAGCTACCAAAATGATATACTTAAAGCACAGATACCTGTGCCACTCCTTTCCTTAAAAAACTTCTTCATTTCCCCTTTCTTTTCAGAATAAAATACAAACTCCTCACCATCTTTATCCAACCTAGCTTCATTACTTATATCACTTACCCTCAGACACTCAATGCTTCAAGCAAATTGGACTCTGTAAAGAGTAAAAGGGGTTTTTATTAAAAGATTGGTCACCAAGGGATTGAACAATTATCAGTCCCCAATTAAAGATTAACTTCAAGTTAAAATGACTTTTATGGAAATTTATTTACAAATGAGAAGAGGAAATAGAAATAAGGAAATAAGAGAGAGGATAAGATAGGATAAGTAATCTAACACAGTAGGTAATTTGCTCTGATCCCCTAGTTTAATCCAGGTAGATCTAATTAACCCTCAGCAGAGGGAAATCCGGCCTTGATCCCAAGGCCAGAGACTCAGAGGGCCAGAGATAGGGAGGGCCAGAGGGCCCCAGAGGTGAATGAGGCAAAGTCTCTATTAAAAGGGAAGTTCCTTAATAGAAGTTCAGGAAGATTCAGTCTTTACACTCACCATGTGGAATTCCCAGTCACGAACCAGCAGAGCTCCTTCAGGTCCTGTTCACAAACCAGAAAAGAGAGGCCCAGCTCACTGAGGTCTCTTTTTAAAGGGGCCTCTTTTGGGTCACTTTCTGTGGTCTTCTCTTAGTTTACGTGCCCAATCACAATAGGCGCCTTTCTTAGGACTGCCCCAGAGGCAGTCAGTAAATTCTGATTTATTACTGTAGCACATGGTGGGTTACAGACCACCCAACTTGTGAGATGTTTTCACCTTTGGTGATTAAATCTAAAGATGGGCATGGTAGATTTAATCTCATTGTCACAACTCCTAGCTGTTCCCTGTGTACAATACTCAGTCTCCTGCCTCTGTTCTTTTATAAAAATTCCCCTTCCTATAATGCTCTTTCCTCAACTCTGCTTCTTGAAACCCCTAGCTCACTTCAAGGCTGAACTCAAGCACCTTTTCCTTCAGGAAGCTTTCCATCATTCTTCTAGGCGTCAATGTCCCCTTTCCCTAAAATAACCGTGGATTCCTTTAGTATATATCCTGAATTTTCTGGTCTTTAATCATATATTACATGATTAAAGACCAGAAAATTCAGAATGAATGTAAGCTTCTTGAGGACAGGGACTTTTTCACTGGTATTTCTGCATCCCCACCACCTCTCATTGTGCCTGGTGAACAGGAAATACTTGATTGAACTATATTAGTCAGTAGTGTGATTTGGCAGTTAAAAAGATTAATGCAATGGGAAATTACATTAAGGTACATGTGGTGTCCACCACTGAGCAGTTCTAATTGTGTCATACTCTGCCTTACCAAGACCAAATCTGCTTTGTTTCAGAATGCCATGCTGAACTGAGGATTTTCAGAAGCTTAAGAGTATAAAGTGGACAGTGAAGGACCAAAGGTTCTTGCTAAATGAGGATTTCTCTGTTGGAGAAGAAAAGGCTTATGATAGCTGTATTCAAGTATATGAGGGGCTGGTATGTGGGAAATGGATTAATCAGAGGGCACAACAAAGAGCCAAGGATAAAAACATTAAAGAGATACATTTAGAATTAAGGAAAACTGTTCTAATGTTTGGAGCTTCCCCTGAGTGTCATGCACTTCCTGGGGTGATAATGGATATTTCCTCACTTGAGGTCTCCAAGCAATGGAAGTAGGACCACTTTTCAGGTATGTTTTAGAGGGGATTTCTGTTCAGGTAGAAGTTGACTTAAACAGTCTTTGAGATCCTTTCCAGTACCTAAATGCTGTGAAGCAGATTTCAGACAGTACTCTGTCTTTTATCACATTGATGGGCATTTGTTCCTAATCCCCCTTCAACCAGTCACAATCCTGTAAATTCCTTAAGATCAGGACCTGTGTATTGACTATTTTTGTATCCCTCACATCAAACATAGTGCCTGAAACATAGGCATATTATAATAAGTGATGTTTGTTGAACTGAATGGATTTAAGGAGAGAGAAGCTGAGACATAAATACCTTCAATGAAGGCTCAGGTAATTTCATGAATGCCAACAACATAATGGATTATTTTTTTAATTAAATTATTTTTTTTATTAATGGATTTATCAATTAGTGTCCCAGTCCCTTCCCCCTTCCCCTTATTTCAGAATGCATCATTCAAGAGATAAGCATATACATACAAATTATGTCTTTGATGTTTCCACTTTTCAGTTCACTCTCAGGAGTGAATAAATTCACAATTTATTTTTCACATATTAAATCTGTAGCTGTATGTAATGTTCTCTTGTTTCTTCTCATTTGGCTGTTCATTATATCTTGTTATTCTTTCCAAGTTTTTTTAAATTAATCTGCTCGTTGTTTCTTATGGTGCAGAAGTATTCCATTCCAATCATATACCACAATATGTTTAGCCATTCCTCAATTGAGGGGCATCTCCTTGATTTCCAGTTTTTTGCCACCACAAAGAGAGTTGCTATAAATATTTTGGAACATATAGGTTCTTTTGCTTTTTCCTTCATCTCCTTGGGACACAGACCCAGAAATGGTATTGCTGGATCTAAGGGTGTAAACAGTTTTATAAGCCTCTGGGTGTAATTCCATATTGCTATCCAAAATGGTTAGAGCAGTTTACAGCTTCACCAACAGTGTATTATTGTCCCCATTTTTGTATATCCCCTACAACATTTGTCATTTTCCCCTTTTGTCATTTTAGCCAATCTAATTGGTGTGAAATGGTATCTTTGGGTTGCATTTCTTTAACTGGTAGAGAATTAGAACATTTTTTTCATATAACTATGAATGGTTTTGATTTCCTCATCTGAAAATTGTCTGTTCATAACTGTTGCCAATTTGTCAATTGGAGGTGGTTCTTATTCTTCTAAATTTGAAAAAATTATATATTTTAGATATGAGACCTTTATCTTAGAGGCTGTCTATACAAATCTACCCCTAATTTTTCTGTTTTACTTCTAATCTTGGCAAATTTTGTTTTATTTGTACAAAAATTTTTCGATTTGATGTTCTCAAAATTATCCATCTTATATTTCACAATGCTTTCCATCTCTTAACTCAAAATTAACCAAAACTCTTAACCCTCTCCATAAATCAAATAGGTAATATGTTCCCTGTTCTACCTCCCTCTGTGTCTAGTTCATGTATCCATTTTGATCTTATCTTAGATTATCATGAAAGATGTTGGTCTATACCTAGTTCCTGCCAAACTACTTTCCGTTTGTCCCAACCATTTTTACTAAGTAATCATTTCTTATCCCTAAAACCTGGATCTATGTTTTTATCAAATATAGGGTTACTATAATCTTTTATAACTGTTTTTTGCATGTCTGACATCCACTGATCTGCCTTTCTGTTTCTTAGCCAGTCCCAGATAATTCTGATAATTACTGTTTTATAATACAATTTAAAATCTGGTATTGTTAGACCTCCTTCCTTTACATTTTTCATTAATTTCTTTGATACTCTTGATCTTTTATTCTTCCAAATGAATTTTGTTATTATTTTTTCTAACTCAATACAATATTACTTTGGTAATTTGATTGGGATGGCATTGAATAAGTAGATTAGTTTAGGTAGGATTATCCTTTTAATTATATTGGCTCTGCCCATTTATTACAAATTAATATTTCTCCATTTATTTAGATCTGACCTTATATGTGTAGAAAGTGTTTTATAATTGTGTTTATGTAGTCCCTGTGGTTGTTTTAGGAGGCATACCCGAGCTATTTTATTCTGGCTATGCTTATTTTAAATGGAGTATCTCTTTCTATTTTTCCTTGTAGGACTTTTTTAGTAATATATAAAATTGCTGAGAACTTATATAGATTTATTTTATAACCTGCTACTTTGCCAATTTTTTGATAGTTTCAACTAACTTTTTAGTTGAGTTAGTAGGATTTTCCACATGTACCATCATGCCATTTGTAAGCAGAGGTAATTTTATTATCTCTTTGCCCATTTTGATTCCTTCAAATTCTTTTTCTTCTCTTATTGCTATTGCTAGCATTTCTAATACTATGTTAAATAATATTGGTGATAATGGGCATCCTTGTTTCACTTCTGATCTTATTGGGAAGGTTTCTAGCTTCTCCCCTTTATTTTTTATTTTATTTTATTTTTTAAAACCCTTACCTTCCATCTTGGAGTCAATATTGTATATTGGCTCTAAGGCAGAAGAGTGGTAAGGACTAGGCAATGGGAGTTAAGTGGCTTGCCCAGGGTCACACAGTTAGGAAGTGTCTGAGGCCAGATTTGAACCTAGGACCTCCTGTCTCTAGGCCTGACTCTCAATCCACTGAGCTACCCAGCTTTCTCCTCTCCCCTTTATTTTTATTTTTATTTGGAATATTTTTCCATGGTTACATAATTCATGACCCTCCTCCACTTTATCCTCCTCTCTCCCAAAGCCAAGAAGCAGTTCCACTAGGTTATCCATGTATCATTGTTCAAAACCTATTTCCATGTTATTCATATTTGCAGTAGAGTGATCTTTTAACATCAAAACCCTAATCACATCCCTATCGCACTACGTGGTTGATCATATATTTTTCTAATGCATTTCTGGTTTCACAGTTCTTTCTCTGGATGTGGATAGCATTCTTTTCCCCAAGTTCCTCTGGATTGTTCTGAGTCATTGCACTGCTACTGGTAGAGAAGTCTATTATATTCGATTGTGCCATAGTGTATCCCTCTCTGTGTACAATGTTCTCCTGGTTCTGCTCCTTTCGCTCGGCATCCATTCCTAGAGGTCATTCCAGTTCACATTGAATTCCTCCATTTCTTTTTTCCTTTCATCACAATAATATTCCACCCACCAACATATACCACAATTTATTCAGACATTCCCAAATCAATGGGCATCCTCTCATTTTCCAATTTTGCCACCACAAAGAATGCAGCTATGAATATTTTTGAACAAGTCTTTTTCCTTATTATCTTTTTGGGGTACAAACCCGGCAGTGGTATGACTGGATCAAAGGGCAGGCATTCATTTAAAGCCATTTGGACATATTTCCAAATTGCCCTCCAGAATGATTGGATCAATTCACAACTCCACCTGCAATGCATTAGTGTCCCAGTTTTGCCACATACTCTCCCACATTTATCACTTTACTATCATATTGGCTAATCTGCTATGTGTGAGGTGGTACCTCAGAGTTGTTTTAACTTGCATTTCTCTAATCAGGAGGGATTTAAAACACTTTTTCATATGCTTATTGATAGTTTTGATTTCATCCTGTGAAAACTGCGTATTCATGTCCCTTGCCCATTTGTCAACTGGGGAATGGCTTTAATTTTTGTAGATTTGACTTAGTTCCTTATGTATTTGGGAATTTAAACCTTCGTTAGAGGGTTTTGCTATAAAAATATTCTCTCATGTTCTTGCTTTCCTTCAAATTTTGGTTGCATTGGTTTTGTTTGTACAAAACCTTTTTAATTTGATATAACGAAAGGCATTCATTTTACATTTTGCAATGTTCTCTATCTCTTTCTTAGAACAAGCATTCATAAATACATTCCTTTCCCACAAATCTGACAGGTATATTAATCTATGTTCACCTAATCTATTTATGATTTCATTCTATATTTAAGTCATTTACCCATTTTGAATTTATCTTGGTATAGAGTGTAAGATATTGATCTAAACCTAATTTTCCCCATACTTCTCCCATTTACAAATAACATTTGCTGATGGTTGTAATAAGATGCTTCAAATCAATTTAAAAAACTATTTAAACAGATGGTTTTAGGTGTTTTTAATAGGAGTGAGTGTTGTATTTTACAAAGGCTTTTTCTGTATCTGTTCATATGATTATATGGTTTTTATTACTTCTGTTATTAATATAATCAATTATGTTGATAGTTTTACTTTATATTAAACCACCCCTGCAATCCTGGTATAAATCATGTTTGGTCATGATGTATAAAAAGTTTGGAAGAATTTACTTATAAATCCATCTGGTTCTGATGCTTTTTTCTTAGGAAGTTCATTTATAGCCTATTCAATTTCTTTTTCTAAAATAGATTTATTTAGATATTTTATTTCTTCCTCTTATAACCTAGGCAATTTATTTTTACAACTATTTTTCTATTTCTCTTACATTGTTAAATTTGTTTGCATATAATTGAGCAAAATAACTCTTGATAATTGCTTTAATATCATCTTCATTGGTGGTATATTTACCCTTTTCACCTTTAGTGGTAGTGATTTGATTTTCTTCTCTTTTATCATATTAACCAATAGTTTATCAATTTTGTTGATTTTTTCATAAAATCAACTCCTAGATTTATTTGTGAATTCAATGATTTCCTTACATTCAATTTTATTGATCTCACCTTTAATTTTTAAGATTTCTAATTTAGTATTTAGTTGGGGATTTTTAATTTGTCCTTTTTCTACTTTTTAAAATTGCATCCCTTGTTCATTGATCTTTTCATTATTTTATTAATATAAGCATTCAAAGATATAAATTTTCCTCTAAATACTATAGCATAATGGACTATTAAAGAAAATTTCTAAAAATTTTAATCCCTGCCATAGTCAATCATTAAATATTTATTAAGCACCTCCTATGTTTTCAGCACTATGCTAAGCACTAGACTTACAAAAGGAGACAAAAGACAGTTACTGTCTTCAAAGAATTAATAATCTAATGGGGGAGACAACAATCTAACAGATTGTCCAAATAAGCTATGTACAGGAAGAATAGGAAATTATTCACTGAGGGAAGGCACTAGAATTAAGAGAAGCTGGGAAAGGCTTCCTCTAAAAAATTAGATATTATTTGGGACTTTAAAGGAAGCCACCTAAGACAGAGATAAATATGAGGACTAACAGAATTCCAGGCATGGGGAACAGAGAAAATGACTCGAACCAAAGATAGAGTGTCTTCTTCATGACACAGCCCAGAGGTCAGTGAATTGAAGAGTATATGATAGAGAGTAAAATGTAATAAGGTAAGAAGAGACCAAGTTATAAGGGATTCTGAGTGCCTAACAGAGGAGTTTGTTCCTCAAGGCAATAGTGAGCCCCTGGAGTTTATCGAGTAAGGGACTTGCACTTTAGGAAAATAATTTTAGTGAATGAATGGAAGATCAACTGGATTAGGGATAGACTTGAGACAGACAGACTCACCAGCAGGCTATTGAAATAGTCCAGACATGAAGTCATGAGGGCCTACACCAGGGTGGTGGCAGTATCAGAAGAGAAAAGGAGGCACAATGGAGAAATATTATGAAGATGAAATCAACAAGCCTTGGTAACAGCTTGGATAAGTAGAAGGGAAAGATAGGAGTTGAGAGTTAATGAGGATTTGATGATGACACCTAGGTAGTGAGCCTGCCAGACTGGTAGAATCGTGGTGCTCTTGGCAGTAATAGGGATGTTAAGAACATGGAGGGTTGAGAGGGAAAGATAATGAGTTCTGTTTTGAACTTTTGTTTTGCATGTCTACTGGACAACCATTTTGAGATATGTGAAAGAGAAGAGCTAGTATTTCCATAGAACTTTATGCATTACAACATCCTTCAGGTATCCTTGCAACAACCCTGTGAGATAAATCTTGCAACTAGTATGGTCTTCATTTTATAAATAAGAAAATTTAGGCATAGAGAGCCTAAGACTTACCAAATTCTTATAACTCTTTAAGGACACAATTAGGATTGAAATCCATGTTTTTTAATTCCAAGTCCAATTTCCTTACACAAGTGTCTCTCAACCATTGGGGCAGATGTCAAGTCAGTCATCCTATCCTAACCACACAATATAGTCTTGGTTCTTGTGTGTGAGAGCAGACACCAGGCTGGACATATCATAGGTTTGAACCCTTGAGGAGGAAACATCATTTTTCTTCTTATCATTAACTCTTAGACATGCCATAAAAGATAGGATTACTCTTTGCTTCAGCAAGTGTACAAATGCACATTGATGGCTAAATACTCTTGTTTGTGGCTGTTGGGAGGGATATATGTCCATATTGATTCATTTATTTAGTTCTGTTATTTGACAGACATTTATCTAAAACCCCTGGGAACCCTGTGCTAAGGGCATAGGGTATTTCAGAGGTTATTTAAACTGCAGTGCTTTTTACACAGCCCAATAAAGTGCAAGTTCAGAAGGTTTTTTTTCTCTCAAAGTAAAATCCTCATGTTTCTGTGAAAGACTTCACACTTTATGTCGTAGGTGTACCTTCTGGATACAAGTGGGTATAAAGGAGAACCTGGTTTAATATGCTAAGACAGTATGCCATTTAAAGTTGAAGCATTTTACAAAAGGAAGAATGACTTTATAAAATGAACGATAATCCCCTTTACCACTCCTACACCCATTTATCTTATTTCTAAACTTGGGTTTTCATTTATTGAATTTCCTTAAAATGGAAGTATACCTACATATACTCATGCATAATATGTTGAAGTTCAGTTCTGTCAATGGTTTATTAGTCATGATTATTTGGAAAACTTAACAGTTTTCTGATAGTCTTTGTGAGTGAGTGAGTATAGATACATGGAAAGTGAGAAGACTCAGACAAAACATCATCCTTACCACCACTCTGGCCCCTGGAAAGCTATATCATATGATAAGCCACAAACTTTGGACCTGTCAAAATAAAGTCAACACAACGACTCTTTTGCTAAAATACATTTTAATAATGTCTTCTGTTTTCATATTACCTACATTTCTAAGTGTGTTCCCCTCAAGCTATGCATTATAATAAAAATTGAGAGGAAGAATCTTTAGCAAAAGCCATCCAACATATGGTAAAATTATAAGACTCCTTGTAGTATTCTTTGTCCCTATCCCTCCACCTCATTAAAGAAGTAGACAGATGTGACTTTTATATTTCTTATTTGGTCATCACATTTTTTAGAGAATTTCAATTTTGACTGTTTTGTTATTCTTTCAATGGGTCAATCACTATGCATTTATTAATCTGCTATCTGCTAGGCACTGTCCTAAAAACCATGGTTACAAATACAAAGAGTTAGGCAATCCTTATTCTCAAAGAGCTTACATTTTTACATGGAAGACAAGAAATACATATTTAAATATATTCAGACTAAGTAAAACTAGAATTAAATAGATTATATTATAAGTAGGGAGGGAGGGAAGCAGAATAGGTGAGCAGGAAAAGCTTCATGTAGAAGGTGATGACTGAGTTGAGTTTTAAGGAAGAGAATTTTTTTTTAAGGCAGAGGAAGAAGAGGGTGAGCATTGCAGGAAAGAATTTACAAATGTTGTAGTTATTGGACCAAAGGGACTCTTAACTAAAGTTTCTCTCCCCATATACCCTGAAAGAAATCCCATTCAGAAATATGTTCAGAATTAAAGCACTTATGTGAAAAAAAAATGCAGCGTTTTTGGTTTTGAGTCAGTCTATAACTCTTCAAGTTGTCACATTGCTTTATTAAAAGAATGCCTGAGAAGTGTTTTCATCAATTTTATATTGCAGGTTACTAGCTGAAGAGTCTTTGATTGAATTGATGCCCTCTTTATTAATGACCTATAATTCTTATAATCTGCTCTTTCAAATTAATACATGTGCACATAAATATGCATATTTGCATATACATAAACACATATGTAGGTGTATATATTTATGTATGTGCGTGTACATACACAATGTATCCCCAAAGTCTTAATGCAGTTTTAAGTTTTTTATAGATTTAATAGCTTAAAAGTGCTCTAGGACTTTTAGGACACCCTATGTGCATGCATAATTTTTAAAAAATTAACAGAATGGTAAATAACTTCTCTTGTATGTAGGTCAAGTTCTTAGGATGGTTATGGCTTTGGAAGTCTTTGGGCAGTTCTGATTGACTAATTTTAGGTGACAAGGCAATGGTTGCTTCCAGATTGGATGGTATTGGACTAATGATTCCTTTAAGGTCCTATCAGGGAAATCTATGTTATGCATTCTGGAGGGGGCTGCTCCCTTCCCCATCTCCATTGCACCTGAGGACATTTCTCACATTGCCTGCCCCTCTGCCCAGCAACTCAATGGGAGCGCTTCCTCCCTCCCCTGTCTGGGGTAAGGCAGGGAGCTCACACATTAAGTGAGGGTTGCAGTTTGGGCACTCAGTCTCTAAAAGGTTCACCATCATTGTGTCTAAGATGTACCTCCCACTTTGTCCTTGTACCTCTCTTTCTGGGAATTCTCACCAGAGTTCTTAATCCACTTGCTAACACACTAGTTATTCTGTTTATTGATCATAGATGTTTTATCTAGGACAGTATTCACTAGCAAAGCAGATAGTGAGTTGAACATAAATGGGCCATGCATAAGATTTAAATTCTCAGAACCTTTTGTTTTTTTTCTTTAGCAAAAAAATCTAAGTCTCTGAGGGTTAAGGAATTTGCAGTTTTAAGGAACTTCTTTTGGTGAAGGAAATATAACTGATAAATTTATAGGAGAGTAAACAGAGAGCTGAATATCTAGCCAAATCTGTTACATATTTGGGAATGTAAAGTATTAATATCAGCCTTTCAATCCTTTACTTAAAAGAACATATTCCTTTGCTTCAAAAGGTGGAACATTTTAAATTTTGTTTTGTTTCTTATTTCCTATATCTAATATTACAGTAATTTTTTTAAAATGTCATTGTTGCCCATGATAGGTTTTGCAAAAGCTATTACTGTTAAATTAACTTATTGGTGAAATGACTTTAGCTGTGATATCAAGAGAGATGGTATGGTGTAGAACTTGACATCAACAATTTGAAGACTAAGATCCAAAATTTTTTTTAATTGGATTCCTGGGTAAATTATTTCTTT
Source organism: Gracilinanus agilis (assembly GCF_016433145.1). Lineage (NCBI taxonomy): Eukaryota > Metazoa > Chordata > Mammalia > Didelphimorphia > Didelphidae > Gracilinanus > Gracilinanus agilis. The sequence continues at coordinate 10,180,928 of NC_058136.1, read as the reverse complement.
TCCATGAGCCTCAATTTCTTTAGCATAAAGTGAGTCTATTAAAACTTATACTTAATATCTCAAAGAACTATTGTGAGAAAAAAACTGTAAACCTTAAAGTTCTATAGAAATATTTTCCTTAGAAAAGATGGATTGATGTCTATCTCCTTTGTCCCTGGATCTCTAACTGTGGCCTCATCAATTTAACTAATTTTTTAAAAGTATAACAAGTATTTTCCCAAATGATGCAGTATTTGTTGAGTTTAACCAATTGTTTTTATTTTATTTCACTTGATCTTTTTAATACTATATGTGTTAAATATTTTCCTGGAATGCCAATCTTTATAAATGCTAGATATGCCAATAATATAAAAGCTGCTTCTCAGTTCTTTTGGAGTCCAGTGCCATGCATACAAAGATGCTTGATAAATATTTGTTGAATAAATGAATGGCTGCTAGTCAATTTAAAGTGACCGTGAAGTGTTCTTTCCATTGGTAAAGCTATGTGAAGTCATCTGTTTATTGGAAACCAACATAGGATTATAGAATCATAAGATCATAGATTTAGAGCTAGACAAGACCTTCATCATCAGCTGCATCAAAACTTAAGCAAAAGGAAAAAAGAGAGAGTACACCAGTAACTGCCCTGCAACTATCATTTGCAGAGTAAACCTTCAGCACATATAGTACTAATTTACATTAATCTAAAAATGAAAGGCTTTTCCATAATATGATAAAACATATTTGAAACCATTAGCTTATATTTTATATGATGGAGAAACACTAAGAGCAATGGTCGGCAACCTTTTTGGCTGTGAGAGCCATAAACGCCTGCGGAAGGAGGAGGATGGAGGCAGAAGGCGCTGGAATATGGGGTGGGGCTGAAGGGGCCCCTGGGGCACATCCTGGGGCTCTGCCCGGACTGGCGGGTCGGGAGGTGGAGCCAGATATGGCTTGTGAGCCATACTTTGCCGACCCTTGCTAAGAGTAATGAATTGAAGTTGCTAAGAGACAAATTGAGCCTGTGTGTAAAGAAAAACTTCTTGATAATAAATGATGCAAAAGTGGGATGGGCTTTCTTGGGAGGTGATGGGTTCTCTCTCACTGCATATCTTTAAATATAGGGCAAATATAGGGTCCATGACCCCTTATGTAATGCTATGATTAAAATGATAGATTAGTTTGGGATAAGAATATCAATTTATTGATTAGGCTAACATTATAACTAGTACATTTATTATAGGTCATTGACACCCTTGAAGACCAAAGACCCTTAAGGCTCTACAGTAAGATCTATAAATAGAATTTTAGGTGCTTATTGTTCAGTTCTTCCTTTGAATATCCTAAGGCATCTCTAATTATTAAATAGCCAATTAGGAGGTAATCCATAAGACTCTCAACCCCTCCCCACATCATAGGTGATGGAGGTCACTTACACTGGAAGATATTCATTGTGTCCTTTATCTATCCACCAGATTTTGTTGAAAGGAAAGATTTCTTGGAATCCTTAAGGACAAAGAAAATGTAAAAAAGCAATAAATTGGAGGGAGCCTCAGCTAGTCCAGGACTGGGATACAGAAATTGATTGGGACCTCTCTACATAGAAATTAGTACTGTTTAAAAAATAAATTCTCATAGTAACGTTATAAAAGAGATTCTTTTGCAGATTCAGGTTCAATTAGATGGTATCAGAGTACTCCGCAACTCAGAAATTCTTTGATTAAGAGTATTCTCATTAAAAAGAGGTGTTAAACAAAGATGCCCACTCTTGGCACTCCTATTCGACATGACTTTAGAAATCTTAAAATCATAGCAGCAATGAGGCATGAAAAAGAAGCATTTGCAACAAAATTAAAATATTGATTTGCAGACAACATGATTTGGTGCCTAGAAAACCTAAAGCTTTTTTTTTTAAAGATCACCGTGCTCCAAGGCTTTTTTCCTAAATCTCACCACCAAGATTCTAGAACTGACAAAAGGTGAAATACCATTTGAAATAATGACAAATTGTAGCAAATGTCTGACTGTCAACTTATCATAACATATAAAGTCCCTGTATACAAAGATAACTTAAAAATGGAGCCAACAGAGGTCACAGCTGCATATGATATTCAGACCTTGGAATTGCTGATGATCACATGAAAAAAAAAACAGTAAAGCCTTGGTCACAGCTGGGTTGAACGTAATGAAAGAGAAAGCTGAAAATGAGATGGAAAGACTGGATTCTCAGCTGTTAATTTAGTTACACTCTAGCACAGGGTTTGGAAAACAGTGTTTCTGTACAATGACCTCCCCCCCCCCATATAGTGTCATTTAACTTCAGCCAAGGTAGAAAATATGTAAAAACTGCCATAGAAAGGAAAGAGAAACAGCCACAATAGGAGACCACCATTCTTTGACAGTCTGAGACAGAAAAGTTGATATGGATGTAAAAGAAAATGAATAATGCTAATGGGAACACCTTTGGATATTTACTATCTTTAATATACTTTGGACAAGATGTGGGCAGCATCTAAGTTTTTGACATGTATACGAGTTTTCCAAGCAGTTAGGTATTCCCATAAAATTCATTTACATTATTCTGATAACTGATTATCAAGAAAAATAACATATGATGCAGTAGGTAAAGTGAAGAAATATAAAGTTTTATGAGTTCGCTTTATGCTAGACTTTATTGTGATAATAAATTCTCTATATACATATTACATTATATTATTGGAACATTTTAAAAATGTCTGTCTTGTTCAGTTCACATACTCATTGAGATTTTTAGCTAGCTCAACATTAAACACTCTTATTTTGGTCAATCTAATTTTAAGAGAACTTCTATAACTTCTTTGCCTATCTATTTCTCAGTCACTATGAACTCCTCATTTGGGTAACTGTAGAGACTATTAATTGTTCAGATGACTTCACATTCTATAATCAAGAGATTTGACTCATGCACAAGAAAAGAGATGATACATTCTGGTAGCTCTTTCTTAATATTGTGAAACCTAGGAAATGTGCCGTACTCCAATCCACAAACCCCTTGTTCCCTTGTGGCAGACATTAGATGGTGTTCATTTTTTTTGCCTCTTCTTTAATAGCTAGTATTTAAATAGGGTTTTTAAATTTACTGAGTGCTTCACACCTTATTTCATTTCATCCTCACAATAACCAAGGGAAATGGGTGCCATAATTATCCCCATTTTTAAGATGAGGAAACTGATTCTGAAAGGGGTTAAGTGACTTGCCAAGAGTCATGCCTAATATAGTGAATATCTGAGACCATATTTGGACCTGAGTTTTGTTGAATCCAATTCTAGTATTCTGGTCACTGTAATACCTGCCTTCCTGTTTCTCATCATTTGGAAGGAGAAATGAGTAGCTATGTAAGTAGAAGGAGACATTTCTTCCTCATCCCATTGGTGATCCTAGGATATACTTCAAAATTCCAGAATCTTTAACCACAATCACTTTAAAATAGTTTAGTACAGTTCCGGGTTAAGATGGCGGCAGAGTAAGAAGCAGCTCTTAACCTCTCCTGACCGAAACACACAAAACTCCTCAAGGGGACATAAAAACAAGTCCAGACGAACGGAGGAACCCCACAACAGGGCACAGCGTGGAAGGTACGTGGAATCGAGACATTTCCAGGCTAAAAAGGGCTCTCACTCACTCAATCGCAGGCTGAGCAACCGCCCCACCCCCAACCCCTCCACACTCACCTATAGCTCCGAACCCAGCTAAAAAGAAATAGAGCAAGTTTGGGGCACCCATCGAGTCATCGGCAGCTCCGGGACCTGTTCCTGACAGCAGCAAGACTTAGGACCCCATTAAGTCAAGAACGCACGCGAAATCTGAGCGCGCGCGCCAGAGCAGAGAGTGGACGCTGGACGCAGAGTGCCGGCTGAGCAGGGGCGTGGGTGCCGGCTGAGCAGAGGCTTGGGTGGAGGCAGACACAACCAGGAACTAAAGCCTAAGTGGGGAACCAGTGCAGACGGGTATACGACTGTGGAAGTAGCTCCCTGAGACTTGTAAAGAAACCTCCAGCAGAGGATCAAGCAAGGGAATCCACCAGGGGGCTTGACCTTGGAAAAAACTAGAACTCAGTCCTCAGGAGCCAATAGATCTCAGACAGACACTGAGCGCGAGGATAAACCTGAGAAGCTGCTGGGCTAATGATGGCTAATCAGTTACAGGAAATTCAGAAGAGAAAGAATAATAACAAAAAAAAGAAGTCTCTAACACTAGACAGCTTTTACACAGAGAAAATCCAGACAACCGAGCAAACAGAGGAGGAGAACAAACAACCATCCAGACCCTCCCCAAATAAGGAAAACTCCTCACAAGCTATGGAAGAGTTCAAATCTGAGATTTTGAGGAAAATGGAAGAGATCTGGCAAGAAAATAACAGTTTAAAAGGTAAAATCTTGCAACTGGAAAGCGAGGCTCAGAAACCAAATGAACTGATAAGCAAATTGAACACAAGAAATGACCAGATTGAAAAGGAATACCAGAAGATTATGGCCGAAAACAAGAAGATTATGGCTGAA
>NC_058136.1:10152729-10171414 GCF_016433145.1 Gracilinanus agilis | reverse complement strand
TCGGGGTGGACATGACTGAGGGTGTAGACTCGAAACTACCACACCAATGCAACTACCAACAATTTGGAAATTGGTCTTGATCAAGGACACATGACAAAACTAGTGGAAACGCGCATCGGCCAAGGGTGGGGGGGGTGCGGGGGCGGGGGTTGAAGGGGAAAGGTGGAGCATGAATCATGTAACCATGTTAAAAATGAATATTAATAAATGTTAAAAAAAAATAAAATAGTTTAGTACATTCATCATCCTATTCATTAAATAACCAGTGTCTTCATGTTGGCTTCTTCATTAGAAATCATTATTTGAGTTTTCTTCTCTTAGATCTCTTTTTCAACTTTTGACACTTAAACTTTTAAAAATGTTCTTTGCAACTCCCTCTTTAATCTAATGAGATCTTTTTCTGTTCTCTTCTTCTATTTTTGCCCATTAGCTTTTTTTAATTAACCACATACCAACTTTAACCATTGGCCATAAAGCATCTAAAATTCATAAAAGGCAAACAGCTGTGAATGGCAGTGTCATGTGGTAGAAAGAGGAATCGATTAAATGTCAGAAGATAGGGTTTCAACTCATTTTATTAGCTATGTGAACTTGAAGACGTCAATTTCCCTCTCTGTAAAAGCAAGGGCTTGGACCCCATGAATTCTAAGTTTCTTTCTACTTTTAAAATTTGCATGATTGGCTACATCTAGATTTTAGGAAATAAATACAACACTTTTAGATTCACATTACCAAGCCCAGTAAAGTATTGCATTCTCCAGCAGATATGATTATTTTTATTGGAGGAATATTTGAACAGCCGTATGTAGATACTAACACAATTTATTTCTACACATGCTAGAAATCACTTAGATGAGGTATATCATTTTTGATGTTATTTCAACAGAATTCTGTGTTTGAAAACTATTAAAGATAGAATGATGACAATCAGGAATGCTTAAAATATTACTTTGGCTACATTGTTCCATCAAACCAGAATGTAATATTCCAAAGGAAAACCTTTTCATGATTTGCATAAACAGCATTGTACCATTTCCTGGGTTATTGTCTGGCTCTGTAAATTCAGTCTAGCATTATCTTGTTCTATGTTATAATTGAAGTTGTAGACTGAACAGATGTGTTCATTGAGCTCCCCATGAAGACAATTGACTCTTCCCCCCTTCTAATGATGCAACACTGTAGTACATATTCCAGTTTCAAATTAATTTTAGCTTCTTCCTTTCCATTTTCATTACCTGGCCCCTTTTAGTGTTGAGTCTCTACAGACACTCTGTTGACACATCACCTACTTTTATTAGGATTTCCTGCTTGGCCCCATAATCTTCCTGATTATCACCAAATTAGAGGAGTTGCTGCCTTTGTAACTGCCAGATGGTGATGTAGATATGCCCCATTATAGAGATGGGATGGTTCTAATAAGTTAGTTATAAAATGAATTTCTGTAATTTAAATTCTATTTTCTCATTGACTTTTATTACAAAGTAGGTTTGTTGCCTGAAAAAGTATTCACAAAGCTTTTTCAAGGAACTGTTTTAAGAATATATTTTTCTAATCCTATCACTATTTTAACAATCTTAAGAAAATATGCATATATAATTTTAATTAAACTATGATCTTAACCTGAGTTCAGATTCTGCCCAAGATATATACTAATTGTGTGATCTTGGGAAGTCACTTAACTTCTCTCAGCCTCAGTTTTCTTACCTGTAAAATTGAGAAAATAATAATACCTACACTCTAGGATTGTTGAGAAAAACAAAGGAGAGAGCATAGTAAAAGCGATTTTATGAACCTTAAAACTCCATGTAAATGTATTACTAATGAATATGAAATGCATAAGTAGTATTCTAAAATTATTATGCCTCAAACTGCAATTCTTGGAAAAGATAGATAGTGTTTTAAAAATGCTACTTTAGCAACTCTTAGCATAAATGGGTAAGTTTAGTACTTTGTCCAAAAAGCATGTAGTTATTTTTTTAGTAGGTTCCTTCTGTGTTTTATAAATATCTAGATATATCCATATATATATATGAATATATATACACACACACACACACACACATATATATATAGTGTTATTTTTAATGAATAGTGTACTTATTTTGGTACCTTTTGTAAGTTTCCACTGATTAGATGAGCATAACAATAATCTGCCCAATAAATTGAGTGGTATTCTCATTTTTATTTGTTGATATTGCCTACTCATGAACAATGAATATCTCTCCAATAATTTAGGTCATTTTTTTATTCTATAAAAAACCCTTTTGTGGCTATTTAACATCTTTATCAGCATCTTGAATAAATATGATCAATGGCTTGCCTAGCAAATAATATAAGAACACTTACAAGAAGTTTTGCATACTGACAATAAAATAGTAGTTAGTTAAATTCCAGAATTTCCTCTAGAGAAAAATCTCATGCTTTAAACTCTAAAGCATATAGTGGTTTAATTTTGTAACTTTAATCTCTAACAATATATTTTGCAAGTAGTCAGGTAAAAGGCCTTCTATAATGAAAGAAAACAAAATTGGATAATTCAGAATTATTCTGTAGTCATAAGAAACTATAGAATAGTGTGGATAGGATATTCCAAATAGTAAAGGAATTAAGGAACCAATTTGACGTAACATTTACTTTAAGCTAGGCCTACTTATCAAGTAATTGATAAGTACCCTCACTAAAAGAGAGGAATTTGAGTCATTTAACAAAAAAATTGGAATTGCAAACATTTAAAATATGAGTAATACAAGTATGGTTGATGAATACAGTTATCAGGAAAAGACTTTGAATTAGAAAAAATATCCCTTATTTATTAGTCTATTTAAAAATAACTTGAACTGTAGTGAATGAAAAATATATAAAAAGATCATCAAGGGAAAAAGGAACCTAAGAAACTAATAATAGCATTTTTGTTGTGCTTTAATGTGTGCAAAGTATTATACATTTATTAGTTCATTTGAACCTTACAACAACTTTGTGAAAGTAGGTACTGTTTTTTTTTCACTTTTCATATGAGGAAACTAAGAGTGATGGGGAAAATGACTTTCTCTTTGTCACAGAGCTAGGAAGGGTCTGAGGCAGGTTTTGAATCCAGATCTTTCTGAATAAGGTACTGAACTCCAGCATACTTTCCACTGAACCATCAAGAGATGAGAATAGTTGAATTAATATTCTGTGGTCTAAATACTGTGCCCTTCTATAAGTGAGTCATGATCTTTTCTTACAGATAATAAAGTGGGAAATTACTTTAGCTGGGACAAAGGAACTAGGAGACAAAAAGAGATGGTGGTGTATCTCCACTCATCTGAGTAGTAAACAAAGAAGGATTAGTGATTTCCCTAGTGTCTCAGTAACAATGGGGAATTGTGAGAGAGTGGAATAAGATTGGAGATGGAAGGACTGGGAGGGGGGAATAAGAAAGCGGGTCTTGCCTCAGGCAAAATAAATATGATATTCACATGGAAACATATTGGAAGTGGTATATATCTGTGGAAAGAGTGTGAAATATTATAATGGATTGAGTTTGGAAGAAATAGGCAGAGTAAGGAGACCACCTTCGTTGAGAAAGGCTTGTACCTCTCAAGACTGTATAGTATCACAGTAATGCAATTGAAATATGTACATGTACATGTAGCAGAGGTTGAGTGAGATTTATAATGCAATAACATAGAAATGAAATATAATAGGGAACTCAAATTTGGCACTCTAGACACTTCACCTTCCTAAGAGGAATAGAGAAAATAAAGAAGGAATGAGACAGGATATAAACTGGGAATAGGAGAATAGAAATAAGAATGAGCTAGCTATAGATAGTTGTAATAAACAGGATAAATTCAATGAAAACATGATGGAAATGACTGCAGTAAATCAATATTACTTAAGCTAAGAATTGGCAAGGTCAGGATAGGGAAGCATTCTTAACCACCAGCTTATTTTGATAAGGAAAGTGAAGGGTCAAAACAAAGGGAGAGATAAATAAAAGGGAAAGAAGATAAAGTAGCAATTAAAATACATTCAAAGGACTCAGAATTGGGCAGGTAAATGGAAGCAAGAGGGTGTGCCTGTAGTAATACACTAGTTTTAAAGTTCCTTAAGCAAATCTAATCACTGGGTTGTAGGGTTGACTTTAAAGAATAAGAGGCTAAAACCAATGCAAAAGAAATAAATGAAGGAAAACACAACCAATCATAACCTTAAATGTGAACAGATTAGATAAGATAGTAAAACAAAGATAAAGACATGAGATTCCAAACATCCATTTATGATGTATTTAAGAAACACATCTTAAAAATAAACACACAGAGGGAAATTGAGAGATTGAAATAAAATTTACTATTCCTCAAGTAGCTTTCAAATTGAAGAGGTGAAAGCAGACTATCAGTCAAAGCAAAAATAAAGTTCATAATGTCAAGATAGATAAATAGGGAGGCTACAATCATGCTTAAAGTTGTCATAGATAATTAAAGAATATCAATATTAATAGTATATTCACTAAGTGACATAGCACAGGATGGTTATTTTTAAAAGAGGCATATATGCTAACAATAATCATAGGAAACGCAAAATGTCCTTCTTTCAGATCTTGGTAAATTTAACAGGAAAAACAAAATGGAAAATATGAACCTAAAGAAGGCTGCAAAAGTTAGATTTGAAAGAAAAGCTTCTAGTTTTTTTCAGCATTATATGCCTTTACTAAAACAAAATGACTATTTAAGGCCAAGAGAAACTACATATACATGTAAAATGCAGAAATATTGAAGACATTCATATTTCACTAAAATGGTGATAAATGCTAGGAATATGAGGAAAAGATACCAACTTGAATAGAGATCATAATAATGTCTTGAATTCACGTAAAGAAGAAATCCCCAAAACAATGAACAACTCCTTGAAAAAGAGTAAAGAGAGAACTTACTGTGCATTGACTATGTGACAGGAGAATGATAACTTTGAAACAATATGCCAAAATGTTGTGATAGTTAAAGCAGTCCTCAGAGGAAAAAATAATACATTAAAAATTTTTTATGATTAATAAGCTGTATGAGTAGTTAAAGTAGATTAACAAATTAACAAATCTGAAATAAGTACAAAAGAGAAAAATTTAAAACTGAAGTGAAATAAATGAAAGAGAAAATAAAGTCACTATAGAAGTGATAAGCATCTAAATTGTGATTCTTTGAAGTGATTCATGAGAACTGATAAAACTTTAGCTAACCCAATCAAAAGAAAAAATTAAGAAAATGAATAAAGTGAATTCACATCAAACAAAAGGAAAGTAAATAGACTTATCAGAACATGTTTTATACAAGTATATGCTAGAATTCAAAGGAAAGTGTTCATTGCTTACCAAAAAGTGCTAAAATGAACAGAATATGGGAAATAAATCTTTATTCAGTCTCACAGAAGTGAAATTGATCAAGCCATAAAGAATGACCAAAGAACAACAAAAATAAGCCCTGTTCTAGATGGATTTAAAGGTGAATGCCATTAGATATATAAAGAGCAATTGATATTTATGCTACAAATTAATTCCTAATGACTTAGAAAGTATCTTATCAAATTACTTTTATGAGACAATTATGATTCTAATGCCTAAATCAGGGAGAGATAAAGCAGAGAAAGATAAATATAGATAAGTACAATTGATAAATGTTGATTTAAAATTTTAACTAAATCCTAATGAAAAATACTACAATATTTAAAAAATATTATTCACTATGACCAAGTTAGACTTATAACAGGTATTAAAGGGTGATTCAAAAAAAGAAAACAATTAAAATAATTATATTTTAAAAACTACCAAACCTATATCAGTTGTTATAGGGGGAAATAAACCTCATTTTGAACCATATTAAGACTTATTTATACTAAAAACCTAATAAAGTGTTAGCCAAAGAAGAAACTTTTTTTATTTGATATGGTATGATATGACATATATGTATGTGTATGTATATAATTCAAAGCTAACATTATTGTTGCTGGAGAAGTATTATATTTCCAAAAAATATATAGCAGTAGAGTACAGATGCTTTCTCTTCCCACAGTTATTTGAGATGTAGAAAATCTAGCAATGGCAATAATAAAAAAAGATATTAAGGACATGAACAAAAATGAAATTTGAAAGGTCAGTAAGATATGAAATTAAGCCTTTGTAAAGGACAAAATTTTTTCTTAGAAAACCCCAGAGAATTAGCACATAAATTCAGAAAATTAATTATAACAAAAAAAGAGAATAACAAATATATCTACATAAATCATTAACATTTTTAATTTAAAATTTTCAAAGAAAAATACACTTCTCCCTCCTACTTTCCTCCAGAAACATTGAGAAATGATGAAAAAAATGGCCTTCATAAACATGTATGGACAAGGAAAACAAAGACAATGCTTGGCCATGACCCCAAAAAGTCATATCTTAGTCTGTAATCTGAACTTAAAACATCTCTTTCTGGAGATGGGTAACAAGTTTTATCATGAGTCCTCAGAAATAATAATTGGTTATTACATGGATCAGCATTACTAAATCTTCCAAGTTATTTGTTTATTCTAAATTGTTGTTTTTATATAAACTGTTCTTCTGGTTCTGCTTAGTTCTGCATCAGTTCACACATGTCTTCCTGCGTTTCTTGAAACTATCCTCTTCATTTCTTATAGAATAATACTATTCCAACACATTTTTATATCATAACTTTTTTGCCATTCCTCAATTAATGGCCATCTCACCAGTTTCCTTCATATTCTTTGCTACCATAAAAAAGATTTTTGGGGCATGTAGGGTGGGGTAAATATCTAGTAGCAATATTATTAGATTAAAAGTTATGCATACTTTAATAGCTTTGAGGTACAGTTCCAAATTGCTTTCCAAGAAGACTGGGCCAGTTTGTATCTCCACAAGCAATGCATTAATGTGCTTTTTTCCCCATAGCCCTTTCAGCACTTGCCATTTTCTTTTCTTCAGTCAATGTTGCCAGTGTGTATGGGTATGAGGTAGAACTTTTGAATAACTTGAATTTGTCTAATTATTAGTGATTTTAGAACATTTTTTTCATATGGCTATTAATAGCTTGGATTTCTTTCTCTGAAAACTGTTCTCTCTTGATCATTCTTCAACAGGAGAATGGCTCTTGTTCCTATAAATATTAGTCATTTCCTTTATGCCCTCAAAATGAAACCTTTGTTGAAAAAATCTGTTGCAAAGATTTTTCCCACATTTACCTGCTTCCTTTCAAGTTTTAGCTATACTGGTTTTTGTCTTTGTAATGATTTTTAACTTTATGTATTCAAAACTGACCATTTTACTTCCTGTAATTATCTCTCTCTTTTGTTTGGTCGCCACCACTTCCACTATCCATAAATCTGAGAAATGTTTTTTTTTTTCCCTTGTTCTTATAATTTGTTTGTGATTCGCCCTTTATCTTTAAATCTTGAACCTTTTTCAGTTTATCAAACATCATGATACTTTGTTTATTTGCTTCTGCATGTTACTTACCCATATGTTCCAATGAACAACATTTCTATTTCTTAACCAGTACCAAGGAACTTAATGTTTACTGGATGGCCATTTGTCAGACTATTATTCTGGAGAAGATTTTTGTTCACCTATGTGTTAAACTAAAGGACCTTTGATGTTCTCTTCACCTTAGAAATTCTATGATTCTCTGAGACTGTGACTTTCTAAGCTTTTTCTCCTAATTTAACAATGTCTTTTTCAAGAGATTTGATTCTTAGAACAGAATTTCCCCCCTCCCTAGTGTTCAAGGTTTTAAACCTTTTCTTTATCTGTCCTTCAGGTAAAATAAGTTTATTCTTGGTGACCAAATTGGTTGAATATCAGTTAGGACATCTAACTAGAACTTCTGAATCCTATCTTATTTATGTGACAAAGTTGTCATTAAACCACTTAAGTCATCATTTTTCTTCTAATGTGTATCCCGAATATCTTTTAATTGACATTCTTCATAGACTTTCACAGTTTTGTAGTACTTTTAATTTTTCACAGCAATTTCCTCACAAGTCCAAAAGATGGGGATAGCAAATAGTATTATCCCTATTTTATAGGTTAGGAAAACTAAGGTCCAAAAAAGGCAAGAAGAGACTAAGTAACATAACTGGAATTTGAACCCATCTCCTCTGGATCCAAGTCCAGTGCTCTTACCATGCCCCCCCCCCCATAACCCCCATCTCCACCCCCAGCCAGAGGTTCCAGGAATTCTTTCAGTTTGGTAAAAATTGAGGAACTACTAGGTATGACATGCCATGTCTCCAAGTAATCCTGTAGTAAAGAGAATAAAATAGAGGTAAGTTTCTGACTCAAGATTCTCTTCTTGCTTTTGTCTGTACATTTGGAGTTACAAGCTTTGACTACCCATTTCTCAAAATGGAAATCATCTATCCAAATGCACGTTCCATTTGATGTGGGAGATTTAACTATATTTCTTCCTGTGGGTATTGTAGGAGAAAAATTATTATTAAGGCAGAATTAGAGGTATGGCTTGCTTTGCATTTAACTATATTTTCCCATTATTTTCATAGAAAGCAGAATTTCACGGGAATTTAGTAGAATCATACTAGTTCGATTTTAAATACATATCTCCACTATTACAAAGTTCTGGTTAACATGGAATGGTGTGAGTGTACTTGATTCCACTAGAAAAGATAGCTGCAAAAGGCAATACTTTACTTCTAGTTGCTTGCAAGCTAAGATTTTTTGTTTTGTCTTCCATAGAACACAGAATTCTACTTTTCACTTAAATATGACAGGACCTTTCTTTAATGACACATATGATTGAAGACCAATAACATCCACACTTCAAACCTCAGGGAAATCAAAATGAAAGCAGAAGTTTTCCAAATCCAATTTGATTAACAGTAGGTTGTGGGTTTTTTTAAAGGCTATCTCATTCCATAGGAACTTTTTTTTCCCCACATGAACATCTTGCTGGGGAAGCTGCTGAGATTTTAGAACACCAAAGATCAAAGAGCTTTAATTTTGTTATTTCTCTCTGTTTAACTTAACAAGTACATCCTCATTCAGTGTTATTCAACATATCCTCCAACAATTGTGTTTGGAAGGTAATGTGATTATGTAGCTTAGCTAACTATAGCTGTAAAAACTCTCCTTTTTATCTTTTAAACCATATACTCGTCCAATTCAGTACAATTTACTCATAACCAAAATGGATGATTTAAGGAGTATGTACTATATCACTTATGCATGCATTTTATTGATATATACTATATTTTATAGCTTCTTTTAAAAATGTTTTCAGAATATCTAACTATGTTGTTCTTTCCCAAATTTAAGCACATATTAGCCGGGATACAGTGCAACTTTTTTCCTCCCAATATGTACCTTTGAAAGTCGCATTTGCACTATATTTGAGCACTTCCAGCTTTGAAACCATAAGTTGTGTATTGTGTGCCTCAGCATACATAAAAAGCATGGCTATCTCCTGGGGCAGATAGGAAATACCTACCAAATGCCAGTTTGTTTCGATATTCCATCAAATGTCACCATTAATACTAAAGGCGCCAAATCAGTGTTGATTAAAACTGCTGGAAATGAGAAAACTACAATGACCATGATGCTTGCAGTCACAGCTAACGGGCCAAAACAGACTCCTATGTAGTTTTAAGGTGTAGAACATTACGTAAGGAAAAGTTACTGTCAGGAGTGATCTTTCATGTGCAGGAAAAGGGATGGATGGATGAATGAAGAATGTGTTAGATTGGTTGAATGTGGTCTGGGGTAGGCATCCGGGTGCGTTACTGTGTCAGAGAGGAATGCTCGTGCTGGAGACATTCAAGGGTCACCTGACTGAAAATGTGAAGCAGAAAATTGCTGAAATGCACACGGCCCTAGCTGTTATTCCAGGAGGAATGATGCCGCAATTACAAGTGTTAGATGTAGCCATTAATAAGCCATTCAAAGATCATTTGAGGAAACAATATGATGAGTGGATGTTGGTGGGAAAGCATGAATTTACTTCATCGGGAAAAATAAAGAAACCGTAGGTCACTGTACTGGGGAACTGGATCAAAACTGCTTGGGACGAAATCTCCACTGAGTTTGGAAGGTAGTTTCTCACAAGTATCTATAACAGTAATACATATTTAACAAAAGTGTTGGCATTAAGGTTTTCGGGGGGGCCTTGAAAAAACTTCAAATGTAAAGTGCCTGCATTATTCATGAGTTAAGAGAAAGTTGTAATTTAAAAGGAGAAAATAAAATGGGTGCTTCCTCTTTTTTGAGTTACCCTTCCAAATGCTTGGGATCACACTATATTTGGGCTAACACAGAATTTTAAACAAGTGCTATCTCATTTGATGCTCAGAACAGCCCTTAGATGTCTTAAAGTACCTTAGCATGATTGATCTGAGAGGCAGCATGTTATAATGGGATGACCTGCTTGGAGTCAGAAGATATTGAATATTGGCCATGCCACTTCTTTTCAAATACCTGGGAACAAGTCACCCATTTAACGTGCTCCTCAGTTTCCCCATCTATGAAATGATGAAAATTCTTACACTTCCCTCACAGAGTGGTTATGAGGAAAGCACTTAGAAAAGTCTAGAGCAGAATAGAAATGTGAATTATCATTATTAGTTCTAGGATTAAAATTTATCTATTTTCTGAAGTCAGACATAGCAGGAGCTCCTATACCACAGTTATAGCAGACATATTACATTTTTAACAAGGCTCAGGTATGGGTCAAGTATTTTTTCCAGCATTTATTTTGTCTATTACTGAAAACTACATTTATCTTTGAGATTCCCACTAAATGTTTGATTATCGCGGAGAGAGCTTATACTGTAGTTCATTATTCAGCATTCTTATTTCATTAGTGGATTGGAACCTCTGGAAAGTCTGAGACTAATGTAATGTCTGCGGTGACATTATCCAAGTAACATGAATTTGGAATGTGGAATCATTCAAACTAAATATGTTTGGTAAGAATACTCTGAAATGTAGGCAGTTACTGTATGGAGAAAACTACAAAGCATTAATGCTAAAAAGAGAACTAGGATTCTTGGAGGGAGGGGTCAGAAAATTACCTATCTGTTAACAATGTGACAAAAAGAGTGAAAAGGTGAGCACTTAACTTTATTTTTCAAAATTTAGTAGTGGCAGTCTCTGTTCAAGATGCTCTTATGGTTTATACAAACACTGAAAGAAATACATGGGAAGAGCAATAGAATTAGAGTAAAAAATTGCATCACTATTTCTGTACAAAACTAGCTTCTGGACAATTAAATTAGCTTTTATTTTCTCGCTTATGGGGGCCACGTTGGTGTTCAGAAATGGAGCCTAATGGTGGAATTTGGGAATTTCCTTCCCCTCCCCCAAAATTCTCAAGAATACATAGGAATATTGAGGTCATAATATCAACTTTTTTTTAAAATTCTAAAACATTTCCCATAAAGCACTGAGGACTATGTTAAATGTCTTTTGTTTCCTAAATGCCACACAATTAACAGAAAGCTCTCTTGTAGTCCCAATTAAGTATTAAAATGATTTAGGGTCAGTAAAAAATGATGAGAGAATCATTCTCTTTTGCCTCTTTCCCCTTCCCTTGCTTAAGACCACCCTTTGCCCTTCTTTTCTGCCAGATTGTCACTTTTTATCTTTTCAGAGAGGTCAAAATTCAATATAGGGAGTTTCAGAAAAGTTTTCACTAATACCTATGTAGTAAAATGGAAATAAGGAATAGTGCAGTAATGCCTTCCCTACCTTATCCCAAGGCTGAGATATGTCTCCTCTCAATTACAAATGTATGTAAATTTCCAAGACAAATGGAACAAAATGGAAACAGTTTAATTTAATCAGTAAATCTGTATGTATTGGCTTAGGAATTTTCCTGTAATACTACAGATTTGTCTCATTCAGATTTATTTAAGTGACCATCATGCCATTTGAAGATCCTAATTTGGACTAATCACTGAGCAGTAGTAAAGTTAGAAGATTTATGTCTTTGTGTAATTGTATTACCTGACATTTTAAAATTGACTTAGGATGAATCATAGACTTACTGAAATACATATTTGAGATACATTCATGATTATTTATCACCCCTCAGGTACCCCATCATTATGAACCTTTTCTCTTTCTACATTGACTACTTTACCTTAGCCTGCAAATTTGGTTGGGTCTCCTTTTTCTTTACAAAAAACCCCTCATCTGCCCTCCTCCCTCAAGTTAATATGCTACCTCTTTCCTTGCCTTCTCTTCTAAGCTTTTAGAAGTAAATTATAGTCACTGCCTCAACTGTCTCACCACTCCACAAATCTTTGAAATTTGGGGTCTTACTTCAGTTTTCCTACTCTAAAGTCATTAATGATCTACTTCCAATAAATTATGTGGGGGTCCTAATACTTTTTGATCTCTCTATAGCATTTGATATACAGTACCATCCTTTTCCTTCTAGATTCCTCTCTTGTCTTCCATAATACTACACTCTTTCTTATAATTCTCCTCTTATTCACTTGACTGTTTTTTTCCCCTTTCTTTTTTTCTGGTTCCTTATCTTGCTTTAGCCTCAGATATTAGTGGCCCCCAGAGTTATGCTGTAAACCTCCTTCTCATCACTCTATACCCTTTCCTTTGGTGATCTCATCCAGTTCCCTAGCTTTAATGATTAATTCTATAGGAATGACTAAAAATTTTATCACTAACTCCATATCCTCCTTAATTCTCTTCCTATATTTCTAGCTGTCAGATGAACAGCTACCTAGTTGTTCTTCCAACACCTCAAATTAACATACCTAATTACAGTCTTTGTCCTCAAAACTATGCAGTTCTTGAGGTTCATAGCCACAGAGTCATATTTTATTCTTCCTTACCATCCTTACCAGTTATTAAATCCAGTCAACTAAATCACCAATATTTGCTTTCTACGTCCTCAGTGTCTTTTCTTTCTGGCTCTTATGTTTCACTCCCACTTCAATTTATTCATTTCCTCTGAAATTATGTTTATATATGACTTTATGGATTATAAGGCATTTTACTTATATTAAAGGGTAGAAGATGGTTAAGGGAATTGGAGTTTAATTGGATATATTTCTCAGTCAACTTGATGAGATTATAAGGAGTGACCTTATGTTTAGTGATATCTAGGGACTACCTTCTGAAAGAATGCAATTGTACTGGACCATATTGATTAGATTTTAAAGATTGGCCACCTCGCAATGACTGGCTGACTGAGAATTAGCTGACCTTCCATGTGGTGATAAAATTTGGGCGGTTTCATTCTCTCATGCTTTCCCCCCCAGGATTTTCTCTTTTCCTGTATACCTTCTTCAAAAGTATACACCAAGGCATAGGAGTTTCTCCATTCTCACTTCTCCCCCACCCCTTGTTAGTTGATGATGACTATTTGCAGAAGTGTATGGCATTGCTAAACATGTGCTTGTACACAGTCTGATAAGGAGAGAGCTTGAGAGTTAGCTTTCCATCATAACAGATGGTTGTTGTTGGAGTTCTGATAGGTCTCCTGCAGAAGTAGTTGCTCATATCTACTCCATGTGCAAGGATTGGAGGGTATGGGTACCTTCTAGAAAAAGATGAAAATTACCTGATATATTTTGCTCCTTAGAGAAAAAAGATAAAGTCCACATATTCCCGCATAATATCCTGCTTGGATTCACTTTTACATTGTAGGCCCAGAAGAAGGATCCTAATGCATGTTTACATTTCTGTAGTCTGAACCATGTAATGGTGTGATGATTTTGGAAGGAACCATTAATGATAATGTGAGGTATCATTGTGCTATCTGAATCTTGCTGTGATAGCAACTCTGAGTTAAGTTCCCTTTGTAGGGGATGAGGCAGTTCCTAGACTCTGAGTATTTAATGGAATTCCAAATCTATTTATAGGTTTCTGCAGCCTCTTTGGGCTTTCTATATTTTTTGTGCGAAGACAAAAAGGTTATCCCATACCTGATATTAGCATGGAAGTGGATAAATAGAAGTACGTGACAGTATTACAGATTTTTGAGAAAACCTTTGTATGAGCCAAATTACAAGTATTTCCTATAGCAATTCTAGATAAGTACAATGAGCTAATGACTGAAATTTTTCTTTTTGGGTTATCCCTTAAATTGGACTCGGGGCAGCTGGGTAGCTCAGTGAATTGAGAGTCAGGCCTAGAGACGGGAGATCCTAGGTTCAAGTCTGGCCTCAGACACTTCCCAGCTGTGTGACCCTGGGCAAGTCACTTGACCTCCATTGCCCAGCCTTACCACTCTTCCACCAAGGAGCCAATACACAGAAGTTAAGGGTTTAAAAACAAAACAAAACAAAACAAAACAAAACAAAACAAAAATTGGATTCAGGCTGTGTAATCCCAAAACTTTAGTCGGAGTACCTAGGCCTTGGGTATGTAATAATAATAATGATGATGATGCTCATTTATATAATATTCATGTTGGAAACTATTTACATACATTATTTCACTTGATCATTAATTTGCTAACTTGTGAGATAAATAATGGTAGTTACATCTCATGATTTCAACTATCATTCTAAATAAGTGACTTCCATATCTATATATCACCCTCTTTTATCTCCTATGCTCTGGTACTAGATCAGTGATTGCCCATTAGTCTTACCTAACTAGATGACCCATAGGCATCTTGAACTCAACACGTCGAAAACAGAATACATATGTTTCCCTTCAAACCTTCATCTCTACCAAAGTTCTGCATTCAATTCCTTGAATTTCCATTCAAGGTACCACTATCCTTTTAGTCACCCAAGTTCACAATCTCAGAGAGTCACCTTTGGCTCTTCTCTTTTCCTCACCTCTAAATTCAGTCAATTGCAAAGTCTTTTTGATTTCTATCATCACAATGTGTTTCACATCTGTTTCTCCTATCTCCACTCACACAGCTACACAACTATACTTGTTTGTATAACTTGTATTCCTGAATCTCTTATGACCTTTTATCTGAATGATTGTAGTAGCCTCTTAATTGGTCCCCCTTCCTTTTCTCTCTTCCCTCTCCAATTCTTTCTATAGACACCTTTTAAATTGTTATTTCTAAAGGTCTGACCATATCACTTCTGTGCTCACAAAAACCAAAGGTTCCCATTTGTTTCTAGGACAACAGACAAAGTCCCCTCTTTGCCTTTTAAAGTTCCTTACTCTTTGGCTCCAGCTTTGTTTCCAGAGTTATTGTTCATGGTTCTCCTTCACGAGATCTGTTTTCTATTAAAGTGACCTATTTGATATTCCTCATTCACAGCTTTGCATTCCTATCTCTGCATCTTCACACACTCAATCCGATGTCTTAAATATACTTCCTTCTCACTTCCATGTACTTCTTTCTTAATTCAAGTCAAGGATCACTTCTTAAAGAAAGCCTGTCTTTCTCCCCTAGTTGCTAATGCTATCCCTACAGGAAATGACTTTCATTTAATTTCCTTTGTATGTATTCTACTCCCTTCACCCCATTTCCCTAATATACGCTCTTTAAGGGCAGGAACTGCTTCACTTTTGTGGTTCAAGCACTTAGAATGTGTTTGGAGACATAATAGGTTCTTAAGAATGGTGGTAGTGTTGAATATTATTATCCTTATTTTATAGGTGAGGAAGATGAGGTTCAGGGAAATTGTGTGACTTGCTCAGATGCATAGTTAATAACTCAGAGTTGAGATTCAAATCCAGATCTTTCCTGATACTGAGTGAAAGATTCTTTCTACTCTTATCTCACTCCCTGTCGATCTTTTCAGTGCACTTCTCCGAACAGACCATTTCTCTGTTAAAAAGGCTTATTGTCATCTCCCTTATATGACAGGTATTTATATAGATCATTTAGGTAGGTATCTTCCTTCCTAATTAGACTCTATGATCCTTGAGCATAGGGTCTTCATTTGTGGCCCCAGGGCCTAGCACAGACATTTGCATGTAGAAGACATTTAATAAATGCTTGTTGAGTGAGTGCCAGTGGACTTGATCAACAGTACTTTGGAGTTCCATTGCTTATGGAATAAAGTAGAAGTTGCAAGTCAGAATTAGAAGTTCTGACCTGTCAAATATCAGTCAGATCTAAACACAGAAGGACATAATGGATTAAATCCACCATCTGTCTGCTCAGTACTTATTTTATGTTATTAACTCCAAAGGAAAATGGCATATGCCCTTGAGCATATACATCTCTGAAGACTTATGTATTTCCTACATATTTTTAACTTCCATTCATGATAACTGTTTTGAATCTACTCTCCATGAATTCATCTAAATATCCGTTGTTATTTTTTTTATATTTTCAATTTGTATATCATGCATCAAGATTTCCTAACTACACCTTAAAGCAAACTAACAAACAACAACACAACTGGCCTCTATCTTCTGCATATACACTTTGTAGAATGAATAAATCTAGTTATCCTTTTTCATAAATCATAAAGATTACATTTTAAGACCAATCAAACTCTCTCAGGTGCTAAGGAGGATGACACACAACCGTTACATCTTCATTTTCAAATTAATCATCCATTCTAAGTGAATTTGATACCTCACAACAATATTAAAAGGTATATATTAGGCAGAATAGTGCCCCATTCTATCTGGACTTTTTCCCTTGGCTACCTCATTCTTCTTATGAAGAACAGTGAGTTCTGTATGAGGAATATGTTGTGATAAAATTTTCTATCTGTTATGTTTAGAGAATCATATTTTGGGCAAAAACTGTGATTTCACTAGTGATTCATCTCAAAGGATGAGATGTGTTAGAGCAAATATACCATGGATTAATAGGCTTAATATAACATGGATTAAATTCCCCCCCAAAATGAGGACATAGCATAAAGTGGCTAATACTAAAGCACCACTAAATATTACTTCACCTTTTTTGATGAGTTAGTCATCAAATATTTATCAAGCACTTATTATGTGTTAGGAACTCTACCAAGAGCTGGGGTTACAAATACAAGCAGAAAAAAAAGTCCATGTCCTTAAAGATCTTACATTTTTTTCAAACATTTATTAATATTCATTTTTAACATGGTTGCATGATTCATGCTCCTCCTTTCCCCTTCGCCCCCCGCACTTCCCCCACCCATAGCCAATGCACATTTCCACTAGTTTTGTCATGTGTCCTTGATCAAGACCAATTTCCAAATTGTTGGTAGTTGCATTGGTGTGGTAGTTTCAAGTCCACACCCTCAATCATGTCCGCCCCGACCCATGCATTCAAGCAGTTGTTTTTCTTATATGTTTCCTCTCCTGCAGTCCTTCCTCTGAATGTCCGTAGCATTCTTTACCATAAATCCCTCAGAATTGTCCTGGGTCATTGTATTGCTGCTGGTGCAGAGGTCCATTACATTCAATTTTACCACAGTATATCAGTCTCTGTGTACAATGTTCTTCTGGCTCTGCTCCTTTCGCTCTGCATCTGTTCCTGGAGGTCTCTCCAGTTCGCCTGGAACTCCTCCAGTTTATTATTCCTTTTAGCACAATAGTATTCCATCACCCGCATATACCACAGTTTGTTCAGCCATTCCACAATTGAAGGACATACCCTCCTTTTCCAATTTGTTGCCACCACAAAAAGCGCAGCTATAAATATTTTCCTACAGGTCTGTTTATCTATGATCTCTTTGGGGTACAAACCCAGCAATGGTATGGCTGGGTCAAAGGGCAAGCATTCTTTTATAGCCCTTTGAGCATGATTCCAAATTGCCAGCCAGAATGGCTGGATCAGTTCACAACTCCACCAGCAATGCATTAATGTCCCAATTTTGCCACATCCCCTCCAACATTCATTACTCTCCCCTTCTTTCATTTTAGCCAATCTGCTAGGTGTGAGGTGATACCTCAGAGTTGTTTTGATTTGCATTTCTCTAATTATTAGAGATTTGGAACACTTTCTCATGTGCTTATTTATACTTTTGATTTCTTTACCTGAAAATTGCCTATTCACGTCCCTTGCCCATTTATCAATTGGGGAATGGCTTGATTTTTTTATACAATTGTTTTAGCTCTTTTTACATCTGAGTAATTAGACTTCTATCAGAGTTTTTCGTTATAAAGATTTTTTCCCAATTTGTTGTTTCCCTTCTGATTTTGACTACATTGTTTTTGTTTGTACAAAAACTTTTTAGGTTAATATAATCAAAACCATTTAGTTTACATTTTGTAATTTTCTCTAACTCTTGCTTGGTTTTAAAGTCTTTCCTTTCCCACAGATCTGACAAGTAAACTATTCTGTGTTCACTTAACTTGTTTATAGTTTCCCGCTTTATATTCAAGTCGTTCACCCATTTTGAATTTATCTTGGTGTAGGGTGTGAGATGTTGATCTAGACCTAATCTCTCCCATATTGTTTTCCAAATTTCCCAGCAGTTTTTGTCAAATAGTGGATTCATGTCCCAAAAGTTGGGCTCTTTGGGTTTATCATACACTGTCTTGCTGATGTCATTTATCCCCAGTCTATTCCATTGATCCTCCTCTCTATCTCTTAGCCAGTACCATATTGTTTTGATGACTGCTGCTTTATAGTATAGTTTAATATCTGGTACTGCTAGGCCCCCTTCCTTCACATTTTTTTTCACTATTTCCCTTGATATTCTTGATCTTTTGTTATTCCAAATGAAATTTGTTATAGTTTTTTCTAATTCAGTAAAGAAGTTTTTTGGTAGCTTGATAGGTATGGCACTAAATAGGTAAATTAATTTGGGTAGAATT
>NC_058136.1:10152025-10152334 GCF_016433145.1 Gracilinanus agilis | reverse complement strand
CTACCCCCTTCCTTATTTTTCCCCCTCTTTTTGTTTTTAAAGGCCTTATGAATTCCCTCCCTCTTCTCCCCTCCCTGTTTTTGTCCTCCCCACTCCCCTGCTCCCCTTGGTTTATCCCTTCTAACTTTCTCAGAAGGGTTAGATAAGAGTTTTATGTCCCAATGGATAGTATAGCTACTCTTCCCTCTCCGGGTTGATTACACTAAGAGTAAGGTTTGATTATTACCTCTTAATGCTCTCTTCCTCTCCTTCTTATAATAGTATTTGTCCCCTCTCCCTCCCATGCCCTCTTTGTGTGTAATAGAATAT
>NC_058136.1:10135333-10151925 GCF_016433145.1 Gracilinanus agilis | reverse complement strand
TCTTAGATTATTTAGTGTTCCACCCTCACCCTGTGAATTATTCTTCTTATTACTATAATAGTGAATAGAGTTCACTACAGAGAATTATACATAACATTTCTCTACATAGGAATACAGATAATTAGATCTCACTGAGGCCCTTAAAAAGGCAAATTTAAAAATTATAAGTTTTCTTTCTTTTCCCTCTGTATCTTATTTACCTTTTCATGTTTCTCTCGATTTTTGTGGTTGGATATCAAACTTTCCATTTAGCCCTGGCCTTTTCTGTGCAAATACCTGGAATTCTTCAATTTTGTTGAATGCCCACACTTTCCCCTGGAAATATATAGTCAATTTTGATGGGTAGTTGATCCGTGGTTGCAGGCCCAGCTCTCTTGCCTTTCTGAATATCGTATTCCAAGCCTTGCGATCTTTTAGCGTGGAGGCTGCCAGATCCTGTGTGATCCTGATTGGTGCTCTTTGATATTTGGATTGTTTCTTTCTGGCTTCTTGTAAGATTTTTCTTTTGCTTGGAAATTCTTGAATTTTGCAATTATATTTCTGGGTGTTTTCTTTTCTTGATTGAATGTCGCAGGTATTCTATGAATCCTTTCAATGTCTATATTGCCCTCTTGTTTTAGGACTTCAGGGCAATTTTGCTGAATAATTTCTTTTAGTATGGAGTCCAGGTTTCTATTAATTTCTGGTTTTTCTGGAAGACCAATTACTCTCAAATTGTCTCTTCTAGACCGGTTTCCTTGGTCTGTCACTCTCTCATTGAGATATTTCATGTTTCCTTCTATTTTTTCAGTCTTTTGACTTTGTTTTATTTGTTCTTGTTGTCTTGAGAGATCATTAGCTTCTACTTGCTCAATTCTAGGCTTTAGGGATTGATTTTTGGCTATAATCTTTAGGTTTTCGGCTATGATCTTTTGATTTTTGGCTGTAATCTTCTGGTTTTCGGCTGTAATCTTCTGGTTTTCAGCTATAATCGTCTGGTTTTCGGCCATAATCTTCTGGTTTTCGGCCATAATCTTCTGTTATTCCTTTTCAATTTGGTTATTTCTGGTGTTCAATTTGCTTATCAGTTCATTTGGTTTCTGAGCCTCACTTTCCAATTGCAAGATTCTAACTTTTTAACAGTTATTTTTTTGCCAGATCTCTTCCATTTTCTTCAAAATCTCAGTTTTGAACTCTTCCATAGCTTGTGAGGAGTTTTCCTTATTTGAGGAGGGTCCGGATACTTGTTTGTTCTCCTCCTCTGTTTGCTCAGTTGTCTGGATTTTCTCTGTGTAAAAGTTGTCGAGTGTTAAAGACTTCTTTTTCTTGTTGTTAATCTTTCTCTTTTGAACTTCCTGAGACTGGGTAGCCATAATTAGCCCAGCAGCTTCTCAGGTTTATCCTCGCGCTCAGGGTCTGTCCACGGTCAAGCCCCCTGGTGGGCCCCCTTGCTTGATTGTCTGCGGGAGGTTTCTTTACAAGTCTCAGGGCGCTGCTTCCACAGTTGTATACCCGTCTGCACTGGTTCCCCACTCAGGGTTTCAGAGCTTTAGCTCTTGGCTGTGTCTGCCTCCACCCACGCCTCCGCCCGTGCCTGAGCTCTGAGCCCGCGCTCTGCGCCCTGCGTCCGCTCTCGCGCCCTGCTCCCTCGCTCAGATTTTGTGTGCGTTCGTTAGCTTCCTGGGGTCCTAAATCTTGCTGCTCTTAGGAACAGGCCCCGGAGCTGCCAATGACTCAATGGGTGCCCCAAACTTGCTCTATTTCTTTTTAGCTGGCTTTGGCGCTATAGGTCTTGTGTGTGTTGGGGGTGGGGGTGGGGTGGTTGCTCAGCCCGCGATTTAGTGAGAGCTGTTTCACCCCTGTATAGCATGGAAATGCCTCGATTCCACGTACCTTCCACGCTGTGCCCTGTTGTGGGGTTCCTCCGTTCGTCTGGACTTGTTTTTATGTCCCCTTGAGGAGTTTTGTGTGTTTCGGTCAGGAGAGGTTAAGAGCTGCTTCTTACCCTGCTGCCATCTTAACCTGGAACCAAGATCTTACATTTTAATGACAAATCATAAAAGAAAGTTATGGGGGGGGAGTCAAAAAGGTACTGAGTCTACTCTCAGGTATGATCAAGAAGTAAAAATTGCAGCCTTATGAGAAACAAAAGAGATGGCTGACCTGGGCCACCTTCCTTAAAGGTGGCTAGTCTGGGAGGAGCCATCCAATCAGAAGGAGAGATCCCAGTGGAGTTGAGGAGTGCTTCAGAAATGTGAATTCCACATGGTAAAGAAATGCGGAGTACAGCCTGGCAAGAAATGGAGAGTCAAAAGATAGCTCAGCTCCTATAGTGCCAAATGGTCAATCTAGGTGACAGTTATCAGTGTCTTATAGAGGTGTAAAAGTTATAGACAAGAACAAAAGTTTAACCTGTTGTTTCATTCTGAGCTGAGCAAAGGTTCAATGATTATTAAGCACAGTTCATCTTTGTTTTTCCAAAAGTTACATTTTCTAAGATAATTTAAAATACAAGAAACAAGTAATCCATCTGGTAAACAGCCCATTATTCATATTTTATGATGAATACCATAACTATTTGGCACAGAGAGATTCTTGACCCTTTAGTAAGGTTAATAGGCAGTGTGCCAGGCCTGCAACCCTCTAGCTACCAATAAGAATAACCGTGAGCTGAGATCTACAGAGTTCATTTCCAGCAAGTGTAAAAAAGTACCATGACCAAGATCTAGCATATCTAAGCAATGGCTTTCTCTGTGCAAAGTGGATGAGCATCTTCCTTCTAGAATGAAAAAGCAGAGCCAGGAAAAATTTTGCATCATCAGGTTATGAGGGAGAAAAAAGTCTAACTTAAAAAAGAAAAGGGGGGAATGGACTTCAAGAAAAAGTAAAGAAAAAAGAATCTTAAGAAGAAGAGGATTTTCAAGCCATTCCCCAATTGACAAATGGTCAAGGGACATGAACAGGCAGTTTTCACAGGATGAAATCAAAACTATCAATAAGCACATAAAGCAGTATTCTAAATCCCTCCTGATTAGAGAAATGCAAATTAAAACAACTTTGAGGTACCACCTTACACCTAGCAGAATGACTAATATGGCAGCACAGGAAAGTAATAAATGTTGTAGGGGATGTGGCAAAATTGGAACACTAATCCACTGCTGGTGGAGTTGTGAATTGTTCCAACTATTCTGGAGGGCAATTTGGAATTATGCCCAAAGGGCTTGAAATGACTGCCTACCCTTTGACCAAGCCATACCACTGCTGGGTTTGGATCCCAAAGAGATAATAAGGAAAAATACTTGTACAAAAATATTTATAGCTGCACTCTTTGTGGTGGCAAAAAAAATGGAAAATGAGGGGGTGTTCCTCAATTGGGGAATGGCTGAATAAATTGTGGTATATGATAGTGATGGAATATTATTGTGCTGAAAGGAATAATGAACTAGAGGAATTCCATGCAAACTGCAACGACCTCCAGGAATAGATGCAGAGAGAAAGGATGAGAATGAGGAGAACAATATACACAGAGACTGACATGCTGTGGCACATTCTAACATAATGGATTTCTCTACCAGCAGCAAGGCAATAATCCAGGACAATTCTGAGGGACTTATGAGAAAAAACACTATCCACATCCAGAGAAAGAACTGTGGGAGCAGAAACACAAAAGAAAAACATGATCAATCATATAGTTCGATTATGGATATGAATAGGGTTTTGATGTTAAAAGATCACTCTACTGCAAATATGAATAACATGGAAATAGGTTTTGAATAATGATACATGGATTACCCAGTGGAACTGTTGTCAGCTTTGGGAGGGGGAAGGAAAGAGTGTGTGTGTGTGGTAATCATAAATCATGTAACCATGGGAAAATATTCTAAATTTTTAAAAAATGAAAAAAAAATAAGAAAGGGATTTTCATCTATGCCAGAAGATTCAACAATGAGACAATGGAACTCAAAGGAGAAACAGGAGGACTGAATGTTTGTAGCGAAGTAATAGATTAGAAGGCTAGAGAGTCCCCTAATGAGGAATCAGCTGCTGATTCTCTAAAGAATGATTATGTGGACAGACCTGCATTACCATCAGGAAGGAAAATTCTTCCAGTAAGAATGAGAAGAAGAAATGAGCAGTGATAGTTGATGACTTGCCTCCTTTCAAGTACCAAGGCAGCTGTTTTTCTTTTTTCTTCTTTTTTTCAGGTGAACAACAAATTTATTAAGTACCTACTTATGTGCCAAGCATCATGCAAAGTGCTGGGAAGACAAAGATGGGTAAAAGGGGGTAGCTAGATAGAATTCGAGGCCCAGAGTTAAGAAGACCTGGGTTCAAATCTGACCTCAGATATTTTTTAGCTGTGTGACCTTGGGCAAGTCACTTAATCTTGTTTGTCCAGCTCTTGCCCTTTTATCTTAAAGTTATTATTAAAACAGACAACAAGGGTTTAATAAAAAGGAAAAGGAAAAAAATAGTTCCTGCCCTCAAGGAGCTTACAATCTAATACGGGAGACAACATTTAAACAATTGTGCACAAACATGATATTTACAGTATAAAGTGGATATTTGGTGATTTTAAAGCAAAGACAGAGACAATTTAAAAAATATTGGTACGGCAATATTCCCAAGATATTAAAAGTATCAGATAAAGAGATCTAGTGCACTGAGCTTATCCTCAAAGGAAAGGCATTGATTAGAAATGCATAAACATAGAATGCACAGAGGGGTTGTGATCTACATTGTTGGGAAGAGTAATCTTACTGATAAATTCATGGATTTACCACATAGGGTCACCAAGTAAGGTTACAAAATGTCATGTAACTATCAAAAACAAATATAGTAATTGTTCTGATTTGAATAATCACTTTTAAAAATCTATTAATATGCAAAGTCCCTGATTTGTACATGGTTTGGGTTCCAAAAGACATTTTAAGGTGGTTGTTTTGAAATCAGAATTCCATTCCAAGTTACTTGAGGGAAAGTATCATTATTTATCTGTCATTTTTCTGGCCCTGAGAGCCCAATTTAAAAAAAAGGAAGAGTTTTAGAATGTGCGAGATTTGTTCATTTTATTATAGTTAATCATAGTTCATTCCCTTTGAGTAAAATATGATTATTTATTTTAAACTTTTTTTTTTAAATTTAGAGTTCCCACTTCTCTCTCTCCCCTCTGCTCTTCCATCACTAATTGAGAAGGCAAGCAATATACCAATTATACATGTGAAGTTATGCAAAATATATTTCTTATATTAACCATGTTGCAAAAAATGCAGATGATAAAGTATGCTTTATTCTGCACTAAGAGTTCATCAGTTCTCTCTGGAAATAGATTGCCTTTTTCTTCATGGGTCCTTTGAAATTGTTTTGAATCATTGTCTTGAACAGAATAGCTAAGTCTTTCATAATTGAGCATCATTATGATATTGCTGTTACTGTGTACAATGTTCTCCAGATTCTTCTTACTTCGCTTTTATTACTTAGTTTGAAAGCTAGAAATGTTAAACTATCTTCCTTCACATTAAAAAAAGTTTTGACCTTTTGTTTTTCCAAATGACTTTTGTTATTTTTTCTTGGCTCTATGAAATGATTCTTTGGTCATATGGTATGTCACTGAATAAATAAATTAACTTAGGTAAAATGGTCATTTTTATTAAATTGGCTCATGAGAAATTAATGTTTTTCCAGTAGTTTAGATCAGTATTTGTGTGGAAAAAGTTTTTAAAATTGTGTTCACATAGTTTCTGTTTTTTTCTTAGCAGATAGATACCATATATTGTATGCAGTTATTTTAAAATAGAATTTTTCGGTTCTTTCTCTTCCTGCTGGACATTTTTGGCAATATAATTGAGAAATGCTGATAATTTATGTGGGTTTATTTTATATCCTGCAACTTTCCTAGATTTGTTTATTGTTTCAACTAATTTTGAAGGAAATACTGTAGAGTTCTCTAAGTTTGCCGTCATAGCATTTGCAAAGAGTGATAATATTCTTTCCTGGTTGCCAATTTTAATTTATTTTATATCTTTTTCTTCTCCTCTTGCTATAGCTAGCAATTCACATACAATACTGAATAATAGTGGTCGTAATGGACATCTTTGTTTCACCCCTGATCTTATTGAGAAGGCTTTTAGTTTGTCTCTCTTGTAGATAATACTTTTTCTTGGTTTTGGATAGATACTGCTTATTATTTTATGAAAGGCTTTATTTCTCTGTTTTCTAGTACTTTTAATAAGAATAGGAGTTGTATTTTGTAAAAATATTTTTGAAATTTATTGCAATTAAAATTTTTGTTCTTCTATGCCCAAAGGGCTATAAAAGACTGCCTGCCCTTTGATCCAGCCATACCATTGCTGGGTTTGTACCCCAAACAGATCATAGATAAACAGACTTGTATGAAAATATTTTTAGCTGCACTTTTTGTAGTGGCAAAAAACTGGAAAATGAGGGGATATCCTTCAATTGGGGAATGGCTGAACAAATTGTGGTATATGCGGGTGATGGAATACTATTGTGCTAAAAGGAATAATAAACTGGAGGAATTCCATGCAAATTGGAGAGACCTCCAGGAAGTGATTCAGAGCGAAAGGAGCAGAGCCAGAAGAACATTGTACACAGAGACTGATATACTATGGTAAAATCAAATATAATGGGCTCCTGTACCAGCAGCACTGCAATGACACAAGACAGCTCTGAGGGATTTATGGTAAAGATGCTACCCACATTCAGAGGAAGGACTGCAGGAGAGGAAACATATAAGATAAACAATTGCTTGAATGCATGGACTGAGGCGGACATGAATGGGAAATAGACCCTGAACAAGGACACTTGTTACAACCAGTGGAAATGTGCGTTGGCCATGGGTGGGGGGAGAGCGGGGGGTGAAGGGGAAAGTAGGAGCATAAAGTATGTAAACAGATTAAAAACGAATATTAATAAATGTCTAATAAAACCCAAAAAAAATTTTGTTCTTTTTGTTATTGATATGACCAATTATACAGATATTGTTTCTAATATTGAACCAGCCCTGCATTTTTGGTATAAATCCCATGTCTTTGTGACATACTGCTATAATCCACTTGCTAGTATTTAATTTAAATTGATCTGTAGGTTTCTTTCTCTGATTTTTCTCTCTCTGGTTGAGGCATTAAGACATGTTTGTATTACAGAACATATTTTGCATTTTTTCAAATAGCTTATATGGTATTGGGATTGTTACTTAAGCATTGGCATAATTAACTTGCAAATTCTTCTGGTTCTGGTGATATTTTTCTTAGGGAGATCATTGGTAGCTTCTTTTAATTTTTTCTAAGAGGTTTATTTAAATTTTCTATTTCTTTTATTCTGGGCAATTTATATTTTTCTAAATATTTATCCATTTCTTTTAGATTGTCAGATTTATTGATATATAATCAGGCAAAATAATTACTAATAATTGCTTTAATTTCATCTTCATCTTCATTAGTGGTGTGTTCATCCTTTTCATTTTTGAGATTAGTAATTTGGTTTCTTTTTAAATCAAATTAACAGATTATTTGTTTATTTTCTTGATTTTTTTCCATAAAGCCATTTATTGTTTTTATATATTAGTTCAATGATATTTTACATTCAATTTTATTAATCCCTACTTTGATTCAAGAGTTTTATTTTAGTGTTCAAGTTTTTAATTTGTTATTTTATAGGTTTTTTTAGTCGCATGCAGATTTGATATGCTCTTTCTCTCTTTATTGATGTACATATTTAGAGATACCAATTTTCACCTAAGTACTACCTTGACTACATCCCAGAAATTTTAATATGTCATCTCATTTTTGTCATTCCTTTTAATGAAATTCTTGATTGTTTCTTTGATTTGTTCTTTGACACATGCATTCTCTTTAGGATTAAATTATTTAGTTTCCAAAATAATTTTAATCTATACTTTCAAGGCCTTTTATTGAATATGTTTTATTGCATTATAATCTGAAAAGGATGAATTTAATATTTCTACTTTTCTGCATTTGTTTGTGATGTTTTTTTGTCCTAATAAATGGTCATTTTTTTGTGCAGATGCCATGATCAGATCAGAAAAAGGTATATTCTTTTATTTTCCCATTATATTTTCTTCAGAGATTTCTTATATGTAATGTTTTTGAAGTTCTATTCACTTCCTTATCTTCTTATTTATTTCATGGTGAAAATTTTCTAGTTTTGAATTAAGGAAATTTGAGGTCCCCCCCCCAGCATTGTTTTACTGTCTCTTCCTTTTTTTCCTTTAGGGATTTTTATACTATGTTTTTGAATGTATATATTTTTAATATTCATATTTCTTCATTGTCTATGGTGCCTTTTAAGCAAGATATAGTTTCCCTGCTCATTGCCTTTAATTAAGGCTATTTTTGACTTGCTTTGTCTGAGATCATGATCGCTACCCCTTCCTTTTTTTACTTCTGCTGAAATATAATAGCCTGGTTCATCCACTTTTAATTCTATGTATGTTTCTCTGTTTTAATTGTGTTCTTGTAAACAACACATTTTTGGATTCTGATTTCTAATCCATCCTCTGTCCACTTCTGTTTTATAGGTGAATTCATCCCATTTACTATCATTTTTATGATTTTCAACTATACATTT
Organism: Gracilinanus agilis; assembly: GCF_016433145.1. NCBI lineage: Eukaryota > Metazoa > Chordata > Mammalia > Didelphimorphia > Didelphidae > Gracilinanus > Gracilinanus agilis. Next base: position 10,143,336 of record NC_058136.1, on the reverse strand, counting down.
CTTATTATTATTTATATACATCTTATTTTTCTATTCATCCTTCTCTCTTTTTATCCTGTCTTTCTAAAATCTGTTGTTTCTGATAACTGCCTCCCTTAATATGTCCTCCCTTTTGTCACCCCTCCACTTTCTCTTATCCTCCTCCTTTCCTACTTCCCTGTTAGATAAGATAGATTTCTATAGCCAGCAGAGTATATGTATATATTTTCTTCAATCTTTGAACCATTTTAGATGGCAGGTAGATTTAAGCATTTCCTACCATAGCCCCATGTTCTCTTCAATTATAAAAGCTCTTCCTTGCTTGCCTCTTTTATGTAAGATAATTTCCGCCATTTTTCCTTTCTTTTTACCCTTCTCCCAGTGCATCCATTATTTTTGTTTATTCTAAAATAATTAACTCCTTCTCTTGCCCTCTATCTTTGTAGACTCCTTCTATAATTATCCTAATACTAATAAAGTTATTTGGAGTTATATGTGTCATGTTCCCATATATGAATACAAACAGTTTAACATTGCTGGATCACTAATGATTTCTCTTTCTTGTTTAATATTTTTGTGTTTTTCTTGCATCTTATGGTCATATATCAGATTTTCTATCCATTCCTGGTATTTTCATAAGGAATGCTTGAAAATCCTCTATATGTCCATCTTTTCCTCTGTAGAATTATATTCAGTTTCACTGGGTAAGTTCTTCTTGGTTGTAATCTTAGGTCCTTTGCCACCTAGAACATCATATTACAAGACCTCTATTCCTCTAAGATGGAAGCTGCTAAATCTTTTGTGATACTCACTGTGGCTCCATGATATTTGAATAATTTCTTCTGCTTACTTGAAATATTTTTCAATTGACCTAGGAGCTCTGGAATTTCATTATAATATTCCTGGGAGTTTTCATCTTGGGATCTCTTTCAGGTAATAATAGTTTCTTTTTATTTCTATTCCATCCTCTGATTTGGATATTGAGTCAATTTTCTTTGATAATTTCTTGAAATATGGTGTGTAAGCTCTTTCTTTGTTAATCATTCTTAAATTATTTCTCCTAAAATTGTTTGTGGAAGTCAGTTGGGTTTTTTGTCACATATTTCACGTTTTCTTCTATTTTTTTATTGATTTAATTTTGTTTCATTATTTCTTGATATCTCATAGAGCCATTAGCTTTCACTTGTCCAATTTTAATTTTTGAGGAATTTTTTTCAGCAAATTTTTATACCTCTTTCCCCATTTTTCCAGTGCTGTTTTTGAAGGAATTATTTTCACCAGTGATGTTATGTGCCTCTTTTACAATTTGACCAGTTCTGTTTTAAAGGGTGTCATTTTCTTCAGTATTTGTTTTATCTTTTTTACCAAGCTATTATCTTTTCATAATTTTCTTTCATCACTCATTTCTTTTCTCAAATATGTCTTTACCTCTCTTATTTTTAAAATTACATTTTTAACTCTTCCATGAATTCTTGTTGGGCTTGTGTCCAATTCACATTTTTGTTTTCCTTTGAGGCATTGCATGTAGCTCTATTGACATTTTTATCTTCCTCCTAGTTTGTGCCTTAATCTTTCTTATAAGCATAAGAGTGTTTTATGGTCAAATTCTTTTAATTCTTTTCTTGTTTTTTTTTCCAAACCATTTGTTTTTACTTTGAACTTTATGTTAAAGTTGGATTCTGTTCACAGGGTAGGGCTTCATCTTTTCATATTTCTATATTTAGAGCTAGTTCTGGAGTTTTTAGTGCTTCCAAGGTGGTATAATATAGGAAGAGGCATAGTAACTGCTTCCCTAGTCTGTGCTCTGGCTCATGAGCATTTGCAGAGGCAAATGATAATGTTACTTAGGACCCCTTTCCTCTTACAACCCTAAGTTCTCCTTTCTGCCCTGGAAATGTGACCCAGAAGTGTGGGTATGGTCAATTGGGTTGCCATATAGCACCTTTTTTCTGCACCCAGGGCTACAACTCATCTCTCCTTTAATCTATTTCTGACAAGTTTCCAGATTTCCTTATTATCTCTGACTTGGGAACTTCTGAATCTGCTGCTGCTGCTGCTGCTGTTGCTATCTCTCATGCCCACTCCTGGTGTTTCTGACAATTATCTTCCAGGTCAGCCCCCATCGCAGTGTGACAGATCTCTTTTTCTCACCTCCCAAATTCTCTTGGGTTGGAAAATTATATTGCTTTAACCTTTTTTAGGCTCTGATGCTCCAAAATTCAATCTAAGTTATTATTTTTAAAATTGTTAGGGGAATGTTGGGAGAGCTTGACTGCTTTCTCTACTTCGTCATCTTGGCTCTGCCCTTGGAATTCAAGGCAGCTATTTTTATACATGACATTAACAATAAAGAGCTTTCCTTAGCATGTACCTGAAATGTAATGGAAAGCCTCACAACACTTTTTAATACTAATTGCTCCCACCCAGTATTAGTAATTCATATAGGAATGGATATTACCTCGAGAGGAATTCTTAAAGACATTGCTAAGAAATTCAAAGCCCTGGGCAAAAATGTCAAAGTCCCCATTGGGCACTGGTAATACTTTCATCATGTCATCTACTTCTATAAGGGCTGTGGAAGAGAAATGCAAATTTGGAAAGTGAACAACTCATTGACAAGACAGTGACTGCAAATAGGAGTTGGGTTTCTGAACCAGGATTTAAAATGTAGGAATCATGAGATCTTTAGAAGGGAGAAAGTACAACTAATTAGTCTGATTAACATATATTTGCCCACAGTTTTTCAAATCAAGTCAAGAGGGATTCAGTCTGGAAAGAAGGGAAAAATTGTCTTTATACTGTTATAAAGTTCCATACAACTAGAAACAATGATAACAAAGAAACAATAGTAGAAGAAAGTCCTAGCAGTTCATAGAAGGGAAACAACAATAAAACTGTTGGCCTCATATATGTATAAAGATACATAAGTTGCTTGTAGTAAGCAATATATAATTAAGCTCTCATGAAAATAAGCACACACATTTGACCTCAGATGTAGGACTAAAAATTGGGGAAATCAACTGTAATTATACTATGTCTTTACCAAGAATAGAACAGATAAGAAAAGAGTGTGTATCTTTGTACATTAAGGTATACTAACATAAGAGTACTTAGAAACTTCAGAATGAAGAAAACAAAATGAGCAACATTTAGATAAAGATCAGTATAAGAAGAAAAAGAGAATTGATATTGTCCTTGGACTATATTATTAATCACCTAGACAGAAAGAGCCTGGAGCCATACTATTGTAGTAATGGAGGACTTTATATTCTCTGTCTCTCTGTCTGTGTCTGTGTCTGTCTATCTGTCTTTCTGTATGTGTTTCTCTCTCTGTCTCTCATGTTTTTGATGAACAGGGAGGAATGTATAGTTAAAGTAGAAATGAAATCCTGAGTAGAAGTGGCAATGCCATCTATCTTTGATTCATGATAAAGAGGAAAACCAGGTATAGTCAAATATTCATCTTAGATATAGGGACACTTGATTTTTAAGATTAAGGTAAAGCTGAAGTAGGACTCTGAATACTAAAATCCTCCTGAGAGGCCACATGGTGATGGATGAAAATCTGTGATTAATGAAAATTTTAAAATAAAAGCAAATAATTTTAAGAAATAAGAATATTGTCTGAAGAGATGGCTATAGATGCATATGAAATTTATTAGCTAAATGAGATTTTTAAATGTCAAGCATAGAAGATGGAAGTGGAAGTAATAGAGAATATATTCAAAATCTTGGCACAGGTCAATAAGAATTGAGTCAGAAATATTGATGCTCAGAATGACAATAGGACCTTTATAGCTGTGGTTGCAAAAAGTAAAAAGTTAGACCTTCTGCTCATGGAGGACAGGGCTAAAATAACTAACAATAGACAAAAAAGAGCAGGCAGAACTATTTGCCTATTTTCTTGTTTCTGCTTTTTCTGCCAAGAAAAAAATGATCTCTGAATTGGAAAAGACAGAAGATAGAACTGAATGGTTATTAGTGAGTTGAATACTAAGACAAATAAGGAGATACTAAGAGAGTAGCTACAGCCTATGAGTTCAAGTCAATAGATTCAGATAAATTAAAATCCTAGGTAATGAAGTAACTTGTGAATATGATGGCTGAAGCATTATCATTAATCTCTAAAAGATTAGAGAGGATTGAAGAAGTGTTATGATTCTGGAGAAAAGCAAATGTTCCATTTTTCAAAAAAGGAAAGAGACTAGAGTCTCCTGCCTATAAGATGGTGACCCTGACTTCAGTTTCTAGCCAAAATTTAGAATGTATTACTAAAGGAATATATTTAAGAACATCAAGGAAGGTAAATTATGATTAGTAAAGCTCCCATAGCTTTTTGGAGAATTGCTTGTGTTAGTTTTCCCTCCTTGCTTCTTCTGATAGAATTATTAGTCTGCTAGATGTCAGAGGGATATCATAAATATAATTGACCTGTATTTAAACAAAGCATCTGAAAATCTTTCTCATATTACTTTTTTGGACAACATAGAAAAGTATAGACTAGATGACAAAAGGTAAAAACGCCTAAATGGTAAAAATGAAAGAGGAGGGCTAACATTTCTAGGTGTTGATAATATAAAGATGCAGTGATCAAAACCATTTGGAATTGGTTAAAAACTAGGTAAATTGGGCAACATTCTAGACAAAGGAGAATCAGAAACAGCGGATCACAGTAAACTATTATAAAATAAGCCTAAGTAAATAAATTACTTAGGAGAGAACTTCTTATTTGATAAAAATTACTGGGGAAACTAGAAAATAGTTTGGTAGAAATTAGTTAGGTCAATATTTTATGCCATATTCCACAATGAAATCAAAATGGTTAGGTGACCTGAATATTAATGATAATATAATTACTGTAGGGACATCCAGGTAACACAATGGATAGAGTGTTGAGCCTGGACTGAAGGAAAACTCGTTTTCCTGGTTAAAATCTGGCCTTAGGCACTTACTATCTGTGTGACCTTGGACAAATCACTTAACCTTGTTTGCCTCAGTTTTATCATATGTAAAATGAGCTGGGGAAAGAAATGGCAATCCACTCCAATATATCTGTTAAGAAAACCCCAAAATAGGGTCACAAAGAGTTGGACATGATGGAAAATGACTCAACAGCCACAATAATTACCATGATAATATCAACATCAGAAAATTGGAAGAGAGTAGGTCATTTGCCTTTCATAGTTATGGGTAGAAGATGAATCCATACCAAAACAAGGAATAGAGGTAGTTTCAAAAGATTAAGTTGATAATTTTGATAATATTAAATTAAAAAGCTTCTGCACACAAAGAAAAATTATTCATGTAACATAAAAAGGGAAGCAGTTGAGTAGGGGGGAAATTTATAAACAATTTCTGGTATAAAATTTTGGTATCCAAGATTTATAGACATCTAATAGCAACACGTGAGTCTAAAAGCCATTTCCACAATGGTCAATTCTCCAGTGGTCAAAGCATATGAAAAATTAGTTAAGTATATTACAAACTATTAATATACATGTAAAAATATTATGAATCACTAAATTATAAAGGAAATACAAATCAAAACAATCCTCAGATTTCACCTAGCACACAGCTGACTGGCAAGGATGACAAAAGACAGGCATATTTGAGCCTGAATTAAGACCAAGCTTCCTAACCATTAGAACTGTCCCAAAATGAATGGGAAGGATGACTCAAGAAGGTGCCCTCTCTCTGGTGATCTTAAATGAAAATGGTATGAGCATTTTTTGAGTGACTTGTGGACGGAATTCTTGATCAAGACAAGATGGCCTCTGAGGTACCTTCCAAGCTTGTGGGCCTGTGATTCTGTATTTCCTTTTTGTCTGGGAAGGTGTGACTATTTGAGTCATTACTTTGATCTCAGATTTTCAAAAGAAAAGAAAAAATGAAAAGGGAAAAGAACCTATCTGCAAACAAATATTTATTGCAGTTCTTTTTGTGGTAGCAAAGAATTAGAAACTGAGGGGTTTTCCATCAGTTGGGGACTGGCTAAACAAGTTGTGATACATGATTATAATGGAGTACAATTGTGCTATAATAAATGATGAGCAGGATGATTTAAGAAAAACCTGGAAAGACCTATATGAACTGATACAAAGTGAAATGAACAGAAGCATAAGAAGATTGTTTACTACAACAGCTATATTTCATTGACGAACAACTGTGAATGACCTAGTTATTCTCAGCAATATAGAATCAAGACTGTCCTAGAGAACATGCAGAAAAATGTCATCTGCCTTCAGAGAAAGAACTGATAAGAGTCTGAATGCAAATATATACTAGATTTCACTTTCTTTCTTCTTCTTTAAATTGACATCTCTTCAACAAAATGATCAATATGGAAAAAATTTTTACATGATTACATGTGTAAAATCTATATCACATTGCTTACAATCTCAGGTAGGGAGGAGAAAAGTAGAGAGTCTGGAAAGGACAGAAAGAATTTGGAATATATTAGTTTTTCAAAATGAAAGTTAAAATTGTTTTTACATGTAACTGGGAAAAATATTATTTTAAAAAAGAAAAGATAAAATGATAATTGAATCCTACCCCATCACTACCCCTATTTAAGTAAAAATTTGATTCATCTTTTGGCATTTAAATCCCTTCATAATCTGTCCACCCCCTTCCACTCTAGTCTTAATATCAAACTCTCCCTTCCATAAAACTATGTGTTCCATTCCAATCAAACCAACATTGTGCTTCAGAGATGCTGTGCCTTTGTCCCCTCTGTTTCCTGTGCCTGCATTATCTTCCCTCCCTTTCCGCCACTGATGAATTCTTAAACATTCTTTCTGGCATAGATCAAAGTCTACTTATTCTAGGAAGCTCTTGCTTCTCTTCTCATTCCATAAGGACCTCTCTTTGCCTTGGACTTCACACTGCACTTTGTATCACGTATGTCCCCTCATGATGCATTGCAGTTATTGATGTGTGTGTTTTATTTCCTTGATGGAATGTATATACTTTGAGGATAGGAATAGGGTCTTAGCTAAATGGTGCACCTTTTTAAGTACGTAGCAAAAGGCTTAGTATATACACAAGAGATGATTGGTAGATATTTGTTGATTTTAATCCTATGGCATATTTGTAGTGTGGTTGCCTTGTTAGTGACAAAGAGATTCCAATATTGAATACAATAAATTTTATTTTTCAAGTTTTTTTAACATTTGAAATTTTACTGACTTGATTATATGCATTTGATATACTTAGCATGGTGCCTAGCACATAGTGGGCTCTTAGCTAATGTTTATTATCTGACTGACAAACATGTCAAAGATTTAAATTGCAAGGAACTGACAATCATTAGAGTTGTGATGCTTTATAATGGGATCATAAATATCCTCACTGCATCATGATTCAGTTGTCTTTTATGTTGCAGATACTTCAACCCCTTGTGCTCCTGTGGGTTGGATCATATGTTTGTCCTAAGAAGCTATTTTCTCACTAGATTAAATATTGAGAAATAAAACCAAAATATGTAAATATAATATACCCCAAAGCAAAAAATTAATTTTCAACACAGATGGGTTTCAGGAGGTTTAATGCCAAAGATTTAAAAAATCTTGTGCTGAGGGGACTTTGTTTGCTATGGAGAGAAAATACTTCCTGTATTACCCTCACAGAATTTGGAGTTTCATTCCCAAAGCAGCCATTTGAAATAAAGTGAAAATCTATGAGCTTCTGATTCCTTTTAGTCCCAACAGTGTCGTGAACTCAATTTATCCTTCCCCCTAAATGAAAAGAAGTGATGGTAGGTAGGAAGGTGGGTAAAGGCCTTTATGATGTGTTTTTTCCTTACAAATATAAATGAATCACCAAAGGAGATTTCTACTGCCTTTATTCAGTAGGAGTTGAATCTGAATAAGGACAGGCCCAATTCCCACTCCATATGGTGAGCCAACATCAATAAAATTTTGGTAGCGAGTTAGCCAAGATAAAACTCTGTATCTGGTATTTCTCTCTCTCTCTCTCTCTCTCTCTCTCTCTCTCTCTCTCTCTCTCTCTCTCTTTCTCTTTCT
>NC_058136.1:10087565-10134966 GCF_016433145.1 Gracilinanus agilis | reverse complement strand
CTCTCTCTCTCTCTCTCTCTCTCTCTCTCTCTCTCTCTCTCTCTCTCTCTCTCTCTTCACTGGGTACAGAGAAATATATAAATTACTTGGATTGTCTTTTAAATTATAGAACTATGCTATGTCTTCAAGTAGCTTATAATCTATTAAAGACAGACATGGAATCTTTAGAAACACATCATTATAAAATCATTAATTTGCAAGGCAGAAAAGGAACATGCCAAATATTGTGTTCATGCATTGGAAAAATGGATTCTATCAATTTTGAAAGGTGTTCAGAAGGAGATGTGTCTTGGACCATAATTTAAAGGAAGAGAGGGGATGCTGTTTTCAAAGGAGAAGGAGGACTGGTTCTGGAATGTAAGATAATTTATATCAGAAGCCTTTAAAGTGAAGGTATGACCACCTAGAGCAGGAGTCAGCAACGTATATATAGAGCCATATCTGGCTCTTTTGAGGGCCAGATATGGCTCTTTCTGCAGGAGCCATAAAGTCCATTTTTTTTTCAGGCGCTGTTACAGGAGCACGCACTGTAAGCACTGTACGGTTCTCACGAAATTACATTTTAAACAATGTGGCGTTTATGGATCTCACGGCCAAAAAGGTTGCTGACCCCTGACATAGAGCAAAGGACTTGGGAAAGTATAGTTTGACAAGAACAGCATTAGATTTTGACAGCGATCATTGGCACCAAGTTCTGAAAGCATCCCTTTTTTTCCCCCCTGAGATTTCTTCATGGAAGACTCTTCTTGTGGGTTTGCCTTTTGATCTAGCCACTTGTGTGCAAATCTCCCTGCATAATATCCAGATCTCTCCCCTTGCAGGCAAGGGTATTGCTGATTGAGAAACTGAATAAATTAGTGTAGGATAGGTCAGAGGAGGTACATCAAGCTTCAAAGTCTTATCATAAAGGTGGTGTATCTGCTTACCTAAAAGAAGGATATTGATATCCTTACTATTTGAGTGGATCTCTAAACATTCTATCCTTTTTTTGGCTTAACTTCCAGCATATATCAGAATGTCAATTATTTTTCCAATAAAACCACAATAGTTCAATCAGAGAAATGATCTGGGATGATGCATAGGCCTGGAATGAATTTATTGAATGAATGAAAACTCATTTTAATGATGTCAAATTGGAGATTCATATGCAGTCATGTGTTTGGGGGGTTGTATGTATATGTGTTATGTCTATATGCACACACATAAACACATGTACATACAAATACTTATATATTCCCAGCACTTAGTCCAGTGTCTACCATGTAGTAGTCACTTAAAAATGTTTATGGATTGACTGATTGATTAAAAATGCCCTTTGCTCCCAATTAACAAAAAGTCAAAGGATATGAACAGGCAAGTCTCAGATGAAGAAATTAAAACTATCTTTAATCATAGGAAAAAATGTTCCAAATCACTATTGATTAGAGAAATGCAAATTAAGACAACTCTGATGTATCACCCCACAACCAACAGATTGGCTAACATGATAAAAAGGGGGAAATGATAAATGCTGGAGGGGATGTGGAAAAATGGAGACTCTAATACACTGCTGATGGAGTTGTGAACTGATACAGCCATTCTGGAGAGCTATCTAGAACTATGTCCAAAGGGCCATAAAATTGTGCGTACTCTGTGACCCAGCAATAACACTACTAGTGATAATCCCAAAGAGATTAAAGATAGGGGAAAAGAACCCACCTATACAAAAATATTTGTGCCAATTTTTTGTGGGGGGGAAGAACTGGAAACTGAAGGGATGTCTATCAATTGGGAAATGGCTGAACAAATTGTGATATATGCTTGCAATGGAATACTATTGGGCCATTAGAAATGATAAACAAGATGATCACAAAAAAGCCTGGGAAAACTTATATAAAGTGAAACAAAGTCAAGTAGGCAGAACCAGGAGAATGTTGTACACAGTGATAACATAAAGTATGATGATCCATTGTGAATGACTTCACTATTATCAGCAAGGCAAGGATCCAGTACAACTCCAAAACTCATGACAAAAAAAGATGTCCACCACTATAGAAGGAACAGATGAAGTCCAAATGCAAATGGAAACATACAACTCTTTATTTCCTCCATGAAATTTTCTCTAGTGAAAGCAATGGGTATCTTCTTTCATCACATGACAACCATGGAAATATATATTACATGATAATATATGTACATCCTATATCATATTGACTGCCTTCTTAGAGAGCAGGGAGGGGTGGGAAAGAGGAAGAGAAGATAGATTACAAAATATCAGAAAATTAATATTTAAAATTGTATGATATAACCTGGAAAAATAAAAATGTATTATAATATTTTTAAAGAAGATACCCTTTCCACAGAGGAGTACTTACAGTTTTAGGACCATTGTTTAGGGCAGCTGGGTGGCTCAGTGGATTGAGAGTCAGGCCTATAGATGGAAAGTCCTAGGTTCTAGTCTGGCCTCAGCTACTTCCCAGCTGTGTGACCCTGGGCAAGTCACTTAACCCCCATTGCCTAGCCCTTACCACTCTTCTTCCTCGGAGCCAATACACAGTATTGACTAAAAGGAAAGGTAAAGGTTTAAAAAAAAGTGATTTGCTAAGGTGTCAGAGTTAGGACTTGAACTCAGTTCTTTCCAACTTCAAGACTCTAAGGCTCCCTGCTTCTATCTACAATATCACTCAGCCTTTTGTCTGGAAATGATATTTCAGGGGTGATCCGTGATCTCATCAATGTGGGTATTTTATATAATGATTTGAATCACAACTGATTCATGCCTTCCTCGTCTGCACAACTCTCTTTCATGGCTTCCTTCAAATTCATCATAAGGAGTCAACCCAATGTATCTCCCTTGAGTGTTCTTGGTATTGCTTCAATACCAATTAGAGCATATCCATTGATTATCCCTTGAAGTATATGATCTGTCTCAAAATTATACCCTTAACATTAGAGTGCTGGTTAGCTCAAAGATAAAATTTAAACTTACTTAAAAAGTAAACTTTGCTCCTGTTCAAAGCAAAGAAAATTATCTCTATAAATAAGTAACATTGATTTGGAGGTTCATATATTTAGAAAGAGAAGAGTCCATTAGGATGCCAATCCAAGTTGTATTTGAGCAGTAATTACCCCCTCCACCCACCCCATACATAGTGACATGCACAGTACAACTGATGAATTGTCTTCCCTCCTCTGTTTGAAGAACCCTATTGAGGGAAAACCTTATCCTTGAACCACTGCTTGAATCAGAAATAGATTTATTATAGACTAAATGGGGCTCTTTTCATTTTAGTCAAAATACTCAGTACTTTCAATCCTTTTGTTATCTCTGTACCATATTATGCTCTTTCACTTAAGAATAGGGTGCTAGTGACTTTTATTTAATGCAAAACAATGAAGAGATTTGGATTGCCATAACTGAATTATTTAGTTTACTTCAACCTTGAAAATACTTATTTTGGCCTTATCAGAAGATGCATATTCAACAAATTATTCAGCTATATAGATTGTCAAATGTATATAGATGGAGATGGATATTCACGGTTATGTTCTCTAGATGATACATATATGCACACAATTAAAGGGGCTTTAAGGAATTTTCGGAAATTTCTAACTTTATTTTCCACTAGCTGATCATTCAAATTATTACAGACATTTCTAAACATAGACTGTTTCTGTCTGATTATGCAACACTAATATAAATCATTATAATTAGGACTAGGATTTATTAAATTCAGGCTTTTCTACTCCATGCACTTTTAAAAATAGCTTCCTTAATTTCATTGACCAGCTACCAAAGCAAACTGATGACAAGGCTGAAGAGAACAAAGGGAACATTTTTATCCATAATTTGTTTGATTATTCAAACCATAACTTTACACTTAAAAAATTTCTGAAAAAAAGAGAAAGAAAAAGAATGTTGAACTCTATCAAAAGTCTGAAGTTGTTTTTTTTTTGTCAAGAAGAGAAGAGGCAAAGTTTCCATTTCATGTTATCATTATTCTGGTGATTCTCTGACCTAAGATTCATTACTGACTGATTTTATATGTTGATATTCATTCAAAGCTTTGCGGAAGCAGTAAAGAACAAGAGCAGATATTACTCACCAATAAACAGAATCCAACCCCCAACCATGTCCATATCAACCCATGTGTTCAAGCGATTGTTTTTCTTCTGTGTTTCCTCTCCTGCAGTTCTTCCTCTGAATGTGGGTAGCATCTTTTCCATAAATCCCTCAGAATTGTCCTGGGTCATTACATTGCTGCCAGTACAGAAGTCCATTACATTCGATTTTACCACAGTGTATCAGTCTCTGTATACAATGTTCTTCTGGCTCTGCTCCTTTTGCTCTGCATCAATTCCTGGAGGTCTCTCCAGTTCTCCTGGAACTCCTCCAGTTTATTATTCCTTTGAGCACAATAGTATTCCATCACCAACATATACCACAATTTGTTTAGCTATTCCCTAATTGAAGTGCATCCCCTCGTTTTCCAGTTTTTTGCTACCACAAATAGCACGGCTATAAATATTTTTGTACAAGTCTGTTGGAGAGGCACTAAGAATGACCCTTAAGTTGAACATTAAAGGAAGCCAAGAGTTCCAAGAAGTTTTAGAAGTTTTGGAAATAAGAAGATTTAGAAGTAAGAGCATTCCAGAAACGAGAGACAGCCTGTACAAAAGCATGAAGATGGAATGGAATGTGTCACAAAGTAGCACAAATGACCTGTTTGAAATAAACATGCAATTGTGAGAGAAAATATGATGAACCTGGAAAGATTGACTGGTGCCAGAATATGAAGGTGTTTAAATGCCAAACAGAGTAGTTTGCAGTTTGTTTTAGACACATTGAGGAATCACTAGAACTTCTTGAGGAGGGAAATGATGAGGATAAGCCTATGCTTTAGAAAAATTCAATTTGACAGTCTTGTAGAGAATAGGTCAGAGAGGGGACAAGTTGGATTCCAATTGGCAACTTGCAATAGTTCAAAGAAGAGACAATGAGGGCCTAGACTAGGATGGTTGTGGTCTAAACAGAGAAAAGGAGAGAGATTGCAGAGATATTAAGGAGATAGAAACAGCAAGAGTTGGCAACTGATTGCATGGTCCAGGGAGAAGATAAGAGAGAATAAAGAATCAAGGATGGCTTCTATCTTGTAGAACTGATTTACTGAAAGGATCCAGATTGACCAGAAGGAGCCCTTTTGAGGTCACCTAAACAAAAATGAGAAAGTCAAGAGGAGGGATGGATTTGAAGGAAAAGATCCTAAGTTCTGTGTTAGAGTTTTTGACATTTCAAGTTTCTGCTAAAAAAATCTGTGAACAGGTAACTTTTATTTTGAAATTATTGGACCATACAATATAGTTATTTTTGTAACTTTTATTGAAGACTGTCAATCTTTTTGGCAGCACTGAGTTTCATTGTTTTTAATCATTTTGGCCAATTCCCTTGGTGTAAGACCATATCTGAAAGTTGTTTTCCTTTGTATTGCTGATTATTAGTAAGACTGCATGTCTTTCCAAGTGATTGTTAAAATTAAAATCCACAGAAATTAAGCCCCAGGAGTTCTATTCTAGATGATGGTGAAATATGGACACTGACTATCCCCATACTGAATATAACTCAAGAAGACATTTGATTTTTCAACTACAGCACTATCAAGACAAAGAAAATATTCTATAAATGAAAGAAAAAAGAAGTCATATTCAACAAAACACCAATTAAGGGTAATATTGGACTTTTCAAAAACAACAAAGGAAAAACTTCAAAGTTAGGCAAAAAATAAAGTCTCAGAAAAAAAGATAGAACCTCATAATTACTTTGCAAACCTGTCTATATTATTTAGTTAGAGAATTCACTTCAAAAACAAATAAAGAAGACTTTTTTCCATGAAAAATATCACAATAAAAAGACACCTCTAAGTAGTAGTGGAGAAAATCCAAACTAAGTACAGAACACCCACCCACAACATAGACATATACACATATACATGGATGCACATATGTATAAATATTTGTATATGTATATGTGCATATGTAAATACATAAATATGCATATATTTAGATATGTATATCTCTCCTAGAACAATTCAGCACCAGTTATGAAACTTATAGACTTAGAGAGTTGAGAGGTCAAGTGATTTGCCTAGGGTCACGCAGCTTGTATATTACAAAAGTGAATTATCATTAAATAGATTTATAGAGAAGAAAAATATAATCTAAGAAATTAGATATATTAAAGGAAATATATTATTATTTATAAAATATATATGTAAATTGGCAAATGTGAAACAGCAGCTAATTAAGAATTTAAATCATTCAGTATCACAAGAAGAAATCAGACAAGCTATCAAAAGAATTATCTCCAACAATAATACCTGGCTCAGATGGCTTTATATTTGAATTCTGCTAAAATTTCCAACAATAAATAATCTCTATGTCACAGATTATTCATAATAATAGAGAGTAATGACACACTGTACAATACCTTTTTATGTAGTAAATATTTGTTGTTTTAAAATCTGCCAAGGATAATAGTGAAAGAAAATTGTAGAATATTTTCCCTTATAGATACAGTAATGATAATAACATTTAATACTAGCTAATTAAATGTAGTATTATAATTTCTAAACTGACCACCAAGGAAGTTTATATCAGTTGTATGAGTTTGTTCAACATTAGAACATATAGTATATAGAAAATATAGACACTAAAAAATATAGTATTCATTTTAGGGGAAAAGGCCTTGAACAATCTATTAAAAATAGGAATAAAGGAATTTTTCTGAGTTGTAAAAAATATATTTACTTTAAACTTCTAGCCAATGTAATGTACATTGGAAAAATGAATTTGAGATATTCCCACTAAAAAAAGTACAAAACAAAGATACCTACTTTACTGCTTTTATTTAATTAGAAATTCTAATAATTATATTAAGACAGTCAACAAATAATAGCCAGTATCCAAATTAAAAATGAAGAGCCCTAAATAGTGTTGTCGGTTTTTACCCCCTCAGATAAAATGATAGTTTATCTAGAAAGTCCATCTGTTTCAACCAAAAAGTTAAAAAAAAACCAGTAAATTAGTTCAGCGAGATAAGACGCAAGATTAACTCACAAAAATAAGTTAATTGCCAAACCTAATGGACTTTTCCCCAGACCTTAACCTTTTTAACCTTTTTGCTGCATTTGACACTGTAGATCACCATTGCTTCCTGGATAATCTCTAGCCTCTTGGGTTTTTGCTACTATGCTGCTCCGTAGTTTTCCTTCTTCCTGTTTGATTATTCCTTCTAAGGGTTACCCTGTATATACCAAGATATTTGTAATCGTACTTTTTGTGATGGAATAGAATTGGAAACAGAGTATATGCCCATCCATTGGGCAATGACTAAACAAATTGTGGTACATGAATGTAATGGAATATTACTGTGCTGTAAGAAATGATGAATGGGACGAATACAGAGAAACATGGAAATGACTATATGAAATGTTGCAGAGTTAAGTCAGCAGAGACAAGAAAATCTATATAGTGACTACAAAAATATAAATGGAAAGAACAACCATGCACATGCACACACACACACATTTTTTTTCTTTCTCCTTTTTCATTAAAATTATTATGGGCACTCTGAGAGGAGACCAGGAATAGATACTGGAAAATTAGGATGATGAAAATAACAAAGGATATCAATTAAAAACTTATTTTTATAAGTAAGGCTGTCACCAGGCTCTAGGGCAGTGGTTCCCAAACTTTTTTGGCCTACCGCCCCCTTTCCAGAAAAAATGTTACTTAGCCCCCCCTGGAAATTAATGTTTTAAAAAATTTAATAGTGGGGCAGCTGGGTAGCTCAGTGGAGTGAGAGTCAGGTCTAGAGACAGGAGATCCTGGGTTCAAACCCGGCCTTAGCCACTTCCCAGCTGTGTGACCCTGGGCAAGTCACTTGACCCCCATTGCCCACCCTTACCAATCTTCCACCTATGAGACAATACACCGAAGTACAAGGGTTTAAAAAAAATTAATAGCAATTAATAGGAAAGATAAATGTACCTGTGGCCATCACCTCCTCCCTGTATCACTGCAGCACCCACCAGGGGGCAGTGGCGCCTACTTTGGGAATCACTACTCTAGGGTAAAGGTTTCCTTGGGCATCAACCAAAATTTATAAATTTCCAGCATCTGGTAATATAAAACCCCTGCCATCATCCTGAATGAAGAAAATGCTTGCCTCTAAAAGTGATCTGGCACACTTCATTACACTTTCCATTTACATTGCTATCTTTGACATAATGTTAGTTATTTCATTTTTTTGGACCTCAATTCCTTTATTTTATAAAATGAAGAGGGTTTTTCCAAATGATCTGTAAATTCCTTCCCAATGCTATGTCTTCTAATTAAGATCTATTTTCTATTTCCTTTCCTAAATCTTTTCCTTCTCCTTGCCTTTTCTCACCTTGGGGCATCTCCATTCACAGTCTCCCATATTGGCAACCTTAAGCTATCTCTGATTCTTTCCTTTTCTTGACTCTTCTATACAGTCACTTTCTGATGTTTTGTGTGTCTTATGTATTTCAAGTCTCCCAAATCTCTTGCATCGGTCCCCTCCCTCCAACTCTTCTTACTGTTACATAGAAGTGAAGATGAGTTGAAGTCACTAGGCCTGGATGAACTGCTGTCCAGTGTACTTAAGATATTGGCACCTGTTATTGTTGAGCAGAGCTCTTGGTGATATTAAAAGATAATAAAGAATGGTATAGTTTAGGATTAAAAAAGAGAAAATATTGTTAAAAAATAAAAATTCAAATGAAGAGGGTAGAAACTGCAAATTAGATATCATTGAGTTTGAATTCTGTCTCTTGGAAAATTCTTTTGATGTTGTTATTCAGTAATGTTTGATTCTTCCTGTCCCCATTTTGGGTTTTCTTGACCTTTAAAGATACTAGAGTGGTTTGCCATTTCCTTCTCCAGATCATTTTACAGTTGAGGAAACTAAGGCTAAGAGGAATAAGTGATTGGCCCAGGGTGACATAGCAAGTAGGTGTCTAAGTCTGAATTTGGACTAGGAAAGATGAGTCTTCCTGATTCCAAGCCCAGCATTCTATCCACTGAGCCACCCTTCAACCCTGGTAGAATTCTAGAACACATTTATAAAATGGAGCATGTGAGAATTCTAAAAGAGATGCATTTATTGCACAAAATAAGGTTGGCTTCCTCAAGAACAGATTATGCTAGCCTAACCTCATTTTTTTTCAAATGGAGGTAAATAGATGAAAAGAAAGTTTCAAATTTGAGTAAAGCATTTTACAAAATACCTGCTGTTATCCTTGTGGAATAGTGAGAAATATCAGTTGTATTTTGAGTTACTTGACTGTCTAGACCCAAAGAGTAATCATTAATGGCTTTATATTAACATTGATATAGGTTTGTAGTTAAGAGATGTTGCCTTTGTTCTGTTCCAATACCTCAGTTGGCGCATGGAACAATATGAGTCATATGTGTCTAATTTTCCAGATGACCCAAAACTAGTATTTGATGATGGTTATAAGATCCGCAGAGATCTTATTACATTTAAATATAAATTTAATGGTATTAAATTTAAAATGTGGCACTGGCATTCAAAAGTAACAGCTTCATGAGTACATGATGTAGAAGTGTTGTCTTTTTTAAAAAAATGTTTATTTTTAAATATTTTTCCATGTTTATATGATTCATTTTCTTTCCCTCCCTTTTTCCTTCCCCCCTCCCAGAGCTGTAAAGGAATTCCAATAGGTTTACAAATGTTATGAATTGATACCTTTCCCAACATATTCATTTTTGCTATACAATCATCTTCTTAAAGCCTAAACTCCAAATCATATACTCATATAGATATGTGATAAGTGATGTCATATTTTTTTTTGCATTTCTACTCTCACACTTCTTTCTCTCATTGTGGATAGCATTTTTTCACATAAGGTTTTAGGGAGTATCCTTGCTTATTGCATTACTACTAGTAGCAAAGTCCATTACATTGGATTACTTTCTTTGTCCAATGTTCTCCTGTTTCTGCTCATTTCACTCTGCTTCAGTTCATCAAGACTCTCCCAGTTCATGTAGAAATCCTTCAGATCATCATTCCTTACAGCACAATAGTATTCTATCACCATCATATACCACAACTTGTTTAGACCATTCCCCAATCGAGGGACACCCCCTCATTTTCCAATTTTTTTTGCCACCACAAAGAGTGTGGCTCTGAATATTTTTGTACACATATTTTTCCTTATTATCTCTTTGAGGTGCAAACTCAGCAGTGGTATGGCTGGATCAAAGGGTATGTATTCTTTTAAATCCCTTTGCACATAATTCCAAATTGCCTTCTAGAATGGCTGGATTAATTCACAACTCTACCAGCAATGTATTAGTATCCCAATTTTGCCATAGCCCCTTCTACATTTATTATTTTCCTTTATTGTCATATTGGCCAATCTGCTAGGTATCAGTGTTGTTTTGATTTGCATTTCTCTAATTATGAGAGATTTTGAACACCTTTTCATGTGCTTATTGCTAGTTTTGATTTCTTTATTTGAAAATTGCCTATTCATGTCCCTTGATCATTTGTCAATTGAGGAATGACTTGATTTTTGTAAAATTGACTTAGCTCCTTATAAATTTGAGAAATGAGATCTCTGTAGGAGGTTTTTGTTGTAAAAATTTCCCCCCAATTTGTTACTTTCCTTCTAATTTTGGTTGCACTGATTTTGTTCCTACAGAAACTTTTTTAATTTAATGTAATCAAAATTATTCATTTTATATTTTGTAGTGTTCTCTATTTCCTGCTTGGTCTTAAATTCATTCCTTTCCCATGGGTTTCCCTCTTTATATTTAAGTCATTTACCCATTCTAAGTTAATATTGGTATTGGGTGTAAGATGTTGATCTAAGCCTAATTTCTCCCAAATTGTTTTCCAATTCTCTCAGAAATTTTTGTCAAATAGGGGGTTCTTGTCCTAAAAGCTGGGATCTTTGGGTTTATTGAACACTCTCTTGCTACTGTCATTTATCCCAAGTCTATTCCATTGATGTACCCTTCTATTTCTAAGCCAGTACAATATTATTTTTTATTTTATTTTTTATTTTTTTTAAACCTTTACCTTCCATTTTAGAATCAATACTGGGTATTGGTTCTAAGGCAGAAGAGTGGTAAGGGCTAGGCAGTGAGGTTAAGTGACTTGCCCAGGGTCACACAGCTAGGAAGTGTCTGAGGCCAAATTTGAACGCAGGACCTCCCGTCTCTGTGCCTGACTCTCAATCCACTGAGCCATCCAGCTGCTCCCTACAATATTGTTTTGATGATCTCTGAGATCTGGTAATGCTAGGCCTCCATCCTTCAAATTTTTTTTAGTTCCTTTGATATTCTTGATCTTTTGTCCTTCCAGATGAACTTTGTTATCATTTTTTTTAGTTCTTTAAAAAACTGTTTTGGTAGTTTGATAGGTATAGAAATGAATAAGTAAATTAATTTAGGTAGGATTGTCATTTTCATTATATTAACTCATCCTACCTCCAATTTTTTTTGTTTTTCCAATCTAGTTTTATTTTTGTGAAGTGTTTTGTAGATATATTCATATAATTCCTGAATTCGTCATAGCAAGTAGATTCCCAGGAATTTTATGTTATCTAGAGTGATTTTAAGTGGAATTTCCCCTTCTAACTCTTGCTGCTGGATTTTGTTGGAAACATATAAGAATGTTGATGATTTATGTGGGCATATTTTGTACCCTGAAACTTTGCTAAAGTTATTGATTGTTTCTATTATTTCATGTTTCCTTCTATTTTTTCCTTCTTTTGATTTTGCCTTATTAATTCTTGCTGTCTCGTGAGATCATTAGCTTCTACTTGTCCCAATTCTAGTCTTTAAAGACTGATTTTCAACTATGGTCTTTTGATTTTATTTTTTGGTTTGGTCTATCCTGTTTTTCATGACTTTCAGCAGGTCAATTCTGGCCTCCAATTTGCTTATTACTTCATTTGGTTTCTGTGCCTATATTTCCACATAGGGAATTTTGTCTTTTAAGCAGTTATTTTCTCTTTGTATTACTTTAATTTCTTTTTCCTACTTTTCTTTCCATTTTTCTTCTTTCTTACTTGGTTCTTAAACTACTTTTTGAGTTCCTCGAGAGCTTGTGATAATTTTCCATTTTTTAGAAAGTTTGGATATGTTTGTTTGTTTTTCATTCTCTGCTGTTGCTTCTGTATTTTGCTCTTTTTCTCCATATAGAATTATCCATAGAAATTATCCAGGGTCAAGAGCTTTTTTGCTGTTGCTTATTCCTTTTGCCACTAGTGGATTGGTGTTCCTACATGTTGGTGGTCATTGCTTTCTTAGCTTCTGTCTCACAGGGATTTGCCTTGGTAGTATCTTCCCTTCCCTGTCAAAAGCTTGATTGAGGGCAGATAGATCTATGATGTTCTTTGTATACCGAGGGTTTTAAAGTGTTTTGCTCTGAGACTATCTTCCTCAGCTTCCACTGCTTGGATTTCCAGCTGCACTGTGTGTTTTGTCCTGAGGCTGTCTTCCCAGCCCCTCTTGCCTTGGCTGTGGCCAGCTGTGTTTCTGCCCAAGCTCTGCTCTTTTCAGCCTCGAGTCTTGCTGCCAAGGCCTGGCACTGCCCTAAGGGGTAAGTCTGTGGTGCTTTTGCCAGCCCCTGAGAATTTAGAGAGTGCCTCAGCCTTCACTTTAACTCTGGACTGATAGGTGTTATGGGAAAGGAATGATCAGCCCACACTGATTAATGCAGTTTCTTCCCCTTATGGTGCTGGAATCTCCGCTCACTGCGTACCTTTAATCTGTGTCCAGTGAGAGAGCTCTTTTACTTGTCCATTTTTTATTTCTTTCCTTTTGAGACACTCTGTAATGATCAGTTGGAAGGAGAACACTGTCATCTTGGCTGCACCTCCCAGAAGTGTTGTCTTAAAAGAAAAAAGTCTTAGACCATTTAAACCATGGCTTTACCTACTGGCTATGTCTTGGTTCAGAGTCAAGTCTCTCTATATCTCTAAACATGTTTCCTCATCTGAAAAATAGAATCAAACTTGTATCACCTACCCCATCTGATCTTTAGGAAATAAGCACTCTGCAAACATGTAAGCTGTTATAAAATTATGAGCTATAAATGTTCATCTAATAGTTATTCAGCTTTTTTGAAACCAGCCGTCTTTACAATCATGTGAATATGAAAAGTAAGCTCCTTGAGGGCAAGGACCATTCTCTTTTTTGCTTCTTCTCTGGCACCTAACCTAGTGCCTATCATCTAGAAGGTAGTTAATAAATCTTATCCAGTTACATTAAATTGATGCCATAATTTTAATCAGCCATAACTGAAAGGGCTAAGAAAAAAATCTTCCATAAGCTATAGAGTTCAGTACAAGATGAAATAGAGAAAGTAGGTGTCTGGAAGTGTCAGAAAGAAGTTACACCTGAGAAAGAGAACCATGTGGCAATCTTGAGCCATAATATGAGAATCACTGTTCTATATCATATTTTTAGAAATGTGTCATGAGAAAGGGTGTTAGAAGCTCTACTGAAGTAAGATAGATTAAATCTTCATTACTTTTTCTTTATCTACCAAGGTCATCACTCCATTGTAGAAAGAAGTTATATTGTTCTAAAATGAATTATTCTTCATAAAGCCTTCCTGTTTACTAGAGTACCCTGGGTTCTTGAAATCGTTTGCAAATTGATTGTTTAATGATCCAGTTCATGACCTTGCTAGGCATGACTAGCCTTATAAATTGTGAAGCCAGCAATGAAATTTAAAATTCAGACCCCTTTTAACATGATGCAATTGGGGGGGAGTATAGGGCACACAGAGAAGTATATCTTTGGAGCTAAAAGCACCAACAATGCAAGAATCAGTTTTTAGGTATGTTTGTAGCACCCAATACAATCCAGGCATTTCATGTTGTCAAATGACGTGTCTGCAGACATTTGCCTTCTTCCAAGTCCAATAGAACTGTGCGTTTCTTATTTCATCCAATTTATATAAACAACCCTGTGAGTTTACTAGAGTTCAAGATAAGAGACCATTTAGATAAGCTCCAAATAAACATCAGGCTCATCTCGATGCTTATCAGAAATAAATTTCTGAGCTTAGGCCATTCAGAATTAAATGTCCAATTTTCATGGAGTCTTAAAGTATTCTTAAAGCTGTCATGAAACTAACTTCCTTTGTAGAGATTTGAAACATTTGCAGATAGAATGGAACTATTGACCTACAGGCACACAAGAGCAAATTAACATTTTAATTGCCAGTCACTGGCTTGCTAATATGTCCTGGCTTTGGTAGATTCTCTCTGCCCTCCCCTCCATTTATCCTACAAAGGTATATGCTCCTCATAGATCCCTTAGGTTACAATTCCACCCATTTGCCCTCATTTCAAAGTAGAGTTAAGTTTGTCAAAATCAGGTTAGAAAACCACTCCTAAATTAGCCTGCCTCTCCCTCCAGTTCTGAAAGAGTCAGTTTTTTCACCTATCATAGACATGGGTACTCAATGAAATAGTCCCCAAAAGGCTTTCATTCCTATCCCATTCATTGTTATTTAAATCCTAGATCTTTGAATCAGGAGACAAAAATGCTATACAATACATCTGTCAATATACTCCCTATGCCATTGAAGTTATGGGTTCTTTACAATTGTATAATTGCTATCCCCAATTCTTCTTGTTTTTCAAGCATGGGAAATGGTGAGCTTCCCCTTACTGGAGGTCTTTAAGGAAAGACCAGATGATTGAATGTTTGGGATGCCACTGGGTGGACTGTGTCGAACTACAAGTTAAACTAAGTGGTTTCATTTTGGAGATTATGCAATTCTATTATTCACTGAATTTCTTCTATGTGAGTATTGCCTAACTTCAATTCAACAAACATTTATTAAATATCTATTGGTATGAGAGATTGTCCTGGGAAATGGGAATGCAAACAGAAAAAAACAAGCAATCCCATCATCAATGAGTTTCCATCTATTGAGGAGATCCAAGATTTGATGTATAATAAAGGAGGAAACTAGATGGTGCAGTGGATATAGTGCTGAAACTGGAGTTAGTAGGATTCATCTTTCTGAGTTCAAGTCGGTCCTCAGACATTTACTAGTTGCATGACTCTGCTCAAGTCATTTAGTCCTATTTATCCCAGTTCCTCATCTGTAAAACGAGCTGGAAAAAGAAATGGCAAACAAATCCAGTGTCTGGAGAATCCCTAAAAGGGTTCACAAAGAGTGGAACACAACTGAAACGACAAACAACAAATGTGTAAGACAATACAAACTATTTGCAAAGTAATTTCAGGAGAGGAAAATTGCTAATAATTGATGGAAGGTGGAGAGGAGATAAAGTTTCAATGCAGATAGCAACACATTAACTATGCTTTGAAGGAAGCTAGGGAATCTATGAGGCTGAAGTGAGGAGGAAGTACAATTCACAACCTTTTTAAAATTAGAGGTAGGAGATGGACTACCATGAATAGGGAATAGTTAGCCTGCTAGTTTGACTGACACAGTGCAAGAAGCATAGTTAATATTAAATAAGACCAGAAATGTAGGTGGGAGATATTGTATAGGACTTTAAATGCCAACCTGAGCATTTGTATATTTATCCTAGAGAGGAAAAGGAGACATTGATGATTTTTAATGAGGAAAAAAGCATGATCAGATCCATAGCAAGTACAAAAAATTGAAAACAATCTTTGACCTCAGGGAGCTTATATTCTAGCGACATTAGAGGATGAATCCACATGTTAGCGAATTGTGATACTTATGCTTTGACTCTAGTCCAATGAAAAGAGGCCAAAGAAGTGTTAGTGATGTCTAGAAAACATAATGATAGTCACTTGTCAGAAATGAATAACAGCAGAAATGGGCCACAGACTTCACTTAGCCAGTTCAAAATTACTTTGTCCCCAAGAAAAATACTTTTTGTACTCTATTAAATGGCCTTTTAAGATTTGAACTTGACATTATCATCAAATCAGTAGATACATTTCAAGAAATAATACCTGATTTTGACCTTTTTTATTGTAGCCATCGCATCATCAGTCTGCTTGATTAACTTGTCAGCTTTCTCCCCTCCAGACTGAGTCAGGCTCTTGGCACTGAAAGCTTTTAAAAAGACTAAAGAGTCTGTGATAAGGTCAGGACATATCAAGAGAAAAAGTAGAGCAAGGCTTCTTGTTGTTTTTTGTCATTGGAAAATGAAAATTGATTAGTGACTATCTTATGACCCTCCCTTATTCATGATTTTTTTTATACCAGTAGGACACAGGTTTCTATGAGTAGAGACTTTGAAATCAATTTAAGATATATTTCTATTTTAAGGCCCCATAAACTAGGTGTTCTTTCTAGAATTGCAGGCTGAGCTGATTTTGAAAGAAAATTTTATTTATTAAACAAATGGTATTTATTAAAATCCTCTGACCTAAGCAGAAACATACACATTCTTTTCTTCTTCAGACAAGTTATACTAGTCCTGATGTCAATCAACAGCATATATTCGGGATTCAGCATTTACAAAATACCACACTAGGCACAATGGCAGGAAGAAGGTCTGATACAAAGCGAGCAGGTCTTTTCTGTCATTTCTGATCTTTCTGAGAACAAATTTTTGTGGAATTGGGCTATCAGTAGAGGTCTCCAAGCAGTCTGTATGTCAGATATCTTATAGAAGGGATTCCATTGGCATAGGGGTTGAAATAAGTGTCTATCAAGGTCTATCCCAGTTTTCCAATTCTATAATGCTGTAACTTGTTATTTAATCAGTTTGGGGCAATGATGGGCAAACTATGCTGGGCGGGCCAGATGTGGCCCCCTAAAATGTTCTGTCCCACTGCATGACATTATTCCTAATCTGATGAATACAATGAGTAGGATACAATACAATGAAACTTCGAAAGAGTTGCCTTAGAAACAAACTGAGAGATGAGCATTTCCTTTCCTTTGGTCCCCTCTTTAAAAAAAGTTTGCTCAAAGGGACATGAATAGGCAATTTTCAGATAAAGAAATCAAAACTATCAATAAGTACATGAGAAAGAGTTCTAAATCTCTAATAATTAGAGAAATGCAAATCAAAACAACTCTGAGGTACCACCTCACACCTAGCAGATCAGCTAAAATGATAGTAGAGGAGAGTAATGAATGTTGGAGGGAATGTGGCAAAATTGGGACAGTATTGCTGGTGGAGTTGTGAAATGATCCGACCATTCTGGCTGGCAATTTGGGAACTATGCTCAAAGGGCTATAAAAGAATGCCTGCCCTTCGATTCAACCATGCCATTGCTGGGTTTGTACCCCAGAGAGATCATAGATAAACAGACTTGTACAAAAATATTTATAGCCTTGCTTTTTGTGGTGGCAAAAAACTGGAAAATGAGGGGAATGCCCTTCAATTGGGGAATGGCTGAACAGATTGTGGTATCTTGTTGGTTATGGAATACTACTCTGCTATAAGGAATAATGAACTGGAAGAATTCCATGTGAACTGGAAAGACCTCCAAGAATTGATGCAGAGTGAACCAGAAGAACATTGTACACAGAGACTGATATACTGTGTTAAATAGAATGTAATGGACTTCTGTACTGGCAGCAATGCAATGACCCAGGACAATTCAGAGGGATTTATGGTAAAGACGCTACCCACATTCAGAGGAAGAACTGCAGGAGTGGAAACACAGAAGAAAAACAATCGCTTGAACACATGGGTTGATGCAGGTATGATTGGGGATGTAGACTAGAAACAACCACACCAATGAAACTATCAATAATATGGAAATAGGTCTTGATTGATCACACATGTTAAAACCAGTGGAAATGCATGTTGGCTATGGGGGTGGTGGTGAAGGGGGGTGAAGTGGAAAGTAAAAACATGAATCATGTAACCATGGAAAATTTTTCTAAAAAATAAAATATTAAAATGAGTTAAAAAAGTTTGCCCATCACTGGTTTAGGGAGCTTTCTTCTTCCAGTGTAAGTAGGCCACTCCCCTGCAACTTAATCTTACAGTTTTCAGGGATGCTAAGAGGCTATGGGATTTGTTTGAAGTCAATTGTGTCAGATACAGTACTTGAACTCAGGCTTTCCTAAGTCTTTGTTATGCCAGATTGTCTCTCCTGAACATATATGAGATAGTGTTCGGAGAAGTAATACACAAGCATTCTGGGTTAAACAAATGAAAGCTGAAATGGCTCAGAGATGCTAAGTATTTGGCTGTTGTCATCTACCCAAAGGACAAGGCAGTGTCCAGAAAAGACCAGAATGGAGTCTTATGAGTCAAATTTGTTCAGTGATCAAGGGCCACATTCACTATTCTAGAGGACCAGATGAAAATGTAATTGGGAAATATTTAACCTCATGTATAAAAAGGCAACAGAAGATAGATGATGGGAATATGTGGTTTTTTTAAGTCAATATACACCAGCAGGGACCCTTCTGTTCGATTTCCTAGCCCTGTTTCTATTTGAATTTGACAACATTCATCTGAATCATGATCAGGGATGTTCTGGTTCATTCACTTATGAAATCATTCAGCATTCCTTTGTTAAGCACCTGCCATATGCAAAGCAATGTGATTGATTGAGGGGGAGGTAGAAAGGTAACAGATATAGGTTAAAAGTTCATATAACCTAAGTTCAGTTTCTTACTTTAAATGACATTTTAACCCCCTGGCATCAAAATGATGATTTCAGAATTGACTAAACCATTAATTTCCCCCATTCTTAGCTAATACTAGGCATTAAAGGAAGTAATGAATAAATGAATCTTTTTCTCAAGTCACAAAACAAGCATATTGTGAGATTTGTCATTGAAAGTATTTCTGGCACAGAGAAGCAAATCAGCATAGACACTCAGTGACAACCATTACAATGCTTCTTGTCTTCATGATAAAAATAAAAAAGAGAACTCTGCACACTGACCACTCAGCAGATAATCACCTTTTATGACTATAATTTTCAACAACAGTCTTTATTCAAGCAAAGAGAGTCTAATATTATTACAGAGCATGTCACATCACTGGAAGGATAATTCTATTGAAAGGTTGGACCTTTGTTTTGGGGAGAACCATTTGCAGTATATCTATCTGGCTCTATCTGTAGTGTATATCCATGTTTATACCATATCTGTAGTGTATATCCATATATAAACAAGTATACATATGTTTATCATATATACATATAAATATACACACCTGATAAGTATATTCAGTGGCTATATATCTATGTGCACTCATCTATCCACATATATGCTTTTATGTATATATGCAGAGTCATACATTATTTCAGACTAGGATGACTTATTGGTTAGTTTTGCTAAATGCCTTTTTAAAAATAATCTTTAAAAATTATTTGTTACAAGGGATAGTTCTCAAGGGATGGAAGAAGTAAAGACATATTTAGAAAATAATATAAAAATTCCATTAGTCAGACTTAATTCATTCAGATATATTCTTACCAACATTAGGTTTCTTGGCAGCTTTATCACAGTTTTGTCATAGTACCTATTACCTCCAGAATCAAAAATTGTCCTCTCTTTGGTATTTAAGACTCTTTGTGGCCTACTCCCTTCCCATCTTTCTAGCCCTATGAGCTTATTTGATGTTCTTCAAACATCACATTCCACATCCTAACACTGTAATTGCTCTCCTGTTCCCCATGTCTAAAATACTTTCTGTCCTTGCCTCTGCGACTTGGCACATCTGGCTACTTTCAAGACTCAGCCTAAATGTCACCTTGTAGAGGAAGAATTCTTGTCCTTCCTTCTCAGTCATTTCAGTCATGTCAGACTCTTTGTGACTCCATTTGGGATCTTCTTGGCAAAGATACTAGATTAGTTTGTCATTTCCTTCTCCAGCTCATTTTGAAGATGTGGAAACTGAAGTAAACAGAGTTAAGTGATTTGCCCAAGGTCACACAACTTGTGTTTTGAGGCTATTTTTGAACCCAGATCTTCTTCCCTCCATGCCTGGTGCTCCATCCACTGTGACATTTAGCTGCCCATATATATATAGTGTACCTTTAATTCACATATTGTTTCCCACATTAGAATATAAGCTCTTTGATGGTAGAGAATCCTTTCTTTGTATCCCAGGCACTTAGCAAAGTTTCTGGAACATTCTAAATCCTCAATAAATGCTTATTGACTGATTGATATTGAATTTAAAGTCCAATAAAATCATCCTATCTTCATTCAGGTGCAATTGCATATAGCCATCCTTTCCTGAACCTGGACTTCTGAAATGGATTCTTTGAACTTTAATAATTTATACTTAGTCCTTTCAGTTTTGTTTCTTCAAATTTGATCCAATGTTCTAATTCATAAAGAACTTTTAAAATCAAGCCCCTGTTACTCAGAGCATGTGTTTCACCTGCACATTTAACAAATAGACTTATTGTACTCAAAACATGTTGATCATGATCATTCACCTGGTTAAGAGTCCAGATCCCTAGAACACTCTTTACTGAATAACTTCTTCCCACTGGACATTGAACTACTAATGGATCTTCTTTGGCTTTAGACATCCAACGAGTTAAAAGTCACATACCTGTACTATTGTCTAGCCTACATATCTCTATCTTTTTCATAAGAATAGCATGAAATGGCTTTATCAAGTAATATTCTAAAATAGCATTTAATTATATCTACTGCGCATCTCTGATGTACTAGTTTGGTTACTCTTGTCCAAAGATGTAACTCAAGTTAGTCTAGTGCAGTCCATTCTTCGTGAAACCATTTTGCCTTCTTGTAATTGTGGCTTTCTCTTCTAGAAACTCACTAACCATTCCTTTAATTATAAGTTCTAGAATTTTCCTAGGAAAAGTTTGTGTCTCAGTTATTCTGGAAAGAGACAGAGATTTGGGTTCTATTACAAGTAGGGATTTGTGCCCTGCTGCCTTTCCCTCCACTCATTTTAGGCCAAGCTCTGTTGCTGCACACTATGCTGCCACTTGGCTTTCTCAGGCAGAGCAAATTTTTGCTATATCACTTGGGATCTCTAAGGCAAAGAGAGAACAGGGGTTGGGGTATGGAGTTAAGTTCTATTGCTAGGCCTTGCTTTGGATTGTACAGTGCTGGTGTCTGGAGCATGGTGGATGGTGGGGGAGGTGCTAAGTGAGTTAGAGATTAAGGAATATTGGCCTTTCTTGCTGTTAGTACATTGAATGTTTACCTTGTTTGTATACTTGGTATACTCTGTGGTGGTGACAGATGAAATTATTTTATCTCTTGTACATATTTCCTGTTTTGAAGGGGTTTGAATGATTATAAAGATCAAAGAAAATGTCAAGTTCATTTTGTTGGTCACTTCTGTAAATCATTAATGTCAAAAGGTAGCTAAAAATGGATACTCAGTCCAGCAACAGTTTTAAAAACAAGAAATAGTAATTTATGGATAGGCAGAATGGTATAGTTGCAATTATGAGTTCCTACTGTGTGCTATCATCTCTCACTAAACTACCATCTCTAATTCCTTAGCTCTGTAAAAACAGGAACTAGATTCTAAAACATCTAAGAACCACCCCTTTCTGTTTCACATTCTAGGATGCTATGATTCCTGTTGGATTATATATGTTAAGAAGCTGTTTTGGGTTAGGCAGTAATAACACCCTTATTGCTATTAGTGGTATTTCTAAACATTTCTTCACAGAGCTAATTACTCTAGGCTTAATATTCTTCCACTCTTTCTGTGCCATCCATGAAGAAATATTCTCTTGCTTAATACCAAAGTCTAGTTTATAATGGCATCATAAAAGATGTTAGTGAAACACCGAACCACTCTTAGTGGTGAGGAATGGCACCCTAAACAGTCATGTGAGCAACCGAATGTAGTGGTGCCGAAACCATTGCCTGGCAAATTGAGATAGTGAACTGTTTTCAATATGACTCTGCAAAACCAGAGAACATCGCAGTGAGAAGTCACAAATGTTATCAACGACATAGAAAATTATGCTGAGGAAGGTGAAGAGAAGGAGGAGACACAGTGACTCAGTTGCCATCCAGAAAAGAATGTTCTGCTTTTCCCTCTTCCAGCAGCCCTTGGCTATTTCCATGAACAGAAGGTAGATGCGTCCAACAAGGATCTTAGTCCTTGATGTATTAGCTTTGTGAATGCATGGACAAGAGGTAGAAACCCCTGGAATTTGCAGGTGAATCCAAGGGGGAAACTGGACAAAATAACATAGCCTAGCCTGCCGCCATCTGGTGTTGGGGGCATTTGGGTAAGTAAACAAATATTCATTCCTGCCCCATCCAGGTTTTATGGTAGAGCTGCTTATAAAATCCCAGGAGAATAAAGCCATGGTTTAAACATATTTGAATAGGAACCTTTTTTTTTTCGAGGACTTTCTAGAAGTCGTGTTAATTTGAGGAGAGCATTTTTTACACCTGTAAGAAAGAACCCCCCCCCACACACACACTTTCTCCCTTTTCATGTAAATAGCATTGTGACCATTTCTAATCTCACTAAACTAGTCATCATTTCGAAAGCTTTCTGTATGATGTGGGGGGGGTTGCTTTAGGGGGAAGAGATTTTAAGAGTTCAGAAAACAAAAAATAGATGGGAGAGACAGAGAGACAGAGAGAGAGAGAGAGAGAGAGAGAGAGAGAGAGAGAGAGAGAGAGAGAGAGAGAGAGAGAGAGAGAGATAACTCCCAAAGTTAAATGCTTTTAGCTAGTATAACAACATAACATTCCTTCTCTATAAACAAACCTGAGAAAATGAAGATAATCACTTTCCCCAATGCATACCACTTAAAATGCACTCCCCCATCCATTCTGATCCACATTCACCATTTTTCAACCTGACAAATCAAAAGGTTGAGCTTTTTTTTCTTTCCCTTTTGCTATTGTATTTATTCAAAGTGAACCCAGAACAAAGCCTAGGAAAAGGTAAATTTAACTGACAAGGTGACAGTTGGGCAAATGTTATAAAATACTAGACCAATCTCCACTTCTCTTTTCATCATCCCCTGTATTTTTTTCTTGGAATTGCTGAAACTGGCTCAGTGATTTTGTGTGTAATGGGAGGAGGGAATGATTTTGCTCATCATTCTGACACTTGGGAAGGGACAAGAACATTTCTGTCCCATTATTATTATGGGTAAATAATCCCAAGACACTTACCCTCTCCTTGGCACTGATTAATCACCTGAGAATGGTGCAGTAATACTACTGGCTATAGAGCAAAAACTCCCTGTATTCTCCAAGCACTCACTGAAGTACCAGAAGGCCCTCATTAGAAGTCAGTTTTGTGACTGAAACAGTCTCAAGGAGGACTCCAAGGTCACAGCCAAACTCAAGTGTGTTTATTTAGTGCCTACATTATGATTGCACTAGGACAGTGATTGGAAATCAGAAATGCTAAGTGAAAGCAACTGAAATTCAAGGTTCATAATTGTGTGGATTTTTAAAGTAGATTTTCTTGGAACCATGAATAACAGTGCGTTATCATTTCTCAGCTTTCTTACAAGTACTTCTTACATAAAGGAAACACATCTTGATCCTAGGGTGGGGGCCAATCACAGAAGTGAATCACCAGTCCTTAAAAATCTTTCACTTGGTTCTACCATTCCTTCAAGTTACAGTGTTGTTTCTTTCCTCTCTTACCTTTCCTTTTCACTACCATCTCACTTCTTAGCCTCTTGAAATCTGATTTATTTTCTTGTCACTTGAGTGAAACCGATTTTTCCAAGGTCATCAGTGATCCTTTTATTGATGATCTAATGAGCTCTTCTCAGTCCTTCACTTTAGTATTGTGGACTTCCAAATTGTTACTTTCTTATTTCTAATTATTTAGAGAGGGTTTGCATTGTGTATTCACTTTTTTCCTTCTCTGCTCTTTCGGTAGGTAGATTTTAGTTTGCACTGAGATTTCCAATTTATTTCTCTTTTGAACTTTTTTGAGCTTCTTGCTATTTTCCACTAATCTTTATAGAGAAATCTGGATGATTTCCTTCTATGTGGACAATTTGATTTCATCTTCCTCCATACTTTGGTATACACTCTGTGTGCTTTCATTTCTCTTTGAGGTTTCAGTCACATTTTCTTATGTACTTATGATCCTCCTAGTTGGTTTAACTGATTCTGAGCTAGATTTTTAATTTAGTGTTTGGTCTTTTCTCCATTATCTTATTTTCTCAATCACTTGCCTCTGGATTCCCTCTTTACTCTTTGCTTCTTCCCGCTTCTGCTGCTATTTCACAGATATCCTAGGCCTGTGTTGGTGAAGATGTGGCATATAGGCCTCGGTGTGCTGGAGGGGGGCTGCTCTATTTCCCCTCTCCACAGCTTCCAAGGACATTTCTCACATGCCCCGCCCCTCCACCCAGCAGCCCAATGTGAGCACTTCCTCTCTCCACTGTGGGGTAATAGAGTGGAGGGTGAGGATGCTCACAAACAGCTAGAATGTGTAGTTTGGATGCTCAGTATCTAAAACAGTGATGGCAAACCTATGACACGTGTGTCAGCACTGACACATGTAGCCATTTTCGATGACATGTTGCCACGTGTGGCTGCATACGAAGGAGTATAGGGCCGCATGCCAAGGATGAAACATTTGCTGTAGTGTCGTGTAGACACTGTGAGCTATAGATGATAATTCTACCAATATTAATTTACCTATTTTGGTTCATTAAATAGTTATATATTATACTTATATATTTTTGTTATTTAAACTATAAATATCACAAAATTATGGGTTTTTTTTCTCGAAGTGACACACCACCTTAGTTATGCTCGGGTTTTTGTTTAATTTTGACACACCAAGCTCAAAAGGTTGCCCATCACTTCTCTAAAAGGTTTGCCAATGCTGTCCCAATAAGTCCTCAGCTTCCCCATATTGGGAAATTTTCTCTTACCTGTACCCTGGTCTCTGACATGAATAGACTATAGGAAAATACAGAGTGAAGGAGTCCTCCCATTGGGAGTGAGGTAACTCAACTTAAACAAGACAGAGTCCTGATTCTCACCCTAAAAGGGAAGGAATGCATTCCCTAAAATCTTTAGTTTAACAAGCTGGGGGAAAGGATATTATGGAGACTTCCAGCTCTTCTCATGTTGGATTCTTCCCAGTGTGTTTCTTTTAGCAACCTGAGGTGAGGATGACATCATCTAGGTTATCCCTTGAAAGTGGAAGCCTTTGTGAGTGTCCAGCAGGTCTTTCCACCTGCATATTAGAAAGTCTAACTAACTTTCCTGTGGACTGGGGGTCGGCAACGTATGGCTCTTGAGCCATATCTGGCTCTATTGAGGGCCAGATCTGGCTCTTTCTGCAGGAGCCATAAAGTCCATTTTTTTTCAGGCACTGTTACAGGAGCGCGCGCTGTGAGCACTGTACGGCTCTCACGAAATTACATTTTAAAAAATGTGGCGCTTATGGCTCTCACGGCCAAAAAGGTTGTTGACCCCTGTTGTGGACAATAGATGTTTGCAGTGAATAATCCTTATGGGGACTCCTCCATTCTCTGGGGCTGTTTTGTAAACAGGCAAGTTATCCAGTCTCTTGAACTTGTAAAAATCAAGTTGGACAGATGAAAGCAATGTTTTATTTTTCAGATATAAGAATCTGTTCGTATCCACTGTGGAAGTCCAAGACTGAAAACCACTGGCTGCCCAAGCAAATAGTTCAGGACATTAGGTACCCATGGCACAGTTTATTGGTTCACTTTACTCTTTTGTTCAAAGCTTGGAAATAAAGACACACCTGTATATTTCCATTTCTCTTAGCTGGTTTCAAGTGATGCTTAAGGACTGCTAGATTATGTGATAATAACATTTACTGACATTTTTTGAGATGATTTCTAAGATTTTTCCATTATAGACAGAGGACTCCTCTTAGATTTTCTCTGGTCAAGAATCAATGAACTAGATTCTATGGTTCCAACTCAAGTACATCCTACTCATGCAAGGAGAATTCACCTCTCTTGCCAAGTTCCAGCATCCATCTATCCTTCTACTATCATGTTATTGGGGAATTCCCAATGTCAAATACATCAGGATCTAGCCACGAGGGTGACTAATTGAAGCTTCTATGGCAATGATGGGCAAACTATTCCCTGTAGGCCTGATCCAGGCCATAGTTTGCCCATCGCTACCTTAAGCAATTCCACAATCACTTCACCCCCACATCCAGATGTAGTGATTAGGGAATTTCTTAAGGCAGTGATGGGCAAACTATGACCTGGATCTGGCCCACAGGGAATAGTTTGCCCATCACTGTTCTATGGTGTTCTTCTTGATTCTATTCTCTTCTAAGCCTCTGCACAGTTTGCCTTATTGTTTGCAGTATCCTGCTGGAATTTTGCTAAGACTAGGATTACTTCTGATAATTTCTGATGTCCCAGGGAGTATTGGAGGATAGGAATGTGATAGAGCCACAGTTTCCACTTTTCTATTGATGTCAACAACTTGCTTGGGAAATTTTAAGCTCACCTGTTTGTATCCCAGGTATTCTTTGTCACTCAAAAGGCCAAGTCCAAGCCCTGTTATAGACTTTAAAGGTTTTTAATGTAAATATCTATCATAAAAAAAGTAAAGTGATAGTAACTTAAGTCCTGTGGTTCAGGATAGCATTGCAGTTCACATCTCAATTTTTACCATCACCTCTGCATGAGTCTATGAGTCTAAGTGGAAAATACCCTTAAGGAGTTGATGAAATTGTGACTATCTTTCAGACCTACAGTGACTTGCTTCCCTGACTCCACCCTGGTTTACCAAAGTTAGATCAGAAGATTTTAACTTCTTTATGACAGAGATACATTTCCTTTGCTAACACAACCAACATAAATTTGACCATATAAAACACAATTATAACAAAAGGTAGATCTGTTCCTCTGATGATTACCTAATGGAGGCATTCTTATGTCAGTCCTTCATGCCCTTCATTCTCTTGGTCCTCAACCTCCCATGGAGAGCAAAATGGTGCCCTGCTCCAATTCTTACCTGATTGACTCAACTTCTGTGTCTGCAGCTCAGCATTGGTGGTGCTGTTGTGGTGCTTTGCTCCTTTTGCCCACACTGGAGAAGGCCTAGAGGCTCTTAAGACTGAGCCCTATGTTAATTGCATTAACTCTTTAATATCAGGAGTACCTGCCTCAACTCAGACATTGATTGCAATAGTTTCTTTGTCTGCATAGGTCTCATGAACACAATCGTCATGTACATAGACCCAGATCAATCTTGGGGTAATGCCTCCTGTATTCTCAGGAAATTCGTATCACCTCTCTGTAATGGTCTGTATATAGACTACTCTACCCTGAGGAGGAATGCAACAGGCTTTTTAAAATTTGCATTGTGCTATATTGGAGATAAAATTAGCATAGAGGTCTTCTGATCCCCCACCTTAAATATGTCAGCTGAACTTTTTATACATTCATGCCAGGTAACATTTGGCCTTGCCTGTATGAAGGTATTCACTGCCTTTGTAGCTATTTTCCTTTAGGCTATCTGTCAGTCTCATTGCTTTATCTAGCTTAGGCACACTACTGACTCCCTAAGTCTCTCAAAACTGCTCTCCTAAAGGACATGATTCACATCCAGAGAAAATACCCATTTGAGTCCTATGGTATCTGTATATAACAGGGAGGATAGCCTCCATCTCACTCATAGATGAAGTGAAATTCTTGAATTTAACTGTGACATTGTCTCTAGGTAGGATTATCTCCTTTGATAAAGAGCTCCTATTCCCCCGCCCCATTTTCCATTTTTTTGATTTTGTTTTTAAGTTTTATTGTGATTCAAAACACATTTCCATATTGGTCATTGTTGTAAAAGCAAATTCACACATAACCAAAACTCCATAATAAAAGCATAAATATACTAATGTGAAAGATGACTCCAATTGTTCTTTCTCTGGAGGTGGATAGCATTTCCTGTAATAAGTCTTACAGTATTGTTCCAGATCACTTCATTGCTGAGAGTAGCCAAGTTTTCACAGATAATCATCATCCAATATTGCTGTTATTGTGTACAGTGTTCTCCTTATTTCTGCTTATTTCTGCTTATTTCACTCTGCATCAGTTTTTACAGATCTTTCCAGCTTTTTCTGAAATCATCTTTATTATCATTTCTTATAGCAAGGGCTCCTACTTCTTTAAGCAATTCCTCATCTTTATGGGATGGACAAGTCTGAAGTTTCCAGGAAAATGTTTCTACTCTCAATTCCTTTATGATCAAAACTTTCAGGCAAGACTGAAAAACCTCAATGGTCTTCCAGTCCTTTCTCTTTCCTCCCCAATATCCTTAAAATGTGCTTATTCTCAAGTTCTGGGCCTTCTCTCGATATTGAAAATCCTTAGTTATCTTCACTCCCATCTTTTCTAGAGATTGTTCCTCATGTACCCACATTAAAACACAAATAATAATATAATTAAGTAGCAAGAATGGTCTATTGCAGTGATGGGCAAACTTTTTAAAGAGGGGCCAAAAGAAAGGAAATGCTCATCTGTCAGTCTGTTTCTAAGGCAACTCTTTCTAAGTTTCATTGTATTGTATCCTACTCATTGTATTTGTCAGATTAGGAATAATGTCCCCAGGCCAGATAGAACATTTCAGGGTGCTGCATCTGGACTGAGGGCTGTAGTTTGCCCATCACTGGTCTATTGGATTACTATGCCATGCTTAAACAATATAATAGTTGAGCAAAATATATTAATCATGAAAAAGTATCGATGACTTTAACATGTATCTATATATTATACATACAGTGACATTCAGACCTTTATCATTCAATATTGCAATTGTATCATGGTAGGGTGGGTAAAGTCAAACCAGTTTGGATAGCCTTGCTATACCTCTAAAAATATTTTTTAATTAATTTTTTTATTTTTAGAAAAGTTTCTCATGGTTACATGATTCATGTTTTTACTTTCCCCTTCACCCTCTCAAACTCCACCCCCCCATAGCTAACTCACATTTCCACTAATTTTAACATGTGTGATCCATCAAGACTTATTTACATATTATTGATAGTTACATTGGTGTGGTTCTTTCAGGTCTATATCCCCAATCATGTCCTCATCAACCCAAGTGTTTTTCTTCTGTGTTTCCTCTCCTGTAGTTCTTCCTCTGAATGTGGGTAGCATTCTTTTCCATAAATTCCTCAGAATTGTCTTGGGTCATTGCATTGCTGCTAGTACAGATGTCCATTACATTCGATTTTACCACAGTGTATCAGTTTCTGTGTACAATGTTCTTCTGGCTCTGCTCCTTTCACTCTGCATCAATTCCTGGAGGTCTTTCCAGTTCACATGGAATTCCTCTAGTTTATTATTCTTTTGAGCACAATAGTATTCCATCACCAACATATACCACAATTTGTTCAGCCATTCCCCAATTGAAGGGCATACCCTCGTTTTCCACTTTTTTGCCACCACAAAGAACATGGCTATAAATATTTTTGTACAAGTCTGTTCATCTATGATCTCTTTGGGGTACAAACCCAGCAATGTTATGGCTGGATCAAAGGGCAGGTAGTTTTTTAGAGCTCTTTGGGCATAATTCCAAATTGCCATCCAGAATGGTTGTATCAGTTCACAATTCCACCAGCAGTGCATTAACATCCCAATTTTTCCACATCCCCTCCAACATTCATTATTCTCCTCTACTATCATTTTAGCCAATCTGCTAGGTGTGAGGTGGTACCTCAGAGTTGTTTTGATTTGCATTTCTCTAATTATTAGAGATTTAGAACACTTTCTCATGTGCTTATTGATACTTTTGATTTCTTTATCTGAAAATTGCCTATTCATGTCCCTTGCCCATTTATCAATTGGGGAATGGCTTGATTTTTTATACAATTGATTTAGCTCCTTGTATATTTGAGTAATTAGACCTCTGTCAGAATTTTTTGTTATAAAGATTTTTTCCCAGTTTGTTGTTTCCCTTCTGATTTTGGTTGCATTGTTTTTGTTTGTACAAAACCTTTTTAATTTAATATAATCAAAATTATTTATTTTACATTTTGTAATTTTTTCTAACTCTTGCTTGGTTTTAAAATCTTTCCTTTCCCAGAGATCTGACAAGTATACTATTCCGTGTTCACTTAATTTACTTACAGTTTCCTTCTTTATATTCAAATCTTTCACCCATTCTGAATTTATCTTGGTGTAGGGTATGAGATGTTGATCTAAACCTAATCTCTCCCATATTGTTTTCCAATTTTCCCAGCAGTTTTTGTCAAATAGTGGATTTTTGTCCCAAAAGTTGAGCTCTTTGGGTTTATCATACACTGTTTTTCTGACGTCACTTACCCCAAGTCTATTCCATTGATCTCCCTTCTATCTGTGCCCTATTACATGATCATTCTTTGTGAATATTCCATGTGCTGCTGAAAAGAAGGTGTATTCCTTTTTGTCCCTATTTATTTTTCTCCATATATCTATTAACTCTAATTTTTCTAGGGTTTCATTCACTCTCTTATCTCTTTCTTATTTCTTATTTTTTGTGTTTGATTTATCTAGATATGATAGGGGAAGGTTGAGATCCCCCACTAGTATGGTTTTGCTATCTATTTCATCCTTGAGCTCCACTAGCTTCTTCTTTAGAATTTTGGAAGCTATACATTTTGGTGCATACATGTTGAGTACTGATATTTCTTCATTGTTTATACTGCCTTTTATTAGGATGTAGTTACCTTCCCTATCTCTTTTAACCTTATCAATTTTTCCTTTGGATCTGTCAGAGATCATGATAGCAACCCCTGTGTTCTTTTTCTCATTTGAAGCCCAATAGATTTTGCTCCATCCTCTCATTTTCACTTTATGTATGTCTGTCTGTTTCATGTGTGTTTCTCGTAGACAACATATGGTAGGATTTTGGTTTCTAATACACTCTGATATTTACTTCCGTTTTATGGGCGAGTTCATCCCATTCACATTCAGAGTTATAATTTTCAACTGTGCATTCCCAGACATTTTGATTCCCTTTCCTAGTCCTGTCCTTTCTTCTTTCACTTTTTCCTTCTATACCAGTGTTTTGTTTTTAATCAGTTCCTATAATCCCTTCCCTTGTTGTACTTCCCTTTCTCCCCCCTCCCTTCTTATTCCCCTCTTATTGTTCTTTAAAGCTATGCCATGCTCCCCCCAAGCCCTCTCCCTCCGTAGTATTGCTTCCCTCCCCATCAGTCCTTTTGTTACCCTTCTACTTCTCTATAGGGCATTAATCAATTCTCTGCCCCAATGGATCTGATTGTTTTTCTCTCTTTAAGTTGATTTCAATGCACCTGAGTATTGAATATTTCCTCTCTCTAACCTCTTTACCCTTACAATGTATTGTTATTTTTCCCTGTTGGTCCCATACACTTCTTTATGGAATGTAAATTTATTCCTTTTTATTTGTTTTCCCATTTTTCTCATTATTACCTTCTTCCCCCCCTAGTTTTGTATATATTTATACATACATACATGCATACAGACATACATACTTTCATTATATATATCTCGCTTGACATTTCATCCTATACAGTTTGTCCCTGTTCCCTCTATGTAAACTTCTTCTAGTTACCCTGTTGTTAATAACAATTTTTAATATTTGCCAATATCTTCTTTTCTTCTTGGGACGCAAATTGATTGAACTTGTTGTGTCCCTTAAAGAAAAGAATTTTTTCTCCTCCCCCCCCCCCATTCTCTTAATTACCTTATGTTGATTCTCTTGAGTTCTGGGTTTGGGCAGCAAACTCTCTGTTTAAGTCTGGTTTTTTCTTGATGAATGTTTGGAAGTCCTTGATTTTATTGAATGACCATACTTTCCCCTGCAATAATATATTTAGTTTTGCTAGATAGTTGATTCTTGGTTGTAGACCCAGTTCTCTTGCTTTCTGGAATATTGTGTTCCATGCTTTCCGGTTCTTCAATGTAGATGCAGCCAGATCCTGTGTTATCCTAACTGTGGTTCCCTGATATCTGAATGACTTCTTTTTAGCAGCTTGTAATATTTTTCCTTGGTCTGGTAGTTTTTGAATTTGGCTATAATATTCCTGGAAGTTGTCAGTTGTGGATTAAATGTAGGATGTGATCTGTGGATTCTTTCAATTTCCACTTTTCCCTCTTGTTCGAGAACTTCAGGGCAATTTTCTCTGATAATTTCTTGTAAGATGTTATCTAAACTTTTTCTTTTATCATGATGTTTTGGTAAACCAATAATTCTTAAGTTGTCTCTTCTAGCTCTGTTCTCCAGATCTTTGGTTGAATCAATAAGGTGTTTCATATTCTCCTCAAATTTTTCATTTTTTAAATTTTGTTTAATATATTCTTGCTGCCTTGTGAAGTCATTTGTGTCTAGTTGTTGAGTTCTGTTTTTTAAAGACTGAATTTCATCCCTGGCTTTTTGGTCATCCTTCTCTTTCTGGTCTGATTTTCTTTGTAGATCATCTTTTGCCTTCTTTGCTTCATTTTCAAGCTGGCCAATTCTGGCTTTTAAGACTTTATTTTCTTGTTTTAGTTCATGTATTTCCTTTTTTTCAAATCGTCTTCAGCCTCTCTTGCTTCTCTTGATTGCTTTTTGAGTTCCTGATGTTCTTGAGTTAATTGAATTTTAAGTTCTTGAGTTAATTGAATTTTGAAATCTTCCAAAGCCTGTGTCCAGTTCGCTGGAACTACTTCCTCTTCTTCTATTTTTATTTCATTTGCTCTCTTTTCGCTTCCTTGAAAGAAGCTGTCAACTGTCATTTCTTTTCTCTTTTTCTGTTGCTTACTCATATTTTTTCCTTCCTTGTTCTGCTAGTTTGAGCAGATGCATTTAATGATCTTTGATGAAAGATCTTCCCGCAGCTGGCAATGGAGGTTTGTAGTTACTTTCTCTGCCCTCTGAAGACTTCTCGTCTGTCCAATTGTTGGGATTAATCCTGTTTTGTTTCGATTAATTTTATGGCTTAATCTGCCCTGAGGCTAAAACCTTGAGAGGAAGGGAGAGGAGAGAAAAACAAACAAACAAAAGAAAAAAAACTGTGTGGGGACAAGAAGGAGTGTTTTTCTCTGAACTGAGTTCTCCAGCAGTGGGGTCCCCCTGCGCTGTCCACTGTTTGATCTGGTTTTCTTTCCTCTTGAAGCCCTGAGTTCTCTCTCGGTATGAGAAAGCCAAGCTGTTTGTGCTCTGGGGTTTGGCTCTCTCTAAGCCACCATCTTTTGGGCATTTTTGCTGTGTTTCTATGGTTTTCTCCTCCAGTCACCTCTCCAGTGCCTGTGTTTAACTCCCCAAATCCAGCACCAGCAAGGCCCTCTCTCAGGTTGGGTGCTTCAACCCGCCCTGAGATTTCCCAGGCTGCTGGAGACTCCACACAGCACATGGGGGAGGCGTCCTGGGATTCCCCTTCTATACCCTCAGATCTGACAGTTTAAGAATTGAAGCCCTTTTCTTGGTGTACCTCTTTAGTTGTGCTGCAGTAGGGTTCCCCTTGCTCTGTTCCGTTATTAGATTTGGTCCTTTTTCTTCTCAAAGTGCATTGTTTTCTATCTCGGTGTGTAAAGGCGCAGAGGTTTTAAGATTCACTCCGACTAAGCCGCCATCTTCCTGGAAATCCCCACCTCTAAAATAATAGAGAAAATAAAAGTCACATTAAAAATAATTCTAGGGTACATACAGCAACAAAATTGTCAATGACGAAAAATTTCTGCATCTAATAAAAAAATAAAAGGAAAATGCAGATGAAGGTATTTTTTAGACCAATAAGGACAGAGTTCCATACCAATGAGTTTTGGAACTGGGGTTGCATAGGTTTTTGCATTTCCTTGAAAAGAAACTATTATGCTATCTTGCTGGTCAGGTGGTCTGAATAATCACCCCATTGATGCAATAGACCCTAAGTCTCAATAGATGGTCTTCATGATTTGTAGCAGCTGAAAAAAAATCATCACTTAGTTACAAATCTAGTTAATATATGTTTTATTCCATATGAGGATTAGTTGGAAGAGACTGGTGTGTTAAGCCTAGAGAAGGACTTCAGGAAAGCATGAATGCTCTTTAAAATATTTCAAGGAGCAGCAAGTGGAAAAGGAATTGGGCTCATTCATTGGACTTAGCCCCAGAGGGCAGAGTCAGGAATAGTAGGTAGAAATGGTAAAGAAACAAATTTAGCCTTTATGTCAAGAAAAAATGGAATATGTTCTAGTGTGCATGTGTGCTCATGTGTACATGTGCGTGTGTGTGTTTCTGTGAGTGTGTGTGAAACAGTGGGTTCTCCACCATTGGAGTTCTAGAGATTGAATGGCCTCTTTGTTATAAACTCCTTACTGTCGGGGGTTTATTTTTATTTTTTTCCTGTGATTGTATTCTTAGCACTTAGCACAACTTCTGGCACATAAAATTCGCTTAATAAATGTGTTTGTTGCCTTGTCTTCTTAGGTGATAGCTAGTGCCAACCTCTACCCCTTTTCCCTATCTTGCTTATACAGAATATGATGTGCAATTTCATAGCCAGATTGCATTCATATGTCTATTCCCACTAAATCTTAGTCCTTCTTATAGAGTCAAATTGACTCACCTACATTATGATCTCTAGTGCATATTGCTGCTAAGCTATATTTTGTGGATTTGTGTATAAATAGCTAAACCCAAAGGTTTTATCGCTAGCTCATTTCTTGTATATTAATTCCTTTTAACTTCTGGAGGTCTATATGGCCTTTTTTTTCTTTCAATATTACTGCTGCTCTTGTATGTATCTAAATTGTTGAATACATGTAGGCAGTATCCTGCTCATACATTCTCCTTTTAAAGCACTTTAGATTCAGTTTACAGGACTTCAGGCAAATATATTCTTACCAGCTTTTGTTAGATACCCTCTAGCAGTATGAGGAGACTCTAGCCATCCCTAGCCAGACACCAGCTATTTCTGTATTTTAAGATGGTCCAGAAATACAAGTTTCATTGTCACATAGCATTTTCTGAACCAGATGGCCACTTCTCAGATCTACTTTTTTCTTCTGAAACCCTTGCTTTCAATCTATAGAAGGATATGTTCCTGTAGTCTTCAGTTGTTTATCCAATACTATATAATCTTTAGCAATTCTTTCTCAGTCCCTTTAGACAGTGTGATTTTTGCCCACATGAGTCATCAGAAGTGTATGTTAGCCATTTGGTATTTCATATCTGGGAAGCTTCCCAATCATAGCTTAGATACATGACCCAGAAAGACAATAGGTATTGCTATTGTTTTTATTTAGGTGACAAATATCTGCTTCTTTATTCCTCAAAATGGAGTAATTGTTTCTCTTGGTGGTATTGTTCTTTCTTTTACTGGGGGAATCTCTTTTCTGAAAGCACTTGAGGACTCACATCATCATTCTTTGGAGCAAAGACAGCTGCTTCTTCCTCAGATGGTTCTGGAGAATTGGTAGGATCCCATTTTTGAAAATGTTACAGGGGAAGTTAGTCCAGGAGGAATGGGAAGTTATAAAGAGTGAAATTCTGCAAGGTGGAGCCAAGATGGCAGAGTAGAAGAAGGGAAAGCTTGAAACCACAATGAAAATCCTCTCCAATCAATCTTAAAATAATTGCATAAAATGAATACTGCAGTGAAAAAACCAACAAGGAGATGGAGTGAAGCAGCTTTCACTCAGAGAACAATTTGAAAGGTAGGGAGAGAACATCTGTGTCAGTGGGGTAAGAGGGGACCCCCCAGATAGCAGAAAGCTACAACAAGGGGTAAGAGGCAAGCCAACAGCAAATTCCCTCTCCCTACATCTACTGTTCAAGGTTCTGAACCAAGGCTTAAGCCAACATCCAGTCTCAGAGACCCTGCCTAAGCCAATAGCAATGTGACCCAATGCATACCAAAAAATTCGAAGCAAACCTGCAGTAAGATCCAGAATTCCAATGGGAGGCAATCTGTACTAAGCACCTGATCTGTGTAAGCCCAGAGGGAGAACAGGAACCTCAGCC
The DNA here is from genome assembly GCF_016433145.1 of Gracilinanus agilis. Lineage (NCBI taxonomy): Eukaryota > Metazoa > Chordata > Mammalia > Didelphimorphia > Didelphidae > Gracilinanus > Gracilinanus agilis. Next base: position 10,099,100 of record NC_058136.1, on the reverse strand, counting down.
TAAGGTTTTAGTAATGACCTAATCCCAGTTTAAGGCAGTCTGTGTGGCACTCTGGGTCTTTGCATACCCAGAGCTAGGACCCTGGATCCCCAGTGAAGACATTCCCTAGGTTTCTGGTCTGTGAGAGACCATACCTAACAAGCCCTTACCAAAGCTCAAGGTGGAGCCCCAAGGTAAGGCAATCCATAGTGTGCCTGACCTGATCAAGCCCAGAGTGGGACCAAAAGACCCTAACCAAGCCTGAGGCTAGACTTTCAGCCATCAGTAGTCTCAGGGGGTGATTGAATTAGCAGGGGGAGGTGGCTCTCAGAGCTCCCAGGCCACAGGCCATCATACAGCCTTGGAAGAACTGAAACTTGCAGAAACACAGAAATAAGAATAAGGGTAGAATCAAGGAACTTGAAGTTTAAGAGAGTGCCGTATCCTCTCTGAGAACAGAAGAAAAATACTAGGAAAATGAGCAAACATAAAAAAACAACTAACCATCAAAAATTTTTATGGAGACAATGAGCAAGGCATAGACACAGAAAGGGACAATGAAAGCAAAGCAAACACACACAAATTCCCAAGAAAAATCTAAATTGGACTCAGATTCTGGAAGCATTCAAAAAGGATTTAAAAAATTAAGAGAGGCAGGGGGAAAATGAAGAAGAGAAATGAAAGCAATGCAAGAAGAACCAAATGAAAAAGGAGGCTCAAAAGCTCATGGAAGAAAATAATTTCTTAAAAATTAGAATTGGGCTAATAACTTCATGAGACATCAAGAAACGATAAAACAATATCAAAAGAATGAAAAAAAAACAGAAGAAAACATGAAATAGATATCTCATTGACAAAACAACTGACCTAGAAAATAGATCCAGGAAAGACAATTTAAGAATTATTGGACTACTGAAAGCCATGATAAAAAAAGCCTAGACATCATAATACAAGAAATTATCAAAGAAAACTGCCCTGATATTCTTGAACAAAAAGGTAAAATAAAAATTGAAAGAATTCACAGATCACCTCCAGAAAAGAAATCCCCAAATGACAAATCACAGAAATATATTAGCTAAATTTAAGAGCCCTGAAGTCAAGGAGAAAATTCTACAAGCAATTAGAAAGAAATAACTCAGATTCCATGGAGCTATAATCAGGATTACACAGGACTTAGCAGCTTCCACATTAATTGATTGAAAGGTGTAAAATGTGGTATTCCAAGAGGAGAAAGATATAAGTATACACCCCAGAATCACCTATCTAGAAAAATTGAGAATATTCTTTCATGGAGGAAATAATCATTCAATAGAAGAGAAGATTTCGAAGCATTCCTGATGAAAAGACCAAACCTAAACTAAAAGCTTGATGCCCAAAGACAAGACCAAAGAGAAGCCTAAAATGGTAGATAAGAAAGAGAAAATTTAATGGACTCAATAAAGACAAACAGAATGTATTCCTACATGAATTGAGGATATTTTTAATTCTTAAAAATTTTTTATCAATAGTAGAGCTGTTAGAAGGAGTATACATAGAAAGAGGGTGTGAAAGTAAGCTGATTAGGATATGACATACAAAAAAAATCAAGGGGTGAAAAAGAGGATTATCCTGAGAGAAAAGGGAAGAGAGAGAAGGAATGGGGTAAATTATCTCACCTAAAGAGGCGTAAAAATTCTTACAGTGGCAGGAAGGATGATAGTGGTGACAGGCAATGATTAAACTTTACTCTCATTGTAACTGAATCAGAGAGAGAATAACAAGCATACTCATTGGGGTATAGAATCCTATCTTACCCTATAGAGAAGTAGGAAGGGAATAAGAGAAAGGCAGGGGTGTTGTAATAGGAGGGAGGAGAAAGTGGGGGGTGATGAAAAGCAAAACACCATTGAGGAGGGTCAGAGTGAAAGGAAAAAGAGCAGAATCAAAAGAGTAAAATAAGATGGAGGGAAATAGACAAATGGTAATCATAACTGTAAATGGAATGCACTCACCCATAAAACAGAAACAGATAGCAGAGTGGATTAAAAACCAGACTCCTACCAAGATTACAAGAAACACATATGAAGCAGGGTCTCTCTCTCACACACACACACACACACACACACAGAGTAAAGGTAAGGGTCTGGAGAAGAATTTATTGTATATCATCTGAAGTTAAAAAAGCAGGAGTAGCAATCATGATCTCAGACAAAGCCAAAGCAAAAATAGATCTAAGTAAAAGAGATAAAGAAGGAAATTACATCTTGCTAAAAGGTACTATAAACAATGACATAATATCAGTACTAAACATATATGTACCATATGGCATAGCCTCTAATTTTTTAAAGGAGAAATTAATGAACTTCAGGGAGAAAGAGACAGTAAAACTATATTAGTGGGGGACCTCAACTTTCCCATTTCAGATCTAGATAACTCAAACCAAAAAACAAGAAAGAAGTAAAGGAAGTGAATGAAACTTCACAACTAAATGCAGAAAAGCAGAAATAATAAATGCATTCTTTTCAGATCATAATGCAACCAAAATTTTAATCAATAAATTTCCATGGAAAGTCAAATTAAAAAATTAATTGGAAACTAAATAATATAGTAATAAAAAGAGATGTATCAAAGAACAAATAATAGATATAATCAATAATTTTATTAATGAGAATGACAATGAGGAGACAACATATCAAAACTTATGGAATACAGTACTAAGGGGAAAATTTATATCTCTAAATGCTCATATCAATGAATTGGACATGCAACTAAAAAAACTAGAAAAAAGAATAAATTAAAAATCCTCATTTAAAGACTTAATTGGAAATCCTAAAAATTAAAGAGGAAATTAATAGAACTGAAAGTAAGAGAACCATCAAACTAATAAATAAGACTTGGAATTTATTTAATGGAAAAAGAAATTAATTAGACAGAGCATTGGTTAATTTGATAAAAAAAAAAAGGAAAGGAGAAAATCAAAGAATGAGTATCAAAAATGAAAAAGGGTGAACTTACCACCAATGAAGAAGAAAGTAAAGCAATTATTAGGAGCTATTTTGTCCAATTATATGCCAGTAAATCTGACAATGTAAGTGAAATGTATGAATATTTACAAAAATACAAATTGCCCAGAATTAGCAAAAGAGGAAATAGAATCCTTAAATAATCCCATCTCAGAAAAATAAACTGAACAAGTCATCAATGAACTCCCTAAGAAAAAATCTCCAGGGCCAGATGGATCGACAAGTGTATTCTATCAAACATTTAAAGAAAATTAAACCCCATACTACATAAACAATTTGGGAAAATAGGCAGAGAAGGAATTCCACCAAATTTTTTATGAAACAAATATGGTATCATTACCTAAGCCAGGAAGAACAAAAACAGAGAAAGAAAATTATAGGCCAGTTTCATTAATGAACATAGACACAAAAATATAAATTAAGACACTAACAAGAAGACTACACTAATATATCACAAGGATCATTCACTATGACCACGTGAGATTTACACCAGGAATGCAGGGCTGATTTAATATTAGGAAAACTAACAGCATGATTGACCATATCAATCACCAAACTCACAGAAATCACATTTGTATCTCAATAGATGCAGAAAAAGCCTTTGACAAATACAAAACCCATTCCTATTAAAAACACTAGAAATCATAGGAATAAATGGGTCATTCCTTAAAATGGTAAGTAGTATATACCTAAAACTTTCAGCAAGTATCATCTGTAATGGGAATAAGTTAGAAGTCTTACCAGTAAGATCAGGGGTGAAGCAAGGATACCCATTATCACCACTATTATTTAATATTGTATTAGAAATGTTAACTTTAACAATTAATTAGGAAAGAAAAAGAAATGGAAGGAATTAAAGTAGGCAATGAAGAAACTAAACTTTCACTTTTTACAGATGATGGTATACTTAGAAAATCCTAGGAAACCAACTAAAAAACTAATTGAAATAATTAATAACTTTAGTAAACATAGGATAAAAAATAAATTCACATTAATCATCAGCATTTCTATATATTACCAACAAAGTCCAGCAGCAAGAGTTAGAAAGAGGGATTCCATTTTAAATCACTCTAAACAGTATAAAATATCTGGAATTCTACTTGTGAAAGCAAACACAGGATTTATATGAACACAATTATAAAACACTTTCCACACCAAGTCAGATCTAAACAATTTGAAAAATATTACTTTAAGCTCACATGTAGGCTGAACTAATATAATAAAAATGACAATTCTACCTAAATTAATTTATTTATTCAGTGCCATACCAATCAAACTACCAAATAATTATTTTATAGAACTTGAAAAAATAATAACAAAATTCATCTGGAAGAACAAAAGATCAAGAATATCAAGGGAACTAATGAAAAAAAAATGTGAAGGAAGGAGATCTTAGAAGTACCAAATCTCAAACTGTACTATAAAGCAGCAATCATCAAAACAATCTGGTACTGGCTAAGAAATAGAATTGTGGATCAATGGAGTAGGTTAGATACACACTATACTGTGGTAAATGACCTTAGCAAACTAATGTTTAATAAACTCAAAGATCCAAGCCTTTTGAACAAAAACTCACTATTTAACAAAAACTGCTGGGGAAACTGGAAAATAATACAACAGACATTAGGTTTAGATAAATATCTCACACACTATTCCAAAATAATGTCAAAATGGGTATATTATCTAGATATAGAGTTATACTATAACTAAATTAGGGGAACAAAGAATATTTTACCTGGCAGATCTTTGGAGAAGGGAAGAATTTATGAATGTTGTTTATAAGGATTTTCAATTTGGTTATTCTGTTTAATTAAGAGTAGAAGAGTGAGGAAAGAGACAGAGTTGTAATTTGGATACTGTCTCCCATAGCAAAAGGAACAGATAGAATGGGTTCTTTAAAGAAGCCTTCTAATAGAACTGAGATCACCTTAAGGGAGAAAGGACAGTTAGGAGATAGATTTTTCTGGGCTGGTGTCTGGGACTGGTTTTGAAAGACAATTGGGGGCTGGATATTCCTTTGACAGAAAAGAAGATTTGTTCGTTATTTTTGGAGAATTTTGAGATATATAAAGAACTGAGAAAAAGTGTTACTGAGAGCTTTTCCTTTCTGAGCCACAGGTGGCACAAAAGAACAGTTTTTTGTGTGAAATCTCACAGAGATTTGGACCAGTGAAGTAGAGAGAAAGAGGAGCTACATCAGTTTCTGTGAAGAGAAACTGACAGTTGTTTTTGAAAATTTGATTTAATATATTATTTTAAGGAGGTGTTTGAAGATAAAGAACTCATATCAATTTAAGATTTTATAAATTAGTTTAGGATAAGATAGTTATAGGAATTATCATCTTTTAGCCCATTAGAGAAGTACAGTGCAGGTTCACCTCAGTGAACAAGAAGTAGCTTCGTGAGAAGCAGTTTGGTGGGAGTTGGTTTATTTAGAAATATAGAGTTAGGATTAATAGTTATAACTCCTTATTTCTTATGTCATATTTATATTTCTATATTCCTATACTACTTTAATAGAATAAATTTAGGTTGAATCAAACTGCCTCAGACCTTAAATCAAAGCTATCAATACTCAATTTCAACACAGATCAATTATATTCATACCGGTTCAATATACAAGATTTAGATTTACCCATTACAATACTAATTTAAATATTAACTATTGCATTCTTAATACAAGTATTTAATTTAAATATTACATGACCAAATAAGAGTTAGAGAATACTATAAGATGTAAAATGAATAATTTTGATTATATTAAATTAAAAAGCTTTTGTCCAAACAAAAAGAATGTAGAAGGGATATAACAAACTGGGGGAAAATTTGTAACAAATTTCTCTGATAAAGGTCTAATATCTCAAATTTATTTTAGAGAACTAAGTCAAATGTTCCCCAATTGACAAATGATCAAAGGATATGAACAAGTAATTTTCAGATGAAGAAATCCAAGCCATCAATAATCATATTAAAAAATGTTCCAAATCACTCTTTATTAAAGAAATGCAAATTAAAACAAGTCTGAAGTGCCACCTCATATCTATCAGATTAGCCAATATGGCAGTAAAGGAAAGCGGTAAATATTGGAGGGGATGTGACAGAATTGGGACTTTAATGCATTGTTGATGGAGTTGTGAATTGATCCAACCATTCTGGAGGTCAATTTGGAACTATGCCCAAGGGGCTATAAAACTGTGCATGTCCTTTGCTCTGGTAATACCAATACTCAGTCTGTATCACAAAGAGATAATAAAAGGGGGAAGGACCTATTTGTGCAAAAATATTTATAGTAGCTCTTTTTGTAGTGTAGAAGAATTGGAAATTGAGAGGATGTCCATCAGTTGGTGAATGGCTGAACAAATGTGGTACATGTTAGTGATGCAATACTATTGTGCTATAAGAAATGATAAGGAAGATGATTTTAGAAAAAGTTGGAAAGATCTGCAGGAACTTATGTAGAGTGAAATAAGGAGAATGGGGAGGATATTATACACAATAACATAAATACTGGACCATGATTATCTGTGATAACTTGTCTACTTTCAGCAATGCAATGATCTGGGATATTCCTGAAACACTTATGACAGGAAAGCTATTTACTTCCAGAGAAAGAACTATTGGAGTTGTCTTCCACATCAGTGTATTTATGACTTCATTTGGGGGTTTCAGTTATGTATGAGTTTGCTCTTATAACGACAACCAATATGGAAGTGTGTTTTACATGACAAAAATAAAAATTTTTAAACAGAGTTAAATTCGGACTATACAAATAGAAAATATTTCAGAGAAGGAAGCAAATGAACCTGGTGTAAGGAGACTAATGTTGATTCATAGGGAACTCACCAACCGGCATAGATTTTTAAAATCACATGTACCACAGATGGGAACAAGGATAAGTAACAGAGGAAGAATACAAAAGCATGGCATGTTGCAGTAAGACTATTTTTAGGTACCCTAGAGCTCAAAATAAACAGAGATTGACAAGACGAGTTAAGGAAAACAAGAGATGTTAAGTGTGTTTTAAGCTATATTGCTTAAGGGAAAGGGAAAGTCACCTGAGCTCCAGTTTCCACACCAGCTATTGTTAAGTTATTTCAGTTGTGTTTGACTCTTTGTGACCTCATTTGGGCTTTTCTTGGCAAAGATACTGGAGTGGCATGCTTTTCCCCTCTCCAGCTCATTTTATGGATGAGGAACTTAAGCAAACAGAGTTAAGGGACTTGTCCCAGGACACACAGGTAGTAAGTGTCTAAAACAAGATTTCTACTAAGGAAGATGAATCTTCCTAACTCTGAGTCCAGTGCTCTATCTACTGTGTTGCCTAGATGCCCCAACTACCATACCATCTACCATTTGCTATATATCTCCACCTGGACAGTGCATAGATATTTGCAAAACTCAACATTTTCTTAACTAAATGCATTCTCCATCCCTTTAAATTCATCCATCCTCCTGAGTTAACTTTTTATACCCCAACCAGCCAATCGCCAGGTTTACATTGGCTCCTCTTCACTCTCTCTTATCATCCTCTAGCTACTCATTAGGCTTGACTGTTTGAACTTCCTTAGCATTTTTCACATTTGTCTTCTTCCCTTTAATCACATAGCCACCAGCCTAATTCAGGCTGTCCTAGACTCTCACCTAGAACAATTACAATAGCTTCCTAACTGGTCTCTCTGTTTCCACCCTTTCCTTCTTCAATACGTTCTTTATGAAACTTCTAAATTGATATTCCTAAAGGAAAGATTTCACCATATTCTTTCCCCTATCAGTAATATACATTGAGTCCCTATCTATATTAAGGACAAAACTCAAAGTCTCCTTTTTGGCATTTCCAGACAAACTTTCAAGGATTCTTTTTAAATTATCTCACCTAATACACTATATACAGGACAAACTTGATATGAACTACATATAACATTCTCTTAACTATACAAAACTGTCGACAATTCCATGCCCTTGTACAAACTTTCTTCCATACATTGAATTCATTCCCTTCTTAACTCAACCTATAGAAGCCTTTACTTCCTTCAAAATTCAGTGCGAGTTCCACCTCCTACAGGAAGCCTCTAATCTTCTATTTCTAGTGTTTTCTAGGGATTTGTATACATGTTATTTCTCTCCAATAGAATGTTGAGGGCAGGGACCACATCTTTTTTATGCCCATCACCTACGTGATACCTGGCATAAAGGAAACACTTAATAAATGTTTGTTGAATTGAATTGACCATCTGGGGAAAGGAGTTTTGATTTTCTTCATTGGTTAAGTCACTATTTCCTTCTTTCATTCTGTATGCATTGACATGTGTGTGTACAAATGTCTTTGGATGCCTCTATATACTTGAGCATGTGTGTATATGTAAGTGTATAAGCCTCTATGAGGTTTTTACTGACTAAGTTTCCAGAAGACAAGTGCCTTTTAGAAGCATGTTTTCTAATGATTTAAGACATTGGTAGTTAAAGGCCTGATGCCATTATTCTGGCATGCAATCTCACGTGAGGGATTTCAACCTGTAGATAACAAGCAGCACCTGCTCCAGCTGCCAAATGAGATCAGTCTTTACTTGAAGCCTTTGACCTGGTTAATATTCACAGATGGATTTTCAACAGGGCATCCTCACATAAATACAAATCCCAGAAGAAAAGCTTTGGACAGATGATCACATCATCCCTCAACATCTCTTTTTTCGGTAGGAACAGGAGGACCATCTGTCTGTCCTTAGGATACATACCTGCATTAGAGAAGCCGCTTAGGCATTAACACAGCTGTTGTATTTTCATATATGTGCACAACATCTGCACATTTCCCATACAGCTGTAAATTTTTGTCATGGAAAAGTGAAGAAGAATCAGTGAGAGAAAGAAAGTAATTCATATTAATTGTAATTCCCATGCTCATTTTCCTTTCTTTGAGAAAAGGAACACTTAAGTAGTTTTTTTTCTTGATGTTTTGCTCCACCGAATGAAAAATATCTGGAATAATTCTGTGGCATTCTCATTATATTTAACAAGCTGAGATGTGAATATTGGCTAACAATAACAAAATATTTTCCCCCAAGAATCCTACAAAATATTTGGAGAATATTCAGAATCATATGCTCCATCCATACAAAAATGGTCAAAACTTAAGATAAGAATGTATATAAATTGCAAAATGTTGATCGTTCAAATGTAGCAAAAATAATCCTTTTCTTTTTAATATATTTTTACTTCACTAGATATTTCTCAATTGCATTTTTAGAATTTTTAACATTTAAAAAAATTTGAGTTCATATCTTCTCCTTAAATAGTGTATAATAAATAGTGTATAATCATGTATAGTGATAGTGTATAGTAAATAGTAAATAGTGTGTAGTATTTTTCAAAAGCCTTTTCTGCATTTTCTGAGATAATCATATGATTTTCATTGTCTTTGCTATTATATGGTCAATTATGCCTATAGTTTTCCTAGTATTGAACCATCCCTGCATTCCTGGTATAAATCTCACCTGAGTGATCTTTGTGACACACTATTGTAATCTCCTTGTTTGTATTCTATTTAAAATTTTTGCATTGATATTTACTAGGAAAATTGGTCTTTAGTCTTCTTTTTCTGATTTTGCTATTGTCTCTGGTTTAGGTATCAAAACCATATTTGTGTCATAAAAGGAATTAGAGTAGGATAGATTGAATTTAATTTACCCCCAATTATATGTGAAAACAGTTTCTAACATTTAAAAAAGAATTTTGAGTCTTGAATTCTTCCCTTTCCTCTCCCACCTTGCTGAGATGGTAAGCAATATTATATAGATTTTACATGTGCTATCATGTAAAACATTTTTCCATATTAATCCTTTTGTGGAAGTAAACGCAAACCAAAACAAATTTAAGAAAATGAAAAAAAGTTTGCTTTGGTCTGAATTCAGACTCCATCAATTCTTCCTCTGGAACCAGGTGGCATTTTCCATTATGAGTCCTTTGGGATTGTTTTGTTTCATTGTGTTGCTGAGAATAGCTGTTATTCACAGTTGTTCATTTTGCAGTATTCCTGTTACTGGGTATACTGTTCTCCTGGTTCTGCTTACTTATCTCTGCTTCAATTTGTGTAAGTCTTTCCAGCTTTTTCTGAGCTCCTCCTGCTCATCATTTCTTATTGCACAATAGTATTCAATTATAAATATATACTATAACTTTCTCAGCCATGCCCCAATTGAAGAGTGTCCTCACTTTCTAATTCTTTGCCCTTGCAAAATGGGCATACTTTTGTTTTTTATCATCTTTGGGATACAAACCTAGTAATGATGTTGGTGGGTCAAAGAGTATGTACTGTTAAATGGCTTAGTGGATTGAAAGTCAGGGGTAGAGAAGGAGGCTCTGGGTTCAAATCTGGCCTCAGACACTTCCTAGCTGGGTGACCCTGGGCAAGTCACTTAATCCCCATTACTTAGCCCTTGCCACTCTTCTGCCTTAGAACCAATACATAGTATTGATTCTAAGGTGGAAGGTAAGTGTTTAAAAAAAAAAAGAGTATGTACTGTTTTATAGCCCTTTGGACAAACTTCCAAATTGCTCTCCAGAATGATTGAATCAGTTCACAACTCCCCGAACAGTGAATTTTTTTTCTCAGTTTTTCCTCATCCCTTTTTTTTGCCAACAATTTATGTGAGTTTATTTATACCCTGCAATATACTTTGTTAAAGTTATTAATTATTTCCAATAGCTTTTTAGTTGATTTTCTCAGAATAATTAAGTAGACTATCATATCATCAGCAAAGAGTAATAGTTTAGTTTCCTCATTGCCTACTTTGATACTTTCAATTTCCTTTTCTTCTCTAATTGCTACTGTTAGCATTTCTAGCACAATGTTAAATACCAGTGGGCATCGTTGGGCATCCTTGCTTCATTCCTGATCTTATTGGTAAGGCTTATGACTTGTCCCTATCGCAGATAATACTTGCAGATGGTTGTAAATACATATTGCATATTATCTGAGTAAAGCTCTTTTTATTCCTATAACTTTATAATGTTTTAGATAGTAATGGATGTTGTATTTTGTTGAAGGTTTTTTCTGGATCTTTTTATTTTTTATTAATTTTTTTTTATTTTTAGAAAAAATTTCCATGGTTACATGATTCATGTTTTTACTTTCCCCTTCACACCCCATAGCCAACAAGTGTTTCCACTGGTTTTAACAAGTGTCATCAATCAAGACTTATTTACATATCATTGATAGTTGCATTGGTGTGGTCGTTTTGAGTCTACATCCCCAACCATGTCCTCATCAACCCATGTATTCAAGCAGTTGTTTTTCTTCTATGTTTCCACTCCTGCAGTTCTTCCTCTGAATGTGGAGAGTGTTCTTTTTCATAAATCCCTCAGAATTGTCCTGGGTCATTGCATTACTGCTAGTACAGAAGTCCATTACATTCGATTTTACCACAGTGTATCAGTTTCTGTGTACAATGTTCTTCTGGCTCGGCTCCTTTCACTCTGCATCAGTTCCTGGAGGTCTTTCCAGTTCACATGGAATTCCTCCAGTTTATTATTCCTTTGAGCACAATAGTATTCCATCACC
>NC_058136.1:10074137-10087521 GCF_016433145.1 Gracilinanus agilis | reverse complement strand
ATTCATGTTTTTACTTTCCCCTTCACCCTCTCAAACTCCACCCCCTCCCCCCTCCCCCACCATTGCTAACTCACATTTCCACTGGTTTTAATATGTGTCATCAATCAGGACTTATTTACATATTATTGATAGTTATATTGGTGTGGTCCTTTCGGGTCTACATCCCCAGTCATGTCCTCATCAACCCAAGTGTTCAAGCAGTTGTTTTTCTTCTGTGTTTCCACTCCTGTAGTTCTTCCTCTAAATGTGGGTATCTTTCTTTCCAATTATTGTCTTTTTTCTTTTTTGCCATCATAGCTTGCCATTATAGCCAATCTGATAGGTGTAGGTTGGTATTTCACAGCTGTTTTAATTTGCATTTCTCTAATTAGTAGTGATTTAGAGCATTTTTTTTGCATGAATATAGTGAGCTTAAATACTTTGAGAGTCTATTCATATCCTTTAACCATTATCAGTTAAGGAATGACAGGTATTTTTATACATTTGATACATTTTTCCATGTATTTGAGAAATGAGGCCTTTACTAGACTTTTTTTTACTATTATGATTACTTTGTATCACTCTTCTTCCTATTTTTTTGTGTTTAGCTTCTGACTACCACATTCCTTATTTGCCCTCTTTTCTATTAGTCTCATCCCTTTTCTCTTATTCCCTTCCCATCCTGCTTTCTTGTAGGTTAAGATAGATTTCTATACCTAAATGATTGTATATATTCTTTCCTCTTTGAACCAATTCTGATGAGAGTAAGGTTCACATACTTCCCTTCCCACCTTGCCCCTTCTATCCTTCCATTATAAAAAATCTTTTATGCCTCTTTTATATGGAGATAATTTGCCTCCTTCTATTTCTCCCTATCCCCTCCTCCCAATGCATTCTTCTTTCTCATGCCTTAATTTTATTTTTTTAGATATCATCCCATCATATTCAACTCACACTTTTGCCCTTTGTCTATGCATACTACTTGTAATTGCCCCAACAAAGTTCTTAGGAGTTAAAAGAATCATCATCCAAGTAGTTATGTAAACAATTTAACCTTATTGAATGTCTTTTGATTTCTCTTTTCTGTTTACCTTTTTCTGTTTCCCTTGAGTCTACAGCAATTTATTTGTCTGTTTTTTGAGGTATTAATGTTTCTTTTTTTAAAAAACCCTTCCCTTCCCTCACAGATTCAATACTAAGTATTGGTTCCAAGGCGGAAGAGCAGTAAGGGCTAGGCAATGGGAATTAAGTGACTTGCCCAGGGTCACAGAGGAAGTGTCTGAGGCCAGGTTTGAATCCAGGATCTCCACCTCTAGGCCTTGCTCTCAGTCCACTGAGCCATCCAGCTGTCCCCAGGGTAATATTTTTTTTTAGTATTTTTGTGCCTCCTCTACCAAGTTATTGACTCTTTTTCATGATTTTCCTGCATCACAGTATCACTCTCATTTCCAAATTTTTCTTCTTTCTCTCTTATTTGATTTTTAAAATTCTTTTTGAATTTCTTCAGTAATTCTTTTTGGGCTTGAGAGCAATTCCAATTTTTCTTAAAGGCTTTGGATGGAGCAGTATTGACTTTGTTGTCTTCTGAGTTGCTTTTTGGTCTTCCCTGTCATCAAAATAAATTCCAGTGTTGTTTTGTTGTTGTTGTTGTTTGCTCACATTGCAGCCTTTTTCTTTTCTTTTAACTTAAAAGTCTGTTAAAGTCGGGCTCAGTAACTGTTGTGAAGGGAGCACTATTCCAAGTTTCAAATTTTTTTTTTTGTAGCTGCCTTCAGAGCTAACTCTGTGGAATCTATAAACTTTCAGTTCAGAGAGATGTCTTTAATATTCTCCTGGTCTGTGCTCTGGTTTGTGAGCAACTCCAAAGATTCTTTTCTGTCTTGGAATTATGACCAAGGTCTCCTGCTCCCTCTGTGACTGCAAGCTCTGATGTGAGCTAGTGTTCCTCTCACTTTGAGACCTTTACCCAAGACTGTGATCTGTATCTGCATATGAACAGTGTGACAAGAGTCTTGCACCCAGAGCCTGCAAAGGGACCCCAGTAATCTCCTTCTGAGCAATTATCCTATCCCTTATTGTCTGTGACTGAGAGCTATAGAAGGCTTTGCTACTGATTGAGCTGCCTCTAAGGCCTGTTGCTGTACTAGGGCCTGCCTTGGTGTGCTGCTTTGTTCTCTACTTCTATCCATGGGTAATAGATCTTTTGTGCTGGCTTTCTTAGTTGTTTTGGGCAGAAAAATTATTTCCTTCCAACTTTTTGTGGGTTGTGCTGCTCCAGAATTCATTTTGATGTGTTATATCATAGTTGTTTGGAGAGTAATTTGTTAGAGGTCATATGGGCCTGTGTACCTTCTCTGCTATCTTGGCTCTGCCTACCTATTTTTTAAAAGAATTAATATTGTTTTGGGATTAATAGCTCTTAAATATTTGGTAGTATTCATTTGTAAATCCCTCTGGTCTTTGAGGTTTTTTCTTAGAGGGCTCATTTATGACTTATTCAATTCCTTTTCTAAGATTCAGTTATTTAAGTAATTTATTTGCTTTTTGAAGCAAATTTATATTTTTCTAGGCAATTTATATTTTTTATAAATACTTGTCCATTTTTACTTAAATGATTGGGTTTATTGGCATAAAATAGCTCTTAATAATTGCTTTAAATTTATCTTCATTAGTTTTGTATTCTCTCTTTTCATAGTTGATGCTGGTAACTTGATTTTCTTTTTTCTTTATAAAATAAAATTAATTAATAGTTTACCTACTTATTGTTTTTTTCTGATAAATGCAGCTCCTGGTTTTATGTATTCATTCAAGTTTTATTTTACTTTAAATTTTATTAATCTCTCTTTTGATTTTTAGGATTTTCATTTTGGTGTCTAATTGGGTTTTTTTGAGACTTTCAATATTTATTTTTATTTTTAATATTGTTTAAATGCAGAGTTAGCTCTGGGCAAAGCTTTGGTTATTTTCATAACCTCAACATCATATTTTTAACATCTCTCTTTCTTTTTAAAATTTTATTTTTTTTAGAAAAAAAAATTTGTCCATGTTTACATGATTCATGTTCTTACTCTCTCTCTCTCTCTCCCCACAATAACCCCCACCTCCATCGTAGCCAACACACATTTCCACTGGTTTCTTCATGTGTCATCAATCAAGACCTATTTCCATATTATTGATAGTTGTACTAGGGTGGTTGTTTAGAGTTTACTTCCCAAATCATGTCCACATCAACCCATGTGTTCAAGCATTTGTTTTTCTTCTGTGTCTCCACTCTTGTAGTTCTTCCTCTGAATGTGGGTAGCATTCTTTTCTATAAATCCCTCAGAATTGTCCTGGATCATTGCATTGCTGCTAGTAGAGAAGTCCATTACATTCGATTTTACCACAGTGTATCAGTCTCTGTGTACATCGTTTTCCTGGTCCTGCTCCTTTCACTCTGCATCAATTCCTGGAGGTCATTCCAGTTCACATGGAATTCCTCCAGTTCATTATTCCTTTGAGCACTATAGTATTCCATCACTAACAGACACTACAATTTGTTCAGCCATTCCCCAATTGACAGGCATGTTCTTGTTTTCCTAATTGGGGATTTTAATGAGTTCTTTTTTCAGTGTTTTTTTTTTTAGTTGTATGCCCAATTCATTTATCTCTTTCTCTGTAAGGAATCAAAAATACCAATTTTCACCTAAGTAGTGCTTTGGCTGCTGCTCAGAAATATTGGTATGTTATCTCACTGTTGTCATTACTTTTTATGAAATTTTGGACTATTTCTGCAATTCATACTTTGACTCACTCACTTTTTAGACTTAAATTATTTAGTTTCCAGTTTTTTTTTAAATCTCTGCTTCCAAGGTCCTTTTTAAGTACAATTTTCATTACATTATGGTTTAAAAAGGATGAATTTATTAGTTTTCCTTTTCTGCATTTGACTGTGAGGTTTTTAATAAGTTTTTACAAGTTCGGTTTTGTGATGGTGTCAGGTATAGCTGAGAAAAAGGTTTACTTCTTCTATTTCCATTCTATTTCCTCATGAGATCTTTATATATCACTTTTCTAAAATTCTGTGCATTTCTTTAACATCTAACTAATATTGTACTTTCTATGTCCTCCTATAACTCATTTGATTTTTTCCTTAAAGATTTGGATGCTATGCTATTTGGTGCATGCATGTATACTTGTCTTGATATTACTTCCTTGTCTAAGGTATATTTTAGCAAACTGTAATTTCCTTTTAGTTACACCTATTTTTATCTCTGCTTTGGCTGAGATCATGATTGCTACCTCTGTCTTTTTTATTTTACCTGAACTTCTAGTTCTAGTTCTAGATTCTACTTCAGCCTCTGCTTTTAATTCTGTATGTATCTTTATATTTCAAGTGCATTTCTTGTAAACAGCATATTATTGGTTTCTGGTTTCTAATCTATTCTTTCTGCTTCCATTTTATCAAATATCCCCAACCCTCTGTGTCACAGATCTCACTTCCTGATTTTCTAAGTTGTCTTGGGCTAGATGACTTTCCCATCCTGACCTTTTGTTCGTTCTGCCTCTCAAGAATTGAACATTGAATTTGAGGCATTATTCTAATAGTATTTTGAGGGAATTGTTGAGAAAGTTCCACTGAGTGCTTCCTCTATCACACCATCTTGATTCTGCCCCTTGAAATCTCACTAATCATTATTTTCAAAACTGGATGATTAATTTAAAATATTTTATAGAAATAAAATGCAATAAAATTATAGAATAAAAAAGTTAATGTAAACATCATCTAAACCAACTTCTTCATTTTACAGGTGAGGAAACCTAAATCTATGAGCTAAAGTGTTATGTCTTATATTGAGTAGCTAGTTAATGGCCAATAAGAGAATAGAACCCACGTACCCTGGATTCCAGGTACAGTTTTCTTGCCACCACGCCATGATGCTTCTTATATGATTCTAATATAATTGAATCCTCATTTTAAAAGAAATACATAAAGCAGCAGTCAAAATACTGTCATCTGTTCAGGATATAACCAATTGTTTAATTACAAAGGAAAGAAAAAATAAAATAATTGCAAGATGATGGATGTCTGGTATTTCCTGTTTTCCCTTTTCTCTTACTGTAAGTTATCCACTGGTAGATTTCTAACATCCTGTCATATAGTTTTTGTCTGTCACCTTGTCTATTATCATAAATGCAAAGAAAAAACATTTTTGAAGCATACAATCACATATGATTCTGGTTAAAAGTCCATGATGGTTGAATTGTATAAGTGAACATTTCCCTATATTGATTAAACACTGCCATTTCTGTAAGTTGTTGAGTCAATAATGAAACACCATAAGCTTCATATGTTAAAGTTGGCTTGGAAATTTTCTACCCCAATCTGCCATATATTAAGGACCATATGGCCCTACATTCTCTAGTGCATTTTTACTTGGTCTTGGGTGATGCATATCTTGATTTTTTCTATAGTTGAGGGGATATTTATCTTAAATTTGGTTTTCCTCCAAAAATATCACAAACTAAGCAAGTCAGAATATACTGAAAAGTACTAGCTTCTGTGCAAGAAAAAATAAATAATTAGAAAGGGAGAAAGTAAAGAATGGAAAAGAGTTCAATTGGATTCTTTTCGACAAGCAGTTATTACCTACCTATATCTTGTCAGGCTCTTTGCTAGGCATTGGGAATAGAAAGACAAAAAACCGAAAAGAGGCTCTGCCCTACTGGTTAGAGATATGCGTACAATGGCAATTTGTGGAATGCCACCTCCATTCCCATCAACTATTC
The DNA here is from genome assembly GCF_016433145.1 of Gracilinanus agilis. Lineage (NCBI taxonomy): Eukaryota > Metazoa > Chordata > Mammalia > Didelphimorphia > Didelphidae > Gracilinanus > Gracilinanus agilis. The sequence continues at coordinate 10,081,773 of NC_058136.1, read as the reverse complement.
CTATAAATTGCCTGTAGATGAATAACTAATCTGAGCTGTCTGAAAAACACACATTTTAACTGTGAGTGTTTTTATCAAACTAGCAGGCTTTGGAATTTATGCTCCTTACCACACCTCAAAAAAAAAGGAAAGCAATGAAAGAAAAAGAAAAAGATCAGCTATAATTGTCTTTGTGTAGATAATGAGAAATTACATTACTATGATTAGAAATGTGCATTGCAGGTAGACTTTGCAATGAAATGGATGGCTGCTGTTTACCAGGGTTAATCTCCCACTCTTGCCACCCAAACCCTTTCTGAATCATCCTTGCCTCTCTTTTCAAGCTCTATGTCTGAGTTCAACCTTTTCTCCTTTCATTTCCAGTTTGGTTTCTTGAAATATACCATGGCTAATAAATACATTGTGGTGGTCCTGGGTTATAAAAGTTGTTAAACTAGTACTCTTAAACCATATTGAAAATGACATTTTTATTAAGTTGGCACGAACTATGTTGCTGAATTGCTTTTAATATGATAATGTTTGCAGTTGAATCTGCCACAAGTGCAGCTTGGCAGTGGACTGAACATGAATATTTCATCTAGGAAAGGCCAGGAGTTGGTAATTAGAAAGAGATGGAAGGAGGCATTTTCCTCTGCTCTAAAGTCAATGTTCCAAATAAGCCGTAGTTGGTTAAAGACTTGGAGCTGAGGACTTTTTCATTCTATAGAGACATCTGCTGAGCACCCATCAAGTTGAGAAGGCAGTGCCAGCAGCAGGTTTAATCTGTTCCTGTAGTTCATGGTGACTTAATGTCTTGTCCTTAGGCTTTTAGTGAGGAAGTCATTTCTTTCTCTTGCACCTCATGCAAAAATACTTGAAGCCCTAATAAAATGCAAAAATCATTAAGTCTATCAATAATGGAATTATCAACTGTGTGTCCATTATCTTATTTACCCAAGAAATGCATGAGCAAGTAAGCTGATTTTTAAAAAAATACATTGTTGATACTACTATACTGTAAAGTTCCCGAGAGTAGGAACTGTCCTATTCTTCTTCATGTTCCAGAAAATATCCAACATGGTGCCATTAATAGGATAGCTGCCCCCACAAAAGGAAATTTGCTGAATAAATGCATAAATGAAGAACCATTGAGACCCCTTCCTACTCTGAAATTATTTGATTGTATAAATACTAAACAGAAGTCACCTTATTATGCAGTTATGTCAAAATGTAAGAAAGAAAGTATGCTTTGTTATTTGTTCTGTGGTAAGATTCAGAAAAGCTATAATACACTTCAAATGAAGTCCAGGCACCCCACCCCCAATTTCTTTGTAGCTTCCCATTTCAATGCTTTATTTATTACATGCTACTTTATAATGACTTCATTCCTTCCCATTTTCACCCTACTAATTTACTAGCTTCTACCAAAGCCAAACAGATGAAAGCAATGGCATGTTCAGAGGGTAGGCTTGATCTTCCAGAAATGCAATATACTTTCATATTTTTCCTCCCAAAACATGTTGCATTTGAAGGTGAAGACCACCTCTTGGCCTAAACAAGGAAGCAAGCTCATCCACCCTATTATGTTGCCTTTAACAAAAACTCTGGTCCAATCTCCCTAAAAAATAGATATTCTTTAGTTGGGAAGCTGAAATCTCAACAGTAATATAAAGAATTAAGTGTTTTCTCGATGTAGCAAAGAGGTATTTATAATGAGGAAATATATCATCATTACATAGTCATTTCTATCTTTAAAAATATAATGATAAAAACCATATAAGTGAACTTGTAAATTAGAAAAATCCCTTTACAGTGAACCATACAGAATGGAAGTGTTTTTCTTTTTTTTCTTTTAGGGGGAGGAAGCAGTTGGATTTTTAAAATGTATCTTTTTTTAAGAATGAAAGGACAATGTTTTTCAACTAATGTTCCAACTATTTTATTTTTTTTTTGTATTGTTTCTCTTGCCAACTATCCAAAGGCTAATGAGATGGACCCAGTACACATTTTATACACCATAAAACAAATATTGCCTTCCTTCTTGTAGTTTGTTACTATATTAATAAAGACAAATTATTTTTGTACAATTCATTATTGAGTGATAATTGTACTTTTTTATGTTCTGCTCTAATTTTTCATGATGATATTACTAGTACTCCTAAAATAAACTTCCCCTTGATCTGCTATTTGTATTCAGGCTTAGCATAAATATCATCCCCCCTAAACCTGTTTGTCCAGTTAGATCCTTTTTTTAAACAAAGGGCATATTGGCTTGGAGAACTCACTAAGACATTGGACTGGGTGGCCTGCTATATGCTACTTCATTTCATACCCATAGATTTTCTCTGAATTCAGTATTTGGTGGGGGGAGTCTTTTACCACCTGGGAAAATAGGCTATTAAAGCTATTTTATTTCTTTCATACAATTTATCTGAATGGAGTATAAATTCATAATTAGAGACTTTCTCAATATATTCTTAAAATGGGGAACCTAGCATATTATTAATACTACCACTAATAATTTACATTTACCTTCCTTCATCTCTCCACTTCATTGACCATCTCATTTCCCATCTCAGCTGAAAATGTGTCCCTTCTCATCCTCTTGGTGACTTGCCTTCAGTTTTCTTATCTGTTCTTATTATTTATTATTTAACTCTAGCCATATTTACTGGCTCCTCAAAGTGTTCTGGGTTGTAGGCAGTTTGAAAGATACCCTATCAAATTTTATATTTGTTCAACAGTTTGCATCCCAGAGGGATCCTAAATCATTTTACAAACTGAATGATGGGTCCAAATCTACAATCAATCCATTCACAGAACTCCTATTAACTTCATTGGAAGTGCTGTTCAAAAAATGACTAAAGAATCAACTAATTAATCCATATACATTTATTAAGAGCTTTCTCTGTGCTAAGTGCTAGGGATACAAAAAGAGATTAAAGAAAATCTCTTCCTTCAGAGTACTTACAATCTAATGGGAACAGAGTTATACTGGAGTGTTAAGATTTTCTTTTTTTTTAAATGAGAGAGAGGATAATTCTTGATTCCACTGGATTGTTTGCCATTTTCAGTTTCATAAATTCCTTAGGTTTTACATCGCCTTTTGAAAATTTATTCTCCTTAAATTATGACACATTGAATCTTCTTGCATATACAGGAGTTTTAATTGTCTCCTAGTCTCTCTACTCAAAATAAAATGATCAGTGTATACATTAAAAAAAATCTAATGGGGAAGACAATAAGCAGACCAATATGTACAAACAAAATATAAACAGGATAAATAAGAAATCATTAAAAATGGATGGCATAGGACAGGATGGATTGGGAAAAGCTTAATGAGGAAGTTCAAATTTTAGCTGGTAGTTCAAGGAAGCCAGGGAAACTGGTCAGTAAAGATGAAGAAGGAGAACTTTCCAGGAATGGAGATCAGCCAGAGAGAATGACCAGAGTTGAGAGATGGAGTGTCTTGTTTGTAGAACAGTAAGGAGGCCACTGTCACTGAATCAGAGTATGAGGGGTGGAGGAGCAGAGTAAGGTATAAGTAGACTAGAAATATAGGAGGAGGTTAGCTTATAAAGAGCTTTGAACACCAAAGAGAGGATTCCTTATATGGCTTATATGATCTTGGAGATCATAAGAAGCATATGTATTTTTTAAACCCTTAACTTCTGTGTATTGGCTCCTTGGTGGAAGAGTAGTAAGGGTGGGCAATGGAGGTCAAGTGACTTGCCCAGGGTCACACAGCTGGGAAGTGTCTGAGGCTGGATTTGAACCCAAGACCTCCCATCTGTAGGCCTGACTCTCAATCCACTGAGCTACCCAGATGCCCCCCATATGTATTTTATCAGATGTGGGAGAGGGGTTGGAGGGAGGAAGGTGACATGGTCAGACTTTCACTTTAGGAAAATCACTTTAGTGTCTGCTGGAGGATAGATTAGAGTAGGAAGAAACTTCAGGCAGGCAGATGCATCAGAAGACTATTGAAATAATCCAGGTATGAGGTGAGAAGAGCCTGCAACAGAAGGGTAACAGTATCCAAGGAGAGAAGAAGTTATATTTGAGAGATATTGCAAAGGTAAAACCAGTAGACCTTTGTAACATATTGGATGTGGAGGGTGAGAGATGATGAAGAGTCAAGGATGAAACCTAGAATACAAGGTTTGGGGACTAAGAGGATGACATTGCCATCTATAGTAATAGGGAAATTGCCTGGAGTCAGAGGAAGATAAGGGGGAACGATAATGAGTTCATTTTTGGACCTGTTGAGTTTAAGATGTCTGTTGCCCATTCAGTGCAAGATGTCTGAAAGGCAGTTGAAGTTATGAGATCAGAGATCAGCTAGGTGGTTGGATCAGGATAGGTAATGACTTGAGTATCATCAGCATAGAGAGAAGGTAATTAAAACCATGGGATCCAATGAGATCACCGAGTATAGAGGAAGGAGGAAGAAGATTCAGGTAGGAACTCCATGGTACTCCTATTTTAAAGGGCATAATCTGGATGAGATTTTAGCAAAGGAGAATGAAAGGGAGTGTTCTGATATGTGGGGGAAAAATCAGGAGAGCCTGAAAAACCTAAAAGGAAGAGAGTATCAGGGAGAAAAGGGTAACCAAAAAGGTTAATAAGAATGAGCATTGGGGGCAGCTAGGATGGCTCAGTGGATTGAGGGCTTGGAAGTTCTAGGTTCAAATTTGTCCTCAAACACTTCCTAGCTGTGTGACTGGGCAAGGGATTTAATCCCCATTGCCTCCCCCTTTTCAGTCTTCTGCTTTGGAACACAGTATTGATTCCAAGATGGAAGGTATGGCTTTTAAAAATAAATAAATAAGAATGAGAATTGAGAAAAGGCATTGGATTTGGCAAGTAAGACATCATCAATGACTCTAGAGAAAGCAGGTTCAGTGGAATGATGTGGTTGGAAGCTGCTATGCCAGGGGTTAAGAAGATCATGAAAGGAAAGAAAGCAGGGAAAATTGTTGTAGATGGCTTTTTCAAAGAGTTTAGCCACGTGGCAAAAGCAGAAGAGATGAAGGTTTTTTCATTATGGAGAAGACTTCATGCAAATATTTGTAGGAAGAATAGAATCATCCAGGAGACAGCAAGTGCTTAAAAATAAATGATAGAGGGGGCAGCTGGGTAGCTCAGTGGATTGAGAGCCAGGCCTAGAGACGGGAGGTCCTAGGTTCAAATCCGGCCTCAGACACTTCCCAGCTGTGTGACCCTGGGCAAGTCACTTGACCCCCATTGCCTACCCTTACCACTCTTCCACCTATAAGTCAATACACAGAAGTTAAAGGGTTTAAAATAAAAAAAAATCTATAAAAAAAGTAAATGATAGAGTGGGGATAAATAAAGGTGTAACCTGTTGTCAGAGAAGGAATATAATAAGATCATGTGTGCAGTCAGAGAGATTAGCCTTGGTAAGGAATAAGACCACCTCTTCATATGAGACAGAAGTGAAGGAGGAAATAGTGTCAGAAAGCATTTAAAGTGATAGGAGATGAGGAAGAGGGTAGAAGGGTAAGCTTGTATTAAATTGCCTCAAATTCTCTGTAAAATATGAATCAAAGTTCTCAACTGAGAGTGGGGAAAAGGGAAGCCATAGGAGGTTTGAGGAGGGATAAAAAGAGCCACTGTGGAGAATGAGATAGTGAATTGATAATAGAAATGAGGGCTCAGTTGAGTTTGTGTAACATAAATTTGTAGTGGACCTAATCAGAATGGTTGTGTGAACCTGTGTTCCAGCAGCTGGTGTATAGGATCAAAGACAGCCTACTAGTTGTGAGAAGTGAGAAGGTAAAGAACTAGGGTCCTTAGAGCATTTGAGACAAAGACACTGTGTGTATTGAAATCCCCAAGTATGATGAAAGAAGATGGGGAGGAGAGAAAAGTGAGCTTAATTGAATTCATTAATTGAAGAATAAAGGGTAGTGATATGGAGATCTATAGACAACAGCTCCCAAGATTTTGATTAGATGGTAGATATAAATTGTGTGAACTTTAAAGAAATGGCTGCTGAGTGAGGGAATTATGGAAAAACCTAGAAATAGCAAGAAGGAGTAAGTATTCTAATTTTCTCATCATTACCATTTAGCCAGGGAGCTATGTCAAGGTAAAGGTGGAGAGGAGGGAACTAAATTTCAGTAATAGAAGATGAAAGGAGTGGAAAAGGAAAAGATTCAAGCAAAAGGTAAGTTTATTGTCTATGGAACAGGCATTCCAGAAGGTACAGGAGAAGGAGTAATTGGTGTTTGGTTGGAAATTTGAGTTGGGAGGGATGGGAATAAAAAAAATAAGGTGGAGAGAGATGGGGAATGAGTTTAGAATGATGATCTACAAGGGGTCAGAATTAGCAGGATTTATGACATATGGTCTGTTGTAGGAGCTCTTGGGAGTATACCAGTGGTGTATTGCTTAGATACCTGTAATTAAATTGCATTCTACTTCTAAAATGTATCAACCAGGAGGGTAGGGATGCAATGGGATGGGTCCAGCATTTAGTAAGAAGTATAGCACAACACACCACAAGGTCATAGTAGGAAATGAGTTGACAGTCATTTAGAATAACAGGAAGGATGGGTTTATTTAGCTGTTCTTTCCACTGCTAAAAAACAGCAAGTCCTATAAATAATGTCTGGCTGCATATTCAAAATTTATAAAAATTATAATACAAGAAAAAAGAAATAGCAATCGATCTGAATCAGAGCTGAGTCCATAAACAATTGAGTAATCTAGTACGGGAAAGTCCATCCTTGCCTTTCTACCTGAGGTAGGCCAGTGACAGGACCACTGGGAAGTTTGATAAAACAGAACTCTATTAGAGAAAGGAGAGTAAAGGGAATATGTCTTTTAGAATAATTTGCTGTGAGGGGCCAAGAACTCATGGAGAAAATCTCTCTGGTAGCTTAACCCTATGTTATAAAAATTTTTGTAGACTTCCTGGCAAGCCAGGGGAATTTGGGAATAATGAGGTTTTCTTCTGCTACAATTTGCTCAGTTAGTTCATGGAAGTGAGTTGAAGACAACCCACATTTACTGAGCCTTATTTGTGCAGACCAAAGGGATAAAACCAGGGTGATTGTGTGTGTGTGTGTGTGTGTGTGTGTGTGTGTACATTTATTTTTTTTCTTTTTTTTTTTAAAGTGGTAAACCTTTTTTTTAAGATTTAAATCTTTTATTTTTTTTTAGAAAAAATTTCCATGGTTACATGATTCATGTTTTTACTTTCCCCTTCACACCCCATAGCCAACAAGTGTTTCCACTGGTTTTAACAAGTGTCATCAATCAAGACTTATTTACATATCATTGATAGTTGCATTGGTGTGGTCGTTTTGAGTCTACATCCCCAACCATGTCCTCATCAACCCATGTATTCAAGCAGTTGTTTTTCTTCTATGTTTCCACTCCTGCAGTTCTTCCTCTGAATGTGGAGAGTGTTCTTTTTCATAAATCCCTCAGAATTGTCCTGGGTCATTGCATTACTGCTAGTACAGAAGTCCATTACATTCGATTTTACCACAGTGTATCAGTTTCTGTGTACAATGTTCTTCTGGCTCGGCTCCTTTCACTCTGCATCAGTTCCTGGAGGTCTTTCCAGTTCACATGGAATTCCTCCAGTTTATTATTCCTTTGAGCACAATAGTATTCCATCACC
>NC_058136.1:10016372-10074048 GCF_016433145.1 Gracilinanus agilis | reverse complement strand
ACCAGCAATGCATTAATGTCCCAATTTTGCCACATCCCCTCCAACATTTATTACTTTCCCCTGCTATCATTTTAGCTAATCTGCTAGGTGTGAGGTGGTACCTCAGAGTTGTTTTGATTTGCATTTCTCTAATTATTAGAGATTTAGAACACTTTCTCATGTGCTTATTGATAGTTTTGATTTCTTTATCTGAAAATTGCCTATTCATGTCCCTTGCCCATTTATCAATTGGGGAATGGCTTGATTTTTTATACAATTGATTTAGCTCCTTGTATATTTAAGTAGTTAGACCTCTGTCAGAGTTTTTTGTTATAAAGATTTTTCCTAATTTGTTATTTCCCTTCTGATTTTGGTTGCATTGTTTTTGTTTGTACAAAACCTTTTTAATGTAATATATCAAAATTATTTATTTTACATTTTGTAATTTTTTCTAACTCTTGATTGGTTTAAAAATTTTCCCTTTCCCATAGATCTGACAAGTATTGTGTATATACACACACATATATACATATATATATACATATATATATACACACACACATGTGTGTGTATTCCAGATGACATATAGATACAATTTTCAATAATTTTTTGACATTTTTGGATCTATATTCTTTCCCTCCCTTCCCTCTTCACTCCCTAAGATGGCAGGCAAAATGATATAGGTTTTACATGTGCTATCATGCAATGCATATTTTCTTTTTCTTTTTGTGAAAGAAAACACATATTGCTTTATGTTAGGAAAAACATACATGTAGTAAATGAAATAAAAAATGGTATGTTTGAATCCGCATTCAGACTCCATCAGTTTCTTCTATAACAATGGGTAGCCTTTTTTGTTATGAGTCCCTCGGAGTTGCCTTGAGTTGATGTTAATAGTTAAGTCATTCAGAGATGATTATCGTATATTATTGCTATTATTGTGTACAATGTTCTCCTAGTTCTGCTTACTTCATTTTGTATCACTTTATAGGCCTTTCTAGGGTTTACTTGTAATCGTCCTATTTGTCATTTCTTATAACACAATAGAATTTCCTTAAAATCATATACCACAGTTTTTATCTTTTCAGTTTCCAAATCTTTGCTACCACAAAAAACAGCTGCTATAAATATTTTTGTACAAGTAGGTCCTTTTCCTGTATCTTTGATTGCTTTGAAATATAGACCTAATAGTGGTATTTCTGGGTGGCACAGTTCCAAATTGCTCTCCAGAATGGTTTTATTAATTCATAGCTCCACCAAAATATATATGTTTCCCATTTTCCCACATCCCCTCCCAGATTTATCATTTTCCTTTTTTGTCATGTTTGCCAGTCTGATAGGTATGAAGTGATACTTCAGTTATTTTAATTTGCATTTCTCTATTAATAGTGATTTAGGGCATTTTTTGTATGACTAAAGATAATTTTAATTTCTTCATCTGAGAACTACCTGTTTATATCCTTTGCCCATTTATCAATTAGGAAATGACATATCCTTATAAATTTTAATCATTTCTCTATATATTTGATAAATGATGCTTTTTCAGAGATACTTGCTATTAAGATTTTTTTCCAGTCTGTTGTTTTCCTTCTAATCTTGGTTTCATGGTTTTGTTTGTGCAAAACCTTTTAAATTTAATATATACAGTTGTCTATTTTATATCTTGTAATGTGCCCTGTGTCTTCTTTGGTAATAAATTCTTCCCTTATCCACAGGTCTAATAGGTACACTAATATGTGCATCCCTGATTTTTTATGATAATCCCCCCTTTTATTTCTAAATCATGTATCTATTTTGATTTTACCTTGGTAAATGGCATGAGATGTTGTTCTCCGCCTAGTTTCTACAAACTGTTTTCCAGTTTTCCTAAGCAGTTTCTGTCAAATAGTAAAGTTCTTCCAAAAGCTTAAATCTTTAGGTTTGTCAGACATTAGGTTACTATGGTCACTTAGTGAATGCCTAATGTATTCCATTGATCAACTACTTGATTTCTTAGTCAGTACCTGATTGTTTTGATAGTAATACAATATGACATCCAGTACAGCTAGGCCCCCTTCCTTCATATTTATTTTTTGTTAATTCCCTTAATATTCTTGACCTTTTATTTTTCCAGATGAATTTTGTTATTATTTTTTCTACTTCTATGACATATTTTTGGGTAGTTTGTTTGATATGGCACTGAATAGGTAAATTAATTTTGGTAGAATTATCATTTTTATTCTATTCGTTCAGCCTATCCATGAGCAATTAATGTTTTTCTAGTTGTTTAAATTTGATTGTATTTGTTTTTTTTAAGAGCACATATGTTTTATCAGTATTATAAAACCCTATTTAATGGGCAGATCATTTCCATCTATTCTCAACCCTTTCACCATGGCTTTTCTTTTTTTGCAATGATATTTTACTTTGCCAATTACATGTAATACCAATTTTTTACATAAGTTTTCTGAAGTTAAGTGATCCAAATTGTTTACCTCTCTCTTTTCTAGCCTCCTTCCCAGAGCTGGTAAGCAATTTGATCTGGGTTATATATGTATTATCATGTAAAACACATTTCCATATTGTTCATTTTTGTCAGAGAAAAATCATAAATAAAACAAGATCTGAAAACAAAAATCCAAATCAACTAAAGTGAAAAATAATATGGTTTCATCTGCATTCTGACTACAACAGTTGTTCCTATGGAGGTAGATAGCATTCTTTGTCATAAGTCCTTCAGAATTCTCCCTTGATCATTATAAACACCAGTCCAGGATTCATTTTGAGGTATTTTTGTTTTTCTGATTATCTGAAGGTGAGTTTGGCAAGTTTAGAGTGCTCCCTACTCTGCCATAGTGGCTTCTAGAAGCAGAAGTCCAGGGTGATTGTTAAATGCCTCTTTGTGCTAGACTTAGGGAGTGAGGAGAGGTATGGAGTTAGTAAGTGAAATAAGACATAAGCCCTGGTCCCATGGAACTTAAATTCTAGTAAGATGATGCAAGGAATCTGCTTGCTAAGATCAGTGTTCATAGTCCCACACAGCTTATATGAACTTTTCCATCTCTGCCAAATTCTTAAATACAATTCCCAAAACATCTTACTTATAATCCACTATTTGTCTGTTTTCAACTATTATATTCTGAAAATTAGCCCACCTAATTTCTTTCCTTCTGATTATACCAAACTCCTTTTCTCTTTGGAAATCCTATTCCCCATTCCCCTTTTTTACTCCCCCCCCCATATAAGTAATTTTAGACTGAATATGATCTAAGTTTTTAGTACATAAGGAGGCTTTCCCCATGGTGGCGGATCTCTTTGCTCTAATCCTTCTTCTGCCCTTTAAAACCTTCCTATCCTATAAGACCACTTGGACCTTGGTGTATTCTAGGCCCTGGCCTGTTTCAAAATGTTCATTTTTTGCTTAAAGCTTCCTCTGACAATGTCACTTTTTATACTTGTTATTTCAGAGTGAGGAGTTGAATTATTTTTAATCTCTTCTCATATTGAAGTCTCCTATTCCCTTTATTGTTTCAAAGATTCTTATCTTCCTCTGATGAAAGGACGTTGCTCAGAACTGTCCTTGCAGTTCCAAGTAGAGATGTACCATATTTGCTACCGTGTATATGACATGAACTAATTTGTGTATGGCATGTAAATTTCACCCTTGTATTCATCCCCCTATTTTAGAAACTGAAGGATACAAAAATGAATAAGGTACACCTCTCTACTAGGCCACAGTTTTATAATCAATAAGTCAATAAACATTTATTAAGCTTTCACTATGTACCAGGCTATGCTAGAATGTCAGGAATACAAATATGAAAAAGAAAGAAAATCCCTGCTCTCAAGGAACTTATAGTCTGATGAGGGAAGACAATATACCCCCAAAAAGCTGAAAAGCATGGATGAAGAAGGCTACTCAGTGCAAGGGTGTGGTGAAGAAACCAAAGAAGTTTAAAATGAGTGTACCCAGAGAAGCTAACAAGATTCAAAAGAAGTGCAGTAGAAGTCAAAGAAGTAAAACATGAGTAAAGCCAGGTGGGAAAGGAAGAGATGTCTTTTTTGTCACCATTCCTGAAATGGAAGTTATGGAATTTTCAGCTCCATCATCCAGTCACAGGGGCAAAAACACTACCCCAAGAGTTGGAATGCATATCAAAGTAGACAATGTTTTACTTTAGTTTGCTTGGGTTTTTATTTGGGGGCTTTGGTTTTATATGATTATTCTCATAAAAATGAATAATATGGAAATATATTTTGCATGATAATCCATGTATAACCCAGATTGAATCACTTCCCAGCTCTTGGAGTGGGGAGGGAGGGAGGGAAAGAATTTGGAGCATATAACTTCAGAAACTTATGTGGAAATTTGTTATAACATGTAATAGTTAAAAATAAAATATCTTTATTTTAAAAAGTTACCACCAAAAGTAACAATAGTCCATTTCTGCCTGATCTAAGTGTGCATTACTCAAGTGACTATTTGCCAATATGAGCTGCTAATTTCACATTGTAATTAATTAACTTTATGAGTGCCAATAACATTGACACATTCTTTTCTATCCCCTCCTCCAGGCATATAGATTGATGTTCATTCATTTATTTAGCAGTCACTTACCAGGTACCTAATCTGAGTTAGGTGCCCAGGATAGTAAGAATCAAAGCATACCCTGCTCTTAAGGGGCTTCTATTCTCCTGTGGGAAAGAAAGTACCTCAATAACAAAATTTACTTAGGATGAATATAAAGTCATTCCTTGAAGCGAGGACACTACCTTTATTGCAGATGCATAATCTCTCATGTAATAGTTCACAATCAAAATGAACCAACAATAAATTGCTGGCATCCTTTGATCATTTTATTTCAATTAAATGGCTAATAGTTCTTCCCAGTAAAATTGTAAAATGAGATTATACCAGAGTATTATAGCAGTATTTTTTATTAAAAAAAAGGCTAATTATCTCTCAGATCTCAAGGCTTTTCCTCCTTCTCTGTGTACTGAATAACTAAAAGCAATGCCTATTTAGAAAACAATTTTTTATTTCATACTATAGTGTGTTCAGGTTAGTCTTAAATGAGATGTGCATTTCTTAATTAATATCTATTACTGGAAGAATGAAGAATTCTTCTCTTGTTGTCTGCTGCTCATTCATTGGTTGGATTCTTTTTAAAAACCTAAAAGGAACATTAAATTACAAAAAAAAATTAGAGGTGATCTGTGTGTACTTTTGGCTAATGTTCTTCTCAAAGATGTCATCTTTGATGACATTGCCTGAAATAGTCACAATCACTCTGGACCTAGTGAAAGCCTTTATGCAAAAGGAAAGCTATGAAATCTATTTTGAGAAATGCAGTCATATTTTCATGGTAATACCATTTTATTGGCTTGATTTTGTATCATTGCAACATGTGGTTCAGGTTTGAAGTTCAGCCCGGAAGTTGGGACAGGAGAGGTAGATTTGAAAATCATCAGCATGGACATGGTAATTAAATGCTTGGGATTTAATGAGGTTACCAAGTGAAATAGTATAGAAAGAGTAGAGAAGAGGGCTCAGGACACAATTCTGTGGGCCACCTGTTTTAGAAGGCATGATGTAGATGAGCATCAAGCAAAAAAGAGACTGAAAAGGAGGAAGAGAATCAGGAAAAAGCGATTTCTCAGAAACATAGAGGGAATGGAGTATCAAGAGAAAAGAATGATGAGCAATATCAAAGGCTGCAGAACAGTTAAAGAGAATGAAGATAAATAAAGCACCATTGGACTTGGAAATAAAAAGATCATTGATAACTTTAAGAGAGAGCAGTTTCAGTGGAATGATGAGTTTGGGATCTGGTTTGGAAGGGGTTTAAAAGAATATGAAAAGAAAAAAAATGGAGCCACCTGTTATAGATAGCTTTTGGAAGGAGTTTAACCTCAAAGGATAAAAGAGATAGGGGCTGATGGTGACAATAAGTGGATCACATGAGGGTTTTTTGAGTATGGGGGAAACATAAACATGTCTGTAGGCAATAGAGAAGCAGCCTGTAGTCAGGGAGAGTTTGAAGATGAGTTGAATACATTTGCCAAATTAAGGTTGTTTCTCTGATGTCTTAAGTAGCCTGCCTTTTTTTCCCTCAAGAGACACAGTTCAGTCTTTGAAAGCAAGTAACTTGCATTTCTAGTATCCAGTTTTTAACAGTTTTTAACCTTTACCTTCTGTCTATTGATTCCAAATGACTTTCTCAGGATCACACAGCTAGTAAGTGTCCAAAGTGTCTAAAGCCAGATTGGAACCCTGTCTCTAGGTCAGGCTTTCAATCCACTGAGCCACCCAGCTCGAAATAAAGATATTTTGAAAGTCACTGGGAAAATGGGACCTTTTAGAAAAAAGACAAGCACCTCAATTGCAAGAATGACCCCTGTTCTGTCAACTGTCACTAAGGGATACCCATCTGGAGAATACATTTACTCTTTGTGTTGACTAGTGTTCACCACAGCCCAGATGTTCAGGCTGTGGGCTCCCATGGCAGAAGGACTATATCAGGGCCAATTGGTTCTCTGGGGAAAGGATGTTCCTTGCTTCACACTTGTTGAAGTGGCTCCCTGATGTCCTTGAAGCTATTTCAAGGTAACTTTAGTGAGATTTAAGTCTACAGTTGTATTGAGTGATCAAAGCTGGCTTAAAGAGCAATTTACAAAGTGCTTCACATACATGATCTCATTTGGATCTATCTAAGAAAGATGAAACAAGTATTATTATCTTCATTTTACAAATAAGTGATTTGACCAAGGTCACATGACTAGAAGCAGAAGTGAGACTCAAACTGAGGTCTTTTGACTCCATTTCTCAGAATAGTGTTTTAAATGTATAATAGGGAATTGATAGGATTTTAAATATACCTATCAATATATATATATGCATATATATATATATATATCTGTATATATATTTTAAATTTCACAGATACCAAGTTAAGAACTCTTGAACTAGATGTCCTCTAAGGTACTCTACACAGAGAGCTGAAAGGGTCCTTAGGGCCCATCTAGTTCTGGAGACCAGAGATGTAGTAGAACAGGAGGGAAAACATTTTTGGGGGTTGCAGATAGAGAATTGCAGTTATTTAAATTACATTGAATAGGTAGCATAATATTTTCACAGTTTCTGTGATATTCCTTTCCCCATAAACATAGGTGACCTGAAATGACCACAAATCATTTTGTTCCTCTATTATTAGACAACATTTCAAATGATAGGTTTTTAATTAATGGGTTATATTACACTAACTCCATAAAACCATTTGAAAGTCAAATAAGTCATGTAGAAAGGGAGGGAGAACCTTGATCTTATGTAGACTAATTCCCGTCAGCACAGTAGCAATACTTAACTCCTGAAATGAGTTTACTTTTACTTTTCTATCTATAGAGAAATGGGCTCTGAGAGGAAGAAAGATAGAACAGAGAAGTTCCACTGAGGAAAGAGGGAGGTAGAATCTTGTAATACTGTAATTTAATTTGTGTAGGAAGAGAATAGGTATAGTTGGGCAATGAAAACTAGTTTCAGGGGAGGGAGGGAACATAGTGGAGTACTTCAGAAAGTTTCTTCAAGTTGCCATACCTATGGAACCCTTCTTTGACAATCCCTCAGGTCTTCATCAAGCCACTTGTATCCTAAGCCCCCAGTCTCTTTTCCCAAATTATCTACCGCATCTTCCTACTCCAGCCTGCTTCCCTTTTGCTTTTTGTAGGTAGCCTTTATTTTCTCTCTAGGGATTGATACAGAGTCCTAAACTATCTCCTTTGAGAAAGACATAGCCGCAGAGGATCTGGTAGCAGAGACCCATTTTATATAGAACTACCTCATCTGTGTCACTGTAAATATGGGTCATGTGGGAAAATCATGTACAAATGAGTCAGAATCAGGAAATATAGGCTTCACTATCTTGCCTTTCCTTGGCTGAGAGCTGTGAATCGTGAGAAGCAAAGGTGGCAAGATAAAAAGAGAGTAAGGTAGAAAGTTTAAATGCCATTTCCAAAAATGTACCTAAGTAACTTGTTAGGAGACAGGAGATGAATGACTTCAGAGTGGGATTGCAGGTGTCTAAGGCACACATACACATCTAAATAGAAATTTGAGTTTTATTTAAATGTATAAAGATGTGTTTAGAAGGAAGACAAATCTACTATATAAAGAGTGTTTTCCAGTCCCCAGTACCATAATCACTATAGTCCTGGAATTTGGTTAGCTGAATTAGGACCATTCAGTAGAAATATGAACAAGGAAGCACTAATCTAGTGCCTACTGTGTATAGAGTTAAGCTTGGTAGAGACACAAAGACGATCTTAGACATAATCCTGATGTCAGAGAGTTTACTTAATAACATGATGAATGAATGAATGATAACTATTGTAAGCAAATGACCCATTTTGCCATCTCAGTTGGTAAGAAACATCAAGATGATCTTTTCCTGGCCACCATAATGTATTTATGATAGTTATCTTTAATACTAACTACAGATAATAAAGGTTCATTGTTTCTTGACTTTTCATTATTCTTGTTCAGGGTAGCAGAAAATGTGATGTTATATTCTCTTCCACAGTGGCCTAGAGAGGAGAGAAAACCTACTTGGAAGAATCAAGGAACTAAGTGGGTTAATCCTTGGAGTCATTGGAAAAAAAGAAGAGAACAAACCAGAACCATCTGCCTAGGTCATAGGAGAGCACACTAGTGGCTGAAAGCTGGAGGTTTAAGGAGTTGTCTTCCAAGTGTACTAGTGTTGGCATTCTGAGCATATTATATCAAAGACTCTATATTTCAATGCTTTGATAGATCTAGGATCTTCTGAATGTGGCTGCTTCCTCCATCAGTATAGATAGCAAACTCTCCACACCTCATACTGTCCACCTGTTATTAACTCCTAATAAATTTTCCATGGAAGAATGAGATTCCCTCATACAAGAGGGTACCATTGAAATCTATGGGTTGGTCATCTATTGCTCTCATTTTCACTTTGGCATAAGCCTACCTCCTCTTCTAATTGTTTATTTCCTTAATGCAACTAGGGTGTCTAGTAGATAAAATTTGGGGCCTGGAATCAGGAAGACCTGAGTTCAAATCCAGATTCAGACACTTTCCTAACTGTGTAACTCTGGTCAAGTCAGATCACTTCTATTTGCTTCAGTTTTCTCATTCCTAAAATGGATTTGGTAATAGCACTTATCTTGCAGTGTCATTTTGAGGATCAAATGAGATATTTGTAAAGTGCTTAACATGTGCCTTGCACAGCTTCTATATAATATATGCTTGCTTTCTTCCTTTCTTCCACCTTTATGCTATTTTTGGTGTGCAATTCATTATTGGTCATACAAAACAGCTTTTTTACATGTAAAATAACCCCTTAATGGTCCATTGTATGAGCTGTGATTTTTATTCTTTAGAAACTGTGGTATCCTATATTTCTCAACTATTATTGCATCACCAGAAGAATATTGGTATGAATAAGATGGGTCTTTATTTCAGGGAGAAACTTGGGGTCATAAAAAGCAATGCACAATTGCCCAAATGCAATTCCTCCCATGAAACAATGGCATAATGATTACACAGAATCAGTGTACATTCTTGCTTGCTTGTGATAAAGAGCTCAATTATGTTGCTTTTCTAATAAATCTGATCAAAAGGGCTTTAAATGGAAAAAGAGAGGGAGGCAGGGAGGAGAGGAGAGAGAAACTATGTGTGTGTGTGTGTGTGTGTGTGTGTGTGTGTGTGTGTGTGTGTGTGTGTGTGTGTATAAATCTCAAGCCTGATGCCATAGAGAATGGTGGCTACAAAATAGGAAGAGGAACAGCAATAGAGATGTCCAGTAAATGACAAAAGACAACAATACAAGAAAGGAGCCAGAGGGGGCAGCTAGATGGCTCAGTAGATTAAAAGTCAGATCTAAAGACAAAAAGGTCCTGGGTTCCAATCTATCTTCAGACACTTCCTAACTGTGTGACCCTGGGCAAGTCACTTAACCTCCTATCACCTAGCCCTTACTGGTCTTTTGCCTTGAACCAATACACAGTATTGAGTCTAAGATGGAAGGTAAGAGGTTAATAATGTTATATTAGTTTAATGTTATATATATATAATAAAATTGTATATCATTGATATACAATATATTTTAATAATGACTAGAACATGGCTTTGGAAAGATATAACCTTTTAAACAGACTACTGAGGTGACAACTTGGATATAATGCATATCAAGCCTCTAGCAGATATTTGCTTTGGTTTACAGAAGATCATGGGCAGACCCAAGTATGTTAGGTTAACCCAAGTACTATGCCATGTACTAGATCATACTTTATGAATAGTGTAATTGGTGGAATCTAGCTTTCATCTCATTAGTTATATAATCAGAAATCTTTACAAACTGTCTTGAATTTAGATCACACTTGTGAGGCATATGTCTTTGGGGAGATGTTGTAGAAAAGTAGGTTATAACTCATATCCTTCCCATGGCCTATTGCATAAGCGCATAAAAAAATGGAAATCAATACTTTAATGGTGCAAAGCTGACTTATTTACATCATGATATTTTGCAGGACTTGCATCCACATCTTCTCATAAATCCTGCATCAGGCAAGACAATCTGCATACCATTCTATAGGCCTTTCTATGGATCTTTCAAGGTTATGTAGGTACCTGTATAAAACACTGGCTTTCTATCTTTTGTTACTCACTCTTATGATATGATGAACCCACTTCCTTTACAATTGTTCTCCTGGATTATAATGGTTAGAATGGGTTGTCACCAAAAATTGTAATTAACCCTTAAGTCACAAGAATGTTAATAACTAGATTTATTAATATGAAAAAAGAAAATAAGAGAAATATAGAAAGGAGGTGAAGAATTTCCTAGCCTAATAATCTACAGCCTAACAACTCAATGTCTGCCTCCTAATCTCAGCCTCAGAAAATAAACACACACACCCCAGCTTCCTTCTAGGTCTCATCTTATAAATCCTTACTACATCCACTAGCTCTCTTATCTTATTCCCAGGAACCAATCACAATTCCTCAATTAGCCTAGCACAATCCTAGGGAAGCAGTGCCTGTGGGATCAATTCCTTGGTAGCTGATTGACCCAAATTCAAAACAAATGGAAGGGAAGTCGAAATCTCTGATTGATCAAATAAAATTACAAATTCCCTTGTCACAATCCCACCTGTGATTCTATTCTATCATGTTGAAATCTCAATTGAAGGTTTTGGGAGATGAATATGCCTAGTCCTCCCAATGAGTCATTTCAAATAACCAACATATATCTCTAAGGATTCTCCCAAAAAAGATGTATAAAGCATTGCCCTTTCTAAGGGGAAATTACAGCAACCTGGGAACAAGAGGGAAATAAAAAGAAAGAAAACAAAAACAATAATTAATAGACACATTGATACAAAGCCAGTTAGGGGGCATTTCCCTTTGGCATAAGAATTTGCATTTAGAATAAATGTGTTCAACCTCCTTCAGTTCAGTTCATTCTGGATCTCTTGATGCAGTGTGTGGTTTCCACAGGCATCTCCATGGCACCCTCTTCCAAAGATTCGCCTTCTCAATTCGAGGCACTGGAGTGTCTCTTCTCCTAAAATTCCTTCAAAAGATTTCAAACTCTGGATTTTAGGATAACCATCATACAATCCCCCCTGAGGAGGGTGCCAACCAACACCAGGATTACCTCATAATAATAATAAAATTATAAGCAAAAAAAGAATAAACAAACTCACAACAAGTCCTTGGATCATCAATAAGACACAATTAAAATGATTTATGTCCTGGGGCAGCTGGGTAGCTCAGTGGATTGAGAGTCAGGCCTAGAGACAGGAGGTCCAAGGTTCAAATCCGGCCTCAGCCACTTCCTAGCTGTGTGACCCTGGGCAAGTCACTTGACCCCCATTGCCCACCCTTACCACTCTTCCACCTATAAGCCAATACACAGAAGTTAAGGGTTTATAAAAAATACAGCAACACTGTACTTACCCAATGGCAGCCAGGACTATAGAAAATTGTCATATTATAAAAAAAAAAGGACTCTGATGTAAAAGGGAAATATGATTCCCTGGTCTGATTTTACCTTTGATCTTAGGGATAAGGGAGCCAAAATGGCAGCCAAACTAAGGTACTTATTGGAATATGGCACAGGGAAGTCTAGAATCTAACATTGTAAAACAGCCACTTCCTTGAACCTAATACAAGTCCTCTGTCTTGGGCAAATCATCATCAATCTCACAGGGATTGCTGGTCTCCTTGACCTTGTGCTTCTTGGCACTGTACAGTGGCTCTTTTATAATCTCTTCTTTTGAAATCAGACACAATTTTAATAATATTTAAAATATTTAATAATATTTAAAATAAATGGCAGCTTTCTTTAGTCTAAAGCTTTTGGTTATGTATTGATATCAGGGCTATGGATATTATAACCTTATCCTTTAAAATAAAAAAAACATTAATAATAATTCCATTTACTTCAAGTACAAAAATATAAGAAGAGAAGGGAAAATTCAAGTATTCTCAAACAAAAGAAAAGCAATAATAAAAATATTCAGAAATTCACCCTCCGTCAAAACAGTGTCTAACTTGTCTATGGACTTCTGTAATGGCATTATCTCCAGTCCAGTCATAGGAGGAGAGTGCAAGTAAAGACAATTAAAAACAGGATACAGTTAATCAGCGTCAATAGAAGGTACCCATTTTACATGTGAGCAATGAATTCAAGAGTTCTTTTCTCTGATTTTAATAGCTTTTGGAGTGGTTAACAGTACTTGAAAAATGCTTCCCAGGTAGGCTGAGTTCCTCCAGTGTGCTGGAATTTCTTTATGTACATCTTGTCTCCTGGGTGAAGGTCATGGAGTAAAAAAAACTATAGATCCTACTTGTACTGCTGATCAAGATCTTTTGGGTCTAGAATGTCACTAAGAACCTAGATTACCATCCCAGTGGAAGGGCAGAGTAAGTTGAAGAGTTGCAAATATAAAACCATTCAAGTGTCACCAAGCCCCATGGGAAATCCTTCCCACTTCCTGGAACCATCTAAGGGGTCACCAAGGCCCATGGGAAATACTCCCACCTCTGGGATGAGATTGTAATAACCATAAAAAGCATGTATTTATATATCCCATTGATTGCAAATGTGGAGGTGAAGAATACAATAAATGTGGAGGTGGAGAATACAATAGTGCTATTGCACTTCACTTTGTCATCCATATACTTACTACTACTCAAGTCAAAGGTAGGCAAATGATCAGTCAGAAGTAGTGGCACTCCTAGATATCTGAAAATTACTTCTGAAAACCTGTTAGGATCAATTAAGATTTTTGGCTCATTAAATTTTTCAAAGGTCTCTATACTAGGTTGTAACTCATATAAGACTTCTTTAGTAATAGGGAGGGGAACAAACTGAAACAGTTAACATTAATAAGGCAATGGAGTCTTATAAGGTTTAAAATTCACCTCTGGTCTCTTTGAGGTTCCTTCCCCTCCCAAATACCATCATTCATCCAGATACTTTTGGTTACATCTATGAGGTTCCCCCATGCTGAGTGGGATTCCCACCTTGAGTATAATGTTATTATTATTATTATTATTATTATTATTATTCCTATTGACTCCCAGAGGAGCATAGGGCCGCAACCATCTCACGCCAAAGGACTCTGTTCTGGGCAACTTCCCCCAACTGGGCATCTCACGCCAACGGACTCTGTTCTGGGCAACTTCCAACTGGGCATATCTTTGCCAGGTCTGTTTTGGCCTTCTGATTTTTCTCCTCCCTGGTGGGTTCCATATTTTTTTTCATATGTCCTGACTGATGGGATACTGAATTGTTCATTCCCAGAGTTTGGTACTGGAGATCTTTTCAGGCCATCTGATGTTCAAGATTTGACGTAGGCCTGGAGTTTGTTGGCTTTTGCCAGCACGCGTCGTGGACTCTGTTGGAGAGCAATCTTCCAGACTAGGCGATCGTTGGTTTTGTTGGTTTAATGAGGTTGCAGTTTCTATAGCAAGTGAGATTTTTACGGGGTGAGGTTGCTAGCCTCGTGCCCATCCCTCCTCCTTTTTCAGCCAGGCTTGGGACCGTCCTTGGCGGAGTATAATGTGGACAAACCTTTTGGATGTTTTGGTGTGTGTCTTGATTTACCTCATTTGAATTATTATTTCTATGTGAGTTTCTATTATTATTTCTAAAGCTTATAGTTCTAAATTCTTGATTCCACTTCCTACAGTTCATTATTAGGTGACCCCTTTTCCCACAAAAATAATACATTAGTGGTTGATTTGTCGATTCCTGCAAATGGGCTATGGCCACTCCTTGATTTGCTTTTGCTTTTTCCATTTTTTCAGTTAAAATTCTTATTTCTTTCCTTAATGCCTCTACTAAGTCTTTTTTTATGGCCATCTTTTTTTCATCTTTCTTTTTCATGGCCATCAAAGACATAAACTCCTATGCTTCTTAATCCTTCAAGATCCATATTAGCCCAGTTTGGACAGTTAGTCTTAAAATAGTCTTTAACCACCTTACAACAGTTTATCACAAACTGACTTCTTATTTGCCTGACATCCCTTCCTCTGGAAAGATCCAGAGGATCTATATATCTATATATCTACCTCCCAGCTCAATATGCTTATCCATGAACTGGGAGGGGTTTTCATCATGTTTTTGATTTATATTTTCAAATTCTGTCCATGTACTGGGTCTATCAGAGCAAGCTCTCATTGCTTTTAGTAATGCCTCTTTAGCCTGGCATAGTTGTAAGTATTCTTCCTCCACATTTGGGTCCCATCTCAGGTCTTCCTGTGATCAATGAATTGCTCCCCTTCCCTGGGCCTCATTAACAAGAGAAACAATTTTATTTCTTTCTCTTTCTGTAAGAAAGACTTGAAGCAAATTTTCCATGTCAATCCATGTGGGATCATAAGTGCAGTAAATATTTTCAAGCTTTTTTTATAACTACAATGGGATCATCTATAAAGGAAGGAGTATTTTCCTTGAATTTCTTGATATCTTGGGTAGTGAAAGGTATATGTTGTTTAATATTCACTAAATTCCCTTGCTTATTGTAAGTGGGTACTTCTCTTAGGTCTTTAATTGAATTCTTTGATTTTTGTTTGGGGTGCAATGGAGTAGGAGAAGGATGAGGAGGAGGAATAGGGATGGGGGAGAGATGGTCAGGTAGGGGGAGAGGTAGTTTGGGTAGATTGAGAGATAGTCTAAGCAGAATAAGAGATGGTTTGAGCTGTATGAGAGATGCATTTTTCAAGGTATTCTATCTGAGTCTTGAGATCAAGCAAGCTATCTTTCCGTTATTTTTTTCTTGGGGGAGGAAAGGGTAAACTACTTGGTAAATTTGAAGGTATCTTATCAGTACAATTACACCCAGAAATGGTAATAAACAAAGACGATCTAGAATTGTGAGCTGTGAGAGCCTGGTAATGCTCTCCAGGAATAGGAGCTGTTTGAGATAGGCAGGAAATTGCTCTTTCACAATATGGGCCATGATTTTCAGAACCATACCCAGTCACCTATTTAGGTAGATAGAGAAAACCTTCAGGGTATAGTCCAAATTTAGCTAAGAGGGTCACAGGTTTGGGGTGTAAAGCACAGGCTGTGTGCTATTGGGATTTTTCCCTTATAGGCTCTGAAAGCTTAAGGGAGGGTTAAGGGAGCAATTTTATTTATCTTTACTGCTGTTCTCCCTAAGTGCTCCACCTCCACACTTAAGTCAATGCTAGAGGCATGTGGGGGCTGGGTATCCTTCCCCAAGACAGGGAGTCAGGTAAGTGAAAGCATTCCCCCACCAAGTGAAGCCCTAAGGGAACTGATTGTTGCTAAAAAAAACATCAGGCTTACCAGGCAGCAGCAAGTACTCAGCTTTTCTTAGTTAAAGGGAAAAGACATTACCTCACCCATCTGTGCAGAACTCTCAGGGAATCAGAAGTAGTTGAGAGGCAACAGCTACACAGCTTATCTGTAGATAAGCAAAAGGGGCTTCCAAACTGCTCCACAGCACTAGACCAATAGCTGTAGCCATGAAGCTAATCTGCCACCTTGTCTATCCCAAACTGTTCTACCAATTTAAAGAGGAGTAAAAACTCTTAACTCTAGAATTAACTACTAACAAGGCTACTTGACATAGGGAGAGAGAAAGTACTGAAGAAAATTAGAGTACTCATTATCCTTTTGTGGTTGCCAGAATTGTAATGGTTAGAATGAGTGGTCACCAAAAATTGTAATTAACCCTTAAGTCACAAGAATGTTAATAGCTAGATTTATTAATATTAAAATGAAAATAAGAGAGAAATATAGAAAGGAATTGGAGAATTTCCTAGCCTAATAACCCACAGCCTAACAACTCAGTGTCTGTCTCCAAATCTCAACCTCAGGAAATAATCCCCCCCCCCCAGCTTCATGCTGAGTCTCATCTTATAAATCCTTACTACACCCACTAGCTCTCTTAACTCACTCCCCAGGAACCAATCACAATTCCTTAATTAGCCTGGTACCACCCAGGGGGACAGTGCCTGTGGTATCAATTCCCTGTTTGCTGATTGGCCCAAATTCAAAACAAATGGAAGGGAGGTCTAAATCTCTGATTGATCAAATAAAAATACAAATTCCCTTTTCACAGAATTATACAACACATGTGGCTAAGTCATTACTGTTAATATACTGCCATCTACTTAGAATTCTCATATATTTCTCAGTTGACCTTTAGGTCACCTACAGTTCTGATTCTTTGGGGATTTTTGTGTACTGTGAATCATGGCTGTATAACAGCCTAAGATTATTGATATTAAGGGGAAATTTTTCCATATATACACACACGCACACACACACACACATATATATATATATGATAGCTTTGTAACAATATTGTTATTTTTTTCATTTTAGCGTTCTCCAAGAGAAGATCTATAGGCATCCTCAAGTCCTACTACATCTGTTAGAAGAGAATGCATCTTTCCATTTCATAGGAGTTGCCTCAAGGTACTGTAATGTTTACTTATAAACTCAGTTATTAAGAGTATTTCCAGGTTGATATTCACTTCTCTTTGTGCTCATTCTTAATTTTCCTTTGGGAACCAATCTTCAGTAAGGAGTCTTGACCTCCTATTCAAATAAAACTCTATGCCTACAGGTATAGCTCATTTTATGTAAAAATTCATTCAAATATATTTATTGAAGCAACTACAATGTAGAAATTATCATGCTAGGACCTTGCCTAAGAAGTTCAGTTATTATGCTTTTTTTTTAAACCCTTAACTTCTGTGTATTGACTTATAGGTGGAAGAATGGTAAGGGTAGGCAATGGGGGTCAAGTGACTTGCCCAGGGTCACACAGCTGGGAAGTGTCTGAGACCGGATTTGAACCTAGGACCTCCCGTCTCTAGGCCTGGCTCTCAATCCACTGAGCTACCCAGCTGCCCTATTATGCTTTTTATATACCAAATTATATTTTTTAATTCCCTAAGATAACTTGCTATAAAAAGGAACTCCAAGGTGAATTCTTTTATGCAACAAATAATCAGTTTCTAATCATTCTGTTCTGAGAAGTTTCATATATAGGACTCATGTAAACTGGGGTCTTGTATATTTGCTTTCTGGGAAAATGCACCTCTTTCCCCAGTGTTGATACTAGATTCAGAGGCCATATCAGCTTTCAGGACCCATGAACAGAGTGTGTGATTGTTTTAGACTACATATAAACCCTCCCTAATATTCAAAATAGAGGAAAGGAAGTAGAAAATATACAGATCATACTTGTGTTTATGTTTCTATTCTCAAAACTTTAAAAATTGTATGAAATGTAGACTCTTCTTTCTTTGATGGTGATTATTAGTTGGCACGTGTGAGCTTTTACGGTATGCTGAGACTCAAAATAACAGAATTCTATTTCTAGCTACTCAATTAACTATGTAAATTTACACAAATCACTTAAACTCTCTAGACCTTAGTTTCCTTATTTTTTAAATGCACTCGTTATCTTATAATGTTATTGCAAGTAAAAAATAAAACAACTACATGAGGGCTTTAAAAAATTATAAGGTAGTATTAAGGCAGTCTGGTATTATGAGGAGAGGGCCAGTCTCATAGTCAGAAAATATTGAGTCCTTTCAATTCTGTCTAACTCTTTGATACCCCATTTGAGGTTTTCTTGGCAAAAATACTGGAGTTATTTGCCATTTTCTTCTTCAGCTCATTTGACAGATGAGGAAACCGAGGCAAAAAGGGTAAAGTGACTTGCCTAGGATCACAAAGCTAGTATAGTTTTTGAATTTAGGAATATGAATCTTCCTAACTCCAGACCTGGCATTCTAATCACCATGCTGCCTAACTGCCCATAGTCAGAAAAACCTGGGTTCAAAACCCACCTCTTATATGTACTTGCTTTCTGACCCGGGGTAAGTCATTTAACTTCTCAGTGCCCCCAAATAACACCTATGCTTTAGTTGGAGGACTTAATGTTCTGTAAACATGGAGGGTATTTCCCCAGTGAGAGTTCATAGATTTAAACACCTCCCCTACCCAAGATATACCTCTAGTTTTTTTTGTACAGATAATTTATTTTACCAATTACATGTAATAACAATTTTCCACATAAATTTTCTGAAGTTATATGATCCAAATTGCCTCTCTCCCTCCTTTCTCTTTCCCTTCCCCAAGCTGGTAAGCAATTTGATCTAGGTTATAAATGTATTAAAACATATTTCAATATTGTTCATTTTTGTAAGAGAATACTCATATAAAACCAAACCGCCCCCAAATAAAAACCCAAATAAACCAAAGTGTAAAATTGTCTGCTTTGATCTGCATCCTGACTGTAGCAGTTCTTTCTCTGGAGGTGGACAGCATTCTTTGTCAGAAGTCCCTCAGAATTATCCTGGATCATTGTATTGCTGAGAGTAGCTGAGTCTTACCTAATTGATCATACCCAATTTTGCTGTTACCATGGTGTACCACTGAATATTGTCATTATTTTATCCAACACGTAAGTGCTGAATATTAAAAATATAAAGCTTGAGAGAAACTCAGCATCTCTGAAGAAGTCCCAATAACCCTAGAGCAGAGATTCTTCATAGGCAAGGCAAGGAGAATAGAACAAAACTTACTATGATGCAGAAAAAAAATGATTTTGACATATTATATTTTCTCTAAAGTGGAGAGCACTTTATTCAAATGAAAGTGAAGAAAGTTCTTAAAAAGTCATATTTTGCAAAATTTTAAGATTGAATTTTGAATGGAAATTGTAATGAATAAGCAGTAACTGCACCTCAGACCATAGTTATTTTTATACCTAATAATAAATGAAAACATTCATATTATGAGCTCAGTAATCAGTAGAATAGCTCCAGTGCTTTACCATCACCAGATAGATTTTTTTAATAAGGAAAATTTCAGCTTAGAATGATAAAATATAAATGGACTACACATTTGATATTACAAGCAGTTTCCTAGAGAACTGAAAACCATTCTCTGATAAAAGTTTTAAAGTATTTGCTTCTGAAGGTAGTTACCCAAGCAGTGAAGTTACGGTGACCTCTACTCCCTGCAGATACTGTCCTTTTTGCATCAGAAATTGGTAATGTGGCCACCTAAGAAAGGGACAGGGAAATGGGCGCTGTCAATAAGGATTAGTGTACTCTCTGGGACAATAATGACAAGAAAACAGTAATATTTCAAAGTTAGTCCTGCAAAGCCCAAAATAAAAAATGAGTAAAGACATTATTGTGCAGTGAACTCTGAGTCATTGAACTGAATTCAAATCCCGCCTCAAAAACTTTGTACCTATGTTACCCTGGGCAAATCATTTAACCTCTGTTTACCCCTGGAGCAGGAAATGGCAAACCACTCCATCATCTTTGCCAATAAAACCCAATGAATAGAGATCCACAGAATCACAAAGAGTCAATTACAATGGAAATATTTGAACAAGAACTAAGACATAATTAGGACTGGAAGTTAAAAGGAACAAGGGAATTTATGGTCAGAGTTAGAAATAGTCATGTGCAAAGGGTTCCCTTTGTCAAACAAATGCCTAATCATAAATTCAGTGTTCAGTTAGTCCATTTTAAGTAATGAGTCTAGTTCAACACACATTGAAATTATGGCCTCTTTCTGGTCGTAAGTCTCTTCCTCTATAAACTGAGGAAATTGGACTAGATGATCTTGAAGATCACTTTCATCCCCCAAACGTTAGGATTTTATTGAAGTACCACTTGTTCCCAATTCTCGGATGCCTGTTGAAGACCAAACTTTTTAGGCATCACAAGAGCAGTAAAAGTATCTGGTTTTACTCTAAAAACAGAAAAAGAGAAAAGATTGGGTTGGAAAGGAAAGCTTGATGTGTACAAAGAATTCCTTCTCTGAATAGGCAACATGTGAAACACTGAGAACAGAAACTTTAATTTTTGTCTTTGTGTTCTTATCATCCTATACATAGGAGACACATTATTTTTTTTAAAAATGTGAATGAGGCAATGAAAAATGTGGCAGTCTCTACAAAACATATACAAGATAAAACTTGAAAGAATGTACAAAGTTTGAGGAATAATTGTGGTTTCTGAAGTTCTTTTTTAAGATGGCTTAAGAGGCAGCTTTTAGATTTTATGTTTTGAGGGGTTAGGGGTTGGATAAAGAGGGAGAATGTACAGAAAAGATACTTTGTTAATATGGAAGATTGCCGTGTATTTCAAAAACTTTCTGCATGTTTTCTTTTGAGGAGGGACTGGGAATGGACGAGATATAATTTGATCTTGGAGAATTTCATTGGGTACTCTGTTATAAACCTTAAGAACATCTTACTTTTTTTATTTTCTCCTCAGCCATGAAAATATCCATCAGGATAACCCTCTGTTTGACATAAATTCTTTAAGAACCATATTCCAGGCTGTACTTCTTTTTTCTTTTCTTTTTTTTAAACTCTTACCTTCCGTCTTGGAGCCATTGGCTCCAAGGCAGAAGAGCAGTAAGGGATAGGCAATGGGGGTTAAGTGACTTGCCCAGGGTCAAACAGTTAGGAAGTGTCTGAGGCCAGATTTGAACCCAGGACCTCTTGTCTCTAGGCCTGGCTCTTAATCCACTAAGCTACCTAACTGCCCCCTCCAGGCTGCATTTCTGAAAAGCACAAACATTGTCTAATTGTAAAAGCTGTGTGCCCTATAGACATAATTACTTCTTTCTGACTGGAAGGGGAAATGTTGACCAAGATATGAAACATCCATCATTGAGTTTATGATGTCATTATGTTATCATTATCGTCCCAAATCATGCAAATTTTATATCCAATATTACAAGAGAATGTTTATGTATTTTTTCCAGCCCCTAAGAAAATGTTTCTCTACACTCTCATCCCTGTCTGTGACTTCAGTTACTACCTTGATACAAATGATATCCAAGTCTTGTATCTTCACCCCAGACATTTCCCCTGAACTCATCTCAATTTTTCCATCTTCTTGCTGAGTGTGTCCCTCCAGAACACTAAAACTGACATTTTCAAAATGAATTCCTCCCACCCTAAATCCTGCCTTCCTTCCAATTTTCCTATTTCTTTTAACCATATCTCCAGTTACCCAAACTCAGAATTGTGGGGACATATTTTACTGTTCTTCCTTCTCCCTCACACACAATGAGTTACCAAACTGTATTAATCCATGCATCCATGTCTCTAGCTTCCATCTCCTTTGTGTATGCTATTATCATTGTTCAGTCCTTCATCTCCTACCTAGATGAATAATCATGAAAAAGAGGAGATAAGAGGTAGTGCTTCAGAGTTTATAAATACTTTCCAAGTTCGAGAGTCCCGTAAGTGATCTATACTTCTAATTGCTTTATAGTGGGGAGAGATTTCCAAAGGCGTGACAGGTAGGTGGGGATTATTCCAGTTTAGACTTTTCTCTCTCAAGCTAGAAATGTTTGAATTTTAAGTTAGCATTTTTGAATGATTTTTGGCAGATTTGTGTCTAAAACATGAAGTATAGTTATTAATATTTTGTTTTTCAAAGTACACTGCTCTCTTCCTCTTTGTAATGGTTTCCTCTACATCTTGGCCTCTTAAAATACTTCCCATATTCAAGGCTGTTTAGGTTCCTCATCTTATACCTGGAGTGGCAGCATGCTGTAGTGGATAGAAAGAGGACCAACTTGCCTCTAAATCAGTGATTCCCAAAGTGGGTGCCACTGCCCCCTGGTGGGTGTTGCAGCAACCTAGGGTGCAGTGATGGCCACAGGTGCATTTGGGGACAGTGAATAACTGTAAGGGGGCAGTGATAGTATGTGACAGGGGCGCTAAGTAATATTTTTTCTGGAAAGGGGGCGGTAGGCCAAAAAAGTTTGGGAACCACTGCTCTAAATACTGTGTGAAAGATATGAATGGAGTCTAGCCATTTTATCCTTTTTTATAAGTTTGCTTGGTAGCATGGCAGATAGAGCACTAGAGTCAAGAAGACCTGTGCACAATTTGACAGTAAATGCTTAGTAGCCAGCAACAAAGACTATACCATTTTTTGCCTTTGTTTCTTCAGAGCCTAGCAAAGTGCTTATATATACATATTTTTTTTATCCTGGGACTCCTTCTAGGAGCATAGGGCCACAACCAGTAGGCAATGGGTCGCTCAGGGTCACCCAGCTGGGAAGTGTCTGAGCCCAGATTTCAACCTAGGACCTTTCGTCTCTAGGCCTGGCTCTCAATCCACTGAGCTAGCCCAGCTGCCCCTACTTTAGGTTGCAGTTTCTTTAGCAGATGTAGTTTTTACAGGGCGGGGTTGCTAGCCCCACGCCCAACCCTCCTCCTTTTTCATCTGGCTCCTCCTTAGCCCAGGAGTGGTAAGGGTGGGCGATAGGGGTCAAGTGACTTGCCCAAGGTCACACAGCTGGAAGTGTCCGAGGCCGGACTTGAACCTAGGACCTCCAGTCTCTAGGCCTGGCTCTCAATCCACTGAGCCATCCAGCTGCCCCATATATACATAATAGGTACCTCTTAATTGTTTTCTTTTTAAAACATTACCTTATGTCTTTAGAATCTATACTAAGTGTCAGTTCTAAGGTAGAAGAGCCATAAGGGCTAGGCAATTGAGGTTAAATGACTCGCTCAGGGTCATCCAGCTAAGAAGTGCCTGAGGACAAATTTGAACCCAGGACCTCCTGACTCTAGGCCTGTCTCTATCCATTTAGCCACCCAGCTGCCTCCCTCTTCACTGCTGATTAAGTTAAGTTCAATTGATGGAGTCAACAGATTAGAGGTTCTTTTTAAATAGGTTTTTCTATGAGATGATCACTTTAATAGAGCTTGATACTTCTACCATGATGGATGGGATTTTGAAAGGCAGGAGATGATAGAGTAACTCTGGAGTTGACAAACAACCCTCATTCAGTTTTGCCATTGATGACCTAGAGCTCAATTAGTTTCTTTTTCCTCTTCTTCATTTATGATTTGTATATATCAATCTTGTCAATGGCCTTTTTCCTGACAACATTTTTATTTCTAGCAAAACCTAAAGGATAAGAAAACCTTCCTCTTTCTAAAGCAAGGCATATCTATGTGCCTTACTTTTTTTCCAGTAGAATCTCAGTACATGGGCTCATTTTTTATGTAATAAGGGATTTGCCAGTGAGTGGATGACAACCCGCAAAACAGTATTCTGACTGTTCAGGAGTTCTGAAGCTGATGTCTTGGTGAACTCACTGACAGTCTTTGAAAGACCTTTTATACTTTGTAAAACAGGAATAGACTTGAAATTAGGGCATGGATCAGGCATGCTTACTGAATGCCTCCTTAAAAAACCAATGCCAGAGCTAAGTAGATATAACATGTGATACGTATTTTGTTTTTGTCCCAGACCTATGATTTCATGTGGATGGGGAGCTCCTAGTGTGGAAACTCCCTACAGCACCCTGCACATAGAAAACTCATCTGTAGAGAGTTATTTCAGGCCCCGAGAGATTAAGTGATTTACTAATGATCACAGCCCATTTGTGTCTGACGCATGATCTGCATCTGGCTCTTTCTGAATTTATATCTGTTTTCTAGCCATTGTGCCACTTGCTTCTCTTCCCTATGATACATTATACATGTGCAAACCTGTTAGAGGAATTACAGAAGAACATAGGTGACAAACTAACCTGCGACAACCATTAATGTCCATTGCAAATATTCGGAGTAGCATAGGCTTGCCCAAGTCAGCAAATAGCTCTGTGTTCAACAGCAAATATCCTTTATGAGAATGCTGTGATCAGTGAAATGAATGAGGACATAAAAAACACTCTGTACCAGTAAGGGCAATATATGGTCCTGTTTTTCTGGAGTTACAGAATAGTACAGAAATATTATATGCTGTCCCTTTGAGCTCTGTAATTTCCTTCTTCTCTCAAGAGTACATTTTCTCTATTCTAATTTTAGAGCCATCTCAGTTGTTCCAAAGAGATGAAATGGGACACATTTTTAAAAGTGTTCTCAGAAATCTGCAGTGCTCAGGTTGATGAAAACTAAAGAAAACATCCTTATAATCATAGGCTGATACTTCAGCACTCCAGAGATCTGTACTGATTGGTGTGGGCATCAGTGCTGATTGTAACCCCTCCATGACTTTATACATGGACATTGAGAGTTCTATGGCCAAAAATCATCACCCTGAAGAAACAGCACTGATGAAACTCTTCAATCTTACCTTAGCTAAGGTAATCCTTAAAATGACAGCCCATCATGGAACCTGTACTGTAAGTCTTTCAAATTGGGTAGGACATGCTGGAGCTTGTACTCTTCCAGAATGACCTTCAGCCACTTAGAATCACCCTCATACTATGATCAGTCAGCAGAGGAAGATTTTAATGGAGGATACTCTACTCAAAGGGACCTGTGATCTCAATTATGTGGATATTCCCTCTAGATATACAAATTGCAATCTACCCATGGCTGCCCACCCAATTTGATTCTTGTTCATGGCCTCCCTTTGCCTAAGGCTTCCCATCGGGTAAGTTTGAAATACTGGGGGTCCTCATGATTTTCTTTTATTTTTTTCTTGATTGACACATTTATTTCATTTATACTTATGTGTGTTTTTATTGTCTCTCTCAATACAGTGTAAACTCTTTGAGGGCAAAGACTTTTCCACTAGTATCTCTGGGTCCCCAAAACTTAGCACAGTGCCTGGCACATAATAGATGCTTAATAAAAGCTTGTTGTTTGTTTATTATTTCCCCACCCTCATTTTCTCTCGATGTTGCAAGGATACCACTGAAGTACTTGATCATCCCTCAATTGTCTGTCACTTTCTTTATGCGCCCTGTGCCTCTTATTTTTCTTTTTCTCTTTTTTTTAAAGATAAGATTTAATAGAAATAAATGTGACATTTTACCCCTGGGTGCCAAAATATCAACCTGACAAGAACAAGATGGCAGAAGGGTGACTAGACAGTGGTTAGCCTGAAAACGGTTGGAGGTTTTAGTTTAGTTCCATTTTGACATGAAAAGGGAGAAGAAGCCGGCACTAAATTAAGGGAGGTCCAGAAAGACAGAGATGATAGTGCCCCTGGTCAGATTTTAATTGGAATATTGTATGGAGATCTAAGCCTCTTCCTTTTCAAAAATATAGTTCTTCAATGATATCCTTTGCTCCTGTCCTTTATAGGTCCTTATTTTTAATGTGTTGCCGACCAATCATACATACCCAGGGATGTGCTGGTAAATGTGTAAACAACTAGCTCTCCAGGAAAAACAAATGTTTGTGCTACACACTTTTGAGTTGAATCTGCATTAGAAACATTTTCTCCAACCCTTTCTTAAGTCTGAACAGCCAACAAAATAAGTAATAAATCAAGCTCTGGTTTATGGCATTTGGCATTTCAAAGGAACAAATGCTTAGATTGAAAATTTAAATTTATGTAATAGACTGCCCCTTTGCTATAATATACAATCAAGGGCGATCAATGCTTCTTACAATAAGGAGAAGAGCTTGGTTTGAGCTGGCTCCAGCACACCTCTGCACCGACCACACGCCTCTCTGTTATGTCCCAAGCAATACTCATTTCCAGTTCTTGAGATACTGTTGTATTCTCTACTGTTTGAAGTCCAACAACTATCTCAGAGAATAATTCTAAACTCACTGTATTTTTCCATCTTTCACACCAATCTAGAGATAGCACAAGTTTATAACAAGTTGACAGTATGTCTCTTGATGAGTTCTTCAAGCCTTGAAAGGCAACGTTAGAACAGGTGTCTGGAAATTGCCCATGGAATTTGTTTCCTGTCTGCACACGTTTGGTTGAGTGGCAAGGAATCGAATAACCCGCAGTAATCATAGAGTTTTCACATTTATCCTTGAAGTTCTACAGTGTTTTACTGTCCACCACAATCAACACAAGTAACCTCTGACACTTGATGGCAACATTCTTCAGTAACTTTTATATACTGTTTCCTTTCATAATTTGAGATGCAATAATGATTTTTGTTATAAATTTCT
Source organism: Gracilinanus agilis (assembly GCF_016433145.1). NCBI lineage: Eukaryota > Metazoa > Chordata > Mammalia > Didelphimorphia > Didelphidae > Gracilinanus > Gracilinanus agilis. The sequence continues at coordinate 10,047,627 of NC_058136.1, read as the reverse complement.
TCATAAATATTTCTACTGATAGATGATACATTTATTTAGGCATCAGTGGACAAATAAAGTTATCCAGGGGTGACTAACAACCTAGAATAAATAAATACCATTTCACTCTGTTGCTATCCATAGTACCTAAGAAATGCAATTACATGCTGGGACCTATTATCCCAATTAATGGACTGTTTTATATTCACTGTGCATTATACTTGAAACACTTTAGAGGCCTGGCCTTCACTTAGCTACAGGCAAAAAAGAAATTTATAACAAATAACCAAGAAAAGGCTTTCATTTACTTACCAAGATATGTAGCGTGTAATTATACTTTAAGCATAACTAGGCAGGCCTCAAAAATGCCCTTTGATTTAAGCCTCAATAAAAATATATTTTTAAAACTGACAAATCTAACTTTGTAATGAGGAAGTGATTGGGGGAAAGTACAACATTGGTGGTTCTGTTCTCAGCAATGTCTATTGTCCCATTTTTGGTAAGATGTGGCCAAAGGTTAAACTTGATTGTTATTTATTATATTCTGAGAGCATCTCATTTAATCCAGGCACAGGAGCTAAAAGAGGAGTACTACACCCAGGCCCGCCTTCCTCTTGCTGGATGGGTGAACAAATAAACCCGTCTGCTCAGGAGTACAGAACCCCTAGTTGTGCTGCTACTTTGTAAAATGTCAGCCTCAGGCTATGTTTTACGGGGATGGAATTTGACCACTGAAGTTTAACTCTACTCCCTCTGGTGGTTTCTAAAGCTGTATTACCAAAGCTATAAAATAAAACACAGTTGTAATTCTTCTCCTTATTGTAAGAAGCATTGATCGCCCTTGATTGTATATTATAGCAAAGGGGCAGTCTATTACATAAATTTATTGCATTTTCTTCCTGATAATTACTGGAAGTTATTGAACAAGGCAGGGAGTTATAGCCAGCAAGTTCCCATGCCAGCTGAGGAAGCAAATCCACAGATATTTACTAGATCTAAACAGCTGTAAACAACACCTTCTGTTTACAGTGGCTCAGGAATGCCCAATTTACAGTGTGTTTGAGGGGATTTTAAAAATAATGCCCTCAGTTCCACAAACTGAGACTTGAAATGTGAACTATAGGAAGTGGCATGCTAATGTCAACCAGTGCAACCATGGTTGGTGTCAGAAATCAGACCCTCTGGAGCCACCGTTTCTCTTTGTAAAGACCTTTGGTTTTCATTGGCAAGAATAGGGTCTTAACATTTCTTCTTGACTGTACCCATGAGTACTGATACTATGAACTTTTGCATGGAAAAGTTAGTATTAACCCAGATCTGGAAGAAGAGGAAAAACTTCTGAAATACGTGAAAATAAAGCCAACCTTAAGAAAAATTTAAGTCATTTTAAAGAGAAATGCTAGCTTTTGTAGGGCATATTCTCTCTGTCATCAAAGTGATTTATTCCAGAAATCAAATATTCTATATTTCAGTTAGTATGTATAGGGAATCGCTTCACCATTAGACCACCAACCTCAGGTATAATTGTGTTGGTACAATAAGTGCTTTTTTTAAAATTTTAAACCCTTAACTTCTGTGTATTGACTTATAGGTGGAAGAGTGGTAAGGGTAGGCAATGGGGGTCAAGTGACTTGCCCAGGGTCACACAGCTGGGGAAGTGTCTGAGGCCGGATTTGAACCTAGGACCTCCCATCTCTAGGCCTGGCTCTCAATCTACTGAGCTACCCAGCTGCCCCCAATAAGTGCTTTTTTAACCAAACTTTAGGATATGATTTGGCAACTATTGGTTAAAGAGACCTTCCTTAAACAGGTAGCTGTCATGAACAGTGGATAGGGTCCCAGAAAACCAAGATTCCCATTACTGTGTGGTTCTAGTTCTCACTCCATGGCATGGGGCAAGTCATTTGCCTCCATCAGCACATTTTCCCCTCGGTAAAATGGAGCCTCTAAAGTATACAGATTCTGTGCCTTGCTAGTTTGTTCTGAAGACCAAATAAGATAATCTATTCGCAGCACTGTCACCTGAATTGTAGTCTAAATGTCAGCCACCCTTATTATTATTAACAAGTGCTTTCCTAAAGTTACCATTTGAGGGATTCTTCATATTCATTCACCACATCTCCACTAATGTACCAAAAAAAAGCAAAAACAAAAACATATGAGCAGATGAGCACTTGCTGACTCTGATTCTAACTTCATGGCAGAAAAATATTGAATAAGGCCAGCGTAATGCAAGCATGTGCCATCCCCACTTGGTTATGCAGTGGAGCCACAAGCTCTCTCACTGACAAGTATGAGTAACTGAGAATTGCAGTTGGACAAACAAATGATTATGCTCAAATCCAGTACACATTTATTAAGTATCTGTTGTATGTAGAGAATACCATGTAGCTAACAGTGGAAGTCAAAGCAGAAACTGTAATTAATTCAGTAGTAACTGGTCCACATTTCCTGAGAATTCAGGTTCTATCTGTGTCTCTCTTCCTCTACTCTGTGTGCTTCTGTACATATTTTCCACTAGTTTGAGTGGTTCATCATCTTGCCACAATCTGATTTCACTTAAACAAAAGCCCATCTGAACAGTGATAAGACTTGTAGGTAGAACTAAGGAAAAAGAAATCAAGTAATTTAAACTATAAATAAAATGTCATCTGCGACAGTCTCGCAACATTTTGCTCATGTTTCTGATGTATTCCATTTAATGAAAATAGTGAGTGATTGCTTTAACTATTGCTCTGCCTAGCAAACCTTGATAAATGTGGTTGGCTAAACAAATATCTAAGTGATCTTCACTCTATTCTTTGTTTATTGACACCTTATATTACTTTGAAGAAGATAAAAGATTTCTCTTTAGTATAAAACTATTATTGCTATAATATTTCACAAGTGACTTGCCAATTTCCTCCATTATCATAAAACTCACAGACGAAATGAACTAAACTTATCCCTAATGATTATCCATGTCAGAAGGAGAAACAGGATGAAAAGAACCATATAAAGGGGAAAATTTCAAACCATCCATCATTGTCTCTTTTTTTTATTGTATACATTCAGGAAAAAAATATTTCAGAATTGTGATTTTTCTTTCAGCATTTCAATTTTTTTAAAAAAAAAAACATGTCCTATTATAATTAGAAGGTAGCGTAGTGATATCAAATTCACTCCTTTGATTTTCTAGAGAAGTACCCAAAGTCCAGAAAAGGGAAATGACTTCCCCAAGGTAAAAAAAAAATAATAATTAATGTCTAAACCTGAACTTTAACTTTGTTGTTCTGATTCTCAACCCTGTGTTTTCTGCTGCATGTTACCACTTGTGCCTTTACTATCTGGAAATTACATATTCCTAAAAAGATCTCTGTAAACATTGCCATTGGTTTTCTTGCTCCCATTTTGAAACACACTCAAGGTATCTTTTAGTTCATTCTATTTTCTTTTGTCCTAATAATAGTAAATGAAGTGTCAGGGATCAGAAGTTTATAGCATATGGGCTAGATATTAGTAAGTTGTAAAGGTTCTTCCTTAGACTCATACTACACTAGAATTTTCTTTTCAAGGGAATGGGTACTCATCTCCACTGTAAAGCTTTAGCAAGTAAACAGAACCTAGTAGGTGAACGTGAAAGGTGTCACATAAACACACACTTCCTCTTTACTCTCCCGCCTCCTATATCTTTTTTGTATTTTGTGGTATATTTTATTTTTGTGGGCGGTTTGGGAGTTTGTGCCTACAGCATAAACAGAACACAATCAGGGACAGGGAATGATTGATATATGGATGGGGACTAGAGAAAGTATTGGTTGTATAGGATGATTTGTTGTAGAGAATTCATTATAGTCATTGTTATTATAGGCAATCCCACGGGGACATGGAAATAGCATTCTTTCAGAAAGCATCGTTGTAATAATATTTCTTCTATTGGAATTTTACTTGTACCTTCTGCTTTGGGGAATGTTCTCTACACTGGCACAGTGTATGCCGGAAGAACTGTGTTCATGCTGTATTTCAAATTGCTAGTCCCATTAGTGGCCCGGAGCAAACATCACACATGTTCTTTGACTTTCCTCACTGTTTATTGTAGTGTCACTAATACTGGACTTTGCCATTCTCCGCTACCAATCTTTTATTGTCTAGCTAGCATAGACTTGGATGGCTTGTTTTGGATGTTGTCTTGATGAGAATATTTTCCCTAAAATATTTCAAGTATTCATGACTGATTTTAGAATGGAAATCCAGGAAGATATAAAAGATAAAAGTTCCTTGAGGGCAGAAATTGTTTCTCCTTTTAACTTGGCATGCCCCACACCTAGAGCTGTGCCTTGTATTGTTAATTATTTTGGCTGGACCTATTATCCCAAGTTTGTAGGGAACTCTTGCTGTGGAAATTCCCTCCATTGAGATTCATTAACCTATCTACCACTAAGAATCTTACAGAGCTGTCTGGGTCATTAAGATTTTAAGTGGTTTGCCCTGGGTCACATGGCTACTATATGCTAGAGGCAAAACTTGAACCCTAATCTTACATAGACTAAGGCTGAATTTCTAACCTTTTTGCCATTCTGACTTGCACATCAGAAACAGTTAAAATAAATGTTTATTTATTTAAAGCTAGGTGGTTCAGTATAGAGAGAGTCAGGCCTGGAGACTGGAGGTCCTGGGATCAAAATCTGGCCTCAAACACTTCCTGTGTGACCCTGAGCAAGTCACTTTATCCTCATTACCTAGCCCAGTGATGGGCAACCTTTTGAGCTTGATGTGTCAAAATTCGCCAAAAAACCAAGCATAACTTAGGTGGTGTGTCACTTCAAGAAAAAAACCATAATTTCGTGATATTTATAGTTTAAATAACAAAAATGTATAATTGTAATATATAACTATTTAATAAACCAAAATAGGTAAATTAATATAGGTAGGATTGTCATCTATAGTGCACAGAGTGTCTATACTACATTACAGCAAATGTTTCATCCTCGGCATGCGGCCCCATACGTCTCTGTATGTAGCTGCATGCATCCACGTGTCATAAAAAATGGCTATGCATGTGACACGTGTGTCATAGGTTTGCCATTACCAGCCTAGCCCTTACCACTCTTCTTTCCAGCCAATACTTGCCATCAATTGTAAGACAGAAGATGAGGGTTTAAAAATAAATAAGTAAAATAAATGCCTGTTGGATTGGATTGGAATAATCTTTGTGAAGAACAGGCCTGACTCATTTTGAGGCCCTAGAATCTGGCGGTTGACTCAGTCAAAGAAGAACATTCACATGTTTTCTATAAATTCACTAAAGATTTGTTAGATCCAAGTCTTAATTATTCCACGTTAACTTAAACCATGTTGTCAATTTGTAGGATCAGGTCATTTGTTTTCATGCTTGCTTAAAGAATAACATGAGAATCTAATTATAAAAATGAATTAAAGAAAAGGAAATCATCACTTTTAAATTTGTGTTGTATCACAAAATAATCTCTGTGAATGCTCTAATTAAGGCTAAAAAGGCAACTAGATTAAAAGCTCATCATTTCAAGTGCTTTGATTTTTCTCGAAATGATTTATGAAGGTGAAAGTTTTCATGTTTGCTCTTTTTAAATGTCCATTTTTTAAAAGAAAGTTTTGCAAAAATGTGTGTCTCTTTGACTTCTTTAGTTAATTTGGCTTTAAAAATATATATTTCATTTTGGAGAAATTATTCAAATGCTTTTCTCACTATTGAATAATTCAAAACAAATTCATTTTTAAAATGCCAAGCTTGTCATGTACATATTCCTAAATGATGATTTGTGACATTGACACAATCAAGTAAGTTTGATTTCCAAATCTGAAAAATTATGGACACTTTAAAACAGCATATTGAAATGATTATTCTTAAGCACTTTCCTCTTTTTTCTATTGTCTCATCGGTGTGAAATGACTGAGCCTTCTTTGAAAGGGGCAAGACTCAATGTGAATAACCACAGTTCCCCATTTTAAGTAAATGTATTTTTTCAAAAGCTTCTGCCCGCTTGTTCCAAGGAAATCATGGGAATACTGATTGCCATCCCTTAGAGAGATTCAGCATCCATATCAGTTGGTGGAGGAAGACCTGAGGTCTTTGGGAAATTATGTCCCATAGAATCAAAACCAAAGGTCAGAGTACCAGGCCAGATTGGATTTGTGTCCTCCTCTTGCCCATTCTGGTAAAAAGACAGTGAGGAACCCCAGATTCTACATTGTCAGTTTGAACTGACCTCTCTTCCCCTCCCTGGATACAGTTGGTTCCCTGTCTTTGAATTTTTAGTGTTGTCTTCCTTAAATAGTTAAGATCCTTAGGAGGAACCCTGTGTAGATACGCTACGATCATTGTTCATGCTTGCCTTTTAGATTCAGCTGTATCTAATTAGACCCAGTAGCTATGTTCCTTAAAGGCTGTGTGTGAATCATATTCACGTTAATGGAATTACTTAAAATGACCTAGAGTTGAAAATTTATAATAACTATAATAACAACAGCTGGCATTTATATAGTGCTTTAAGGACTACAAAATGTTTTATGTGCATTATCTCATTTGATCCTCACAACAACCTTGTGAGATGTATGAATGTGCCTGCTCAGTCATCCTTGGCATTATCTTAGTTAACAACTGACAGAAAGCTAATTTCTAAGCATTTGACACTCAGGTGTTGCTGGAAAATCATTCCCTCTTCTTCATTTGTCTTCAACCAGGACAGTAGGTCTCGGGAGAAAAAGGGTCTTCGGTGGGGCACAGATTGAGGGAACACGTTCTGCCTATTAATAGGCAAAGACTCTGGATTCGAAATTATGCCCCCAATTCATCTAGACTGTATTAAGGGGGCAGCTTTTTATTCATAAATGGGGATGGACCTCCTTGTTTCAAAACGGATTCCTTTGTTGTCAGAGGGATATTACTACTATTGGTATTCAGAGCTAGCAGAGCTTGGGCTGCAGATGATTTTTTTAAAATGTTTTTTTCATCATTAAATGAAGAGCTGAGGAATAGACTGGATCATAGTCTCACTTAAAAAAATTGTGCTGAGTTCAAGGGGCTACAGCAGTACTGGAACTGTTATAGCAACCTCTGGGAAGAAGATGGAGATCAACTTGAGTGACAACTGGCAGTTATGAGTCAGCTAATCAGTTGTTGATCATTTTGGCAGCTGGCTAGAGAGAGCCCTTCTGCCCCTCTGGCCCTGGTCAGGCCCAGCCGTGGCCTTGACTGGAGCAAGGTTTGATGAGATTCTTCTTGATGATTAGATGTTGATGTACATCTCTCAGCCCTATTCAACAACTGCTTGAATTGATACTCAAGGCAATAGGGTACAGGTGCTAGTGCAGGTCTATAGGCCTACCCACCCACCACCCGGGTCCCTGTTCTCAAGAGTGAGACCCCGAAAGGACCAGCTCCTGGGTTTTTATAGTGGTGGCAGCAACTGTATTTTGCCCCTGGTTCATGCCATCTGGGTAAATTCTAAATTCCATAACTGCCAGTTGTCACTCAAGTTGATCTCCATCTTCTTCCCAGAGGTTGCTATAACACAACCCATGCCATTCTCTGTATTTTGCATATAATAGGTATTTAATAAATGGTGGTCGAAGACTTAAGTCTGATCAGAAGCTTGGTTCTGTCTATAGGCTTTCTCCCTGTTCTCCATCTGTTGGCCAGAAAGGCAGAAACTTTTTTGCTCAGATTTCTAGTCCTGCCTTTTTTTCTGTTCTTCTTAAGGGAGAATAGAAGTTTGACTCCTATGTCTCTCATTGACCTCCTTCTTGATTTCATGTGTACTCAGATGGTCACATCCTATCTGAGTTTGGGTACTTACCACCCTGAGGTAGATTTGAGGGGGTCAAACTGCTCTAAAATGAATTACCTTAAAGTTGCTTCCTTTACTCATCTAGAAATTCCAACAACTCTAGCTCTTGGAAGGTCTAGTTTACTCTTGGCCTATTCTTCTGAGTCAAAGGGCTTGCCTGTGTAAATCAGCTTAAAGGCTTCAGTTGCCACCCAGGTTTGCATGTAAAAGGCAAGAATTTTGAATAAATGACTGGAGATGAAAAGTGATGGCTTCAAAGTGATTCTGTAGCAGTCCCTCTATTATCAAATGGTCTTTAAGAGTTGCTATATTTGAAAAATGAATTACCCTGTGGCTACTCCAAAAAGGAGCTTCTCCAAACCTAACTAGGGAAAGGGGATGTGGACTCGACTTATGATTTCATTGATACAGGAAATTCCTGGATGAGGAAACTCCCATTACCAATACAGGACACCACCTTTTCTATGATTTAGAATTCCAAAGAATTCTGAGAGATTAAGAGATTGTTTATATAGCCAAAATGTGTCAGTACAAGACCAAGAAGCCAACTTCCTTTGCACTATACTGTGCTTCCTCTAAACAGATGTATTATATATGCCTGGTAGTATGTATTCTATCAGTGGGCCAGTCAAGTGGTGGTCAAATCCAGTGGTAAGGGACTCCTGAGATGGAAATGTTCTGAAAATAATGATGGAAGTTTTCTTTCTCTACCTTTTTACTCCATTGACCAGTTGACAACCATGAGAACTTCATAATGTTGGAAGATCTAACGTTCCCTTTGGTGTTGGCAGGTGTCCCTGAATAGCAGTAGCTGATTTCAAGGTCTTTACCAGGAGCCGAGAGGCACAATGAGAATCAACCTAAGGAAAAAAGGTTTCAGGGCTCTACTCAGATCCCCACAGATAGCTACAACTAAGAAATACATGAAAACACTATGAAGGGAAAAATGTATTTCTATAAACCGGGAACTCTGAGTTTAGTATATGACCACATACTTTAACTAACTTTGAACCAACTCTCCTTTGAACATTACATGTACAAGAGGAGAGTCTTCCCCCAGGATTTTTTGGTGGGGAAGGGGATAGATTTTGGTAACTATCATCTTTACTATTCATGCTTTTTCCTTTCTAAAATCTAATTATCAGGCTTAATAATCATTGAGAAGCACAATAGACAAGAGCTTATTGAACAAAAGTATGAGAAACTCTTGCCCATCTGGGTTGTCTCTTTAAAATTTTTTTTTAACATTCTTTATATTCATTTAAAAATTTTTATTTTTAAAATATTTTTCCATGCTTATGTGACTCATTTTCTTTCCCTCTCCTCTTCTCTTCCCTCTCCCAGAGCCAACGAACAATTCCATTGGGTTATACGAATGTTATTTACTTGATACTTATTTCCATATTATTCACTTTTGATATAGAACAATTTTTAAAGCCTAAACCCAAAATCACATGCTCATATAAACAAGTGATAAGTCACATGTTTTTTTTTCTGTTTTTCTACTCCCACAGTTCTTTCTCTCAATGTGGATAGCACTCTTCTCATAAGTCCCTCAGGATTGTCCTGGATCATTGCATTGCTACTGGTAGTAAAGTCCATTACAATGGCTTGTTCCACAGTGTTTCACTTTCTTTGTACAATGTTCTCCTGGTTCTACTCATTTCACTCTGAATTATTTCATGGAGGTTCTTCCAGTTCATGTTGAATTCTTCCAGGTCATCATTTCTTAGAGCACAATAGTATTCCATCACCATCATATACCACAATTTGTTCAGCCATTCCCTAATTGAGGAACACTCCCTCATTTTCCAATTTTTGCCACCACAAAGAGTGTGGCTATGAATATTTTTTAACAACCCTTTTTATTATCTCTTTGGGGTACAAACCCAGTAGTGTTATTGCTGGATCAAAGGGCATCTATTCTTTTAAAGCTCTTTGGGCATAAATCCATACTGGTGTCTAGAATGGTTGAATCAATTCACAACTCTACTGGCAATGCATGTGTCCCAATTTTGCCACATCCCCTCCAACATTTATTATTTTCCTTTACTGTCGTATTGGCCAATATTCTATGTCTGAGATGGTATCTCAGAGTTGTTTTGATTTTCATTTCTCTAACAAGGAGGGATTGAGATCAGTTTTTAATGTGATTATTGATAGTTTTGGTTTCTTCATCTTTAAACTGTCTATTCACGTCTTTTGTCCATTTGTCAATTGGGGAATGGCCTGATTTCTTGTACATTTGACCTAGTTTCTTTTAAATTGAGAAATAGGACCTTTGTCAGAGATTTTTATTATAAAAATTTTTCCTGAGTTATCTCTATAGCCCTAAGTTGAAGCAGCTGCCCTTTTGAAATATAGCCCAACAGTGTAAATGAGTGTTAGCAAAAGATCCTAGAGGGAGTGTGTCAGTGCAGAAAAACTAAGGCTTTAGGGGAGGGTATCTTTTAATTAGAATATGTCAATGCAATAACAAATTTCCAAAATCCTTCTTAGCCTCTGTCATAGTACAAACATGACATTTATTTTTCTGACTCCTGATTCTCCAATTGGGAGAAATTGAATTAAAGACATAAATTTAATATTTATTAGAAATTACACTTCATCGCGATTTATAATCAGTCAATAGAAATGCATGTATTAAGCACCTGCTATGTGCCACAAAGGCATAAGTGAATCATTGCCCTTAATGAGCTTGCTTGTACTGGGGTAGATAAAATACCTCTTATAAAAATATTATTTATATATACATACACATATTTCATAGGTATACATGACATACATATGTGATAAAGAAAACCATAATGAAGTGTTCTCTTTTGTGGGGTTATCAAAGCTATTACTATCCTCATTTTGAAATTTTATTTCAAGGATTTAGCTCTTTGAGTCATTTTTGCCTGCAATGCTAAAAATCCACACTATAATTAGGATTCTAAGTGAAATATAAATAGTTTCCAATTTTCAAGTGCACAGTCACAAAGAACGGTCTCAATTTCTGATGTTTGGCCCTTCCGTTTAGGCTCCATTTTTAAACCGTTGTACCTTCTCCTTTAAAAATAAAGGCACTTTGTGTTGCCTTGCACTTGGAAGAACATCGTTACTTTGGGTGCCAACCCTCTGGCGCACTGAGTGAATTCTAGGAGCACCGTACTCGTAGCTAGTGCTTTGGAATTGAAGGCCTCTAGGGCTTTCCCTCTGCTCTTTTTGTCCAAGGAAAAGGCAGATGCTTCCAGGTGTTGTGCTTCAGTTTTCCAAGTAAATCACATCATCGCCATGGGTATCTATGACTTTCCAAAGCAGCATTTCTTACTGGGAGATCACTAGAGAAGTTTGGCCAGAGTCCTCCTGGTGCAGAGGATCAAAGGCCAACATCTGCTCTCTGTTAATTTCCTACCTACTTCAGCAGGCAAAGGCTAGCTAGCTCTGCTGCTGAGCTTAACCTCATGAAGCTGCTAGTGTAGTTTTTAAGAAAGGAAGGAAAATGTTGACTTCCATTTGTTTAACATTTACTCAGTTTTGCTTTCTCCATTTCTCTCCCAGAAACCTTACAGAAATATTGTTGTGCCTCATGATTCACTGATTCCCTTTAATAGGACTTGTGGAAATGATGCAGTATGCTATGGTAAGAGTACGTCTTTGCAGTGCCTTGGGCTTGAATCTCCCCTCTGCCACATACTAGCCAGCTGACCTGGGCAGGTCACTTCCCTTCTCTTTGACTCAGTTTCCTCATCTGTAAAATGGAGACCATAGCCATCAGAGCTATTGTGAGAGCCGAATGATATAATATGTGTAAAATATGCTCTAAAAATGTTGGCTTTTCTTAATTTTATCTAACTGTTATCTGATATGCTTGGAGAAAGAAATATTCTGGATACATGAATATTTTGGCCATGTGTACTATCGTACATGGATTTGATGTTCCAAGAATGAAGGCAAACTATAATACAGTGAATAATGAAACTGGAATGACCAGAATCTAATCTTTGTGAGGATTCAAAAATCCCTGTAGGTTTCTGTTGGCCTCGGTTCTGTCATTACGAGCACCAGCATTGTTGGACTCTAGATGTGTTATTAGCAGGACTGGTAGACAGAATGAAGGGCAAATCATCCCTTACTGGAAATTATTGAGAATAACTTCAGGATATTCCAGTATATGTGGAAAAAGAACAGAGAAACATCTGTAATTCGTCTATTAACCGATTTTGATAATGAAATCTTTAATTTTTGAAATAAATGTGGTTAAAAAAATCTATCTTAGACATCACAAAACAAGGTCAAAGAAGGACAAAATCATAACTGTTTTAGTAGCTAAATGTCACATAATTGTGCAAAATGATGTCTAGACATATCTCAGACAGAAATATCTCAGTGATAAATAAAACTATAGAATTCCCCATGCCTGCATATTTACAAATTAATGCAATCATTGGTTAAAAAAATAGATGCCTCCTTTTAGTTTCTCTTTATTACTTTTGGAAACTAATTTTTATAAAATCCAATATCTACATCTTTCTTAGGCATATATTGTTGTCTCCTAGTAAGAGCTCAAGTAAACAGTTCAGGATCCATGTTCTATAGCTATCTTTCTAAAAGAGATAGAATTAAAAAGGAGATTGGAAGCATGGGAAGGTGTGCTGGTCTTGGGTGGGAGAATAAGCCCTTAGTGTTAAACAAATCTACGTAGAATTTAAGTTGGTTAAAGGGACCAACAGACCTAGCTTCAATTATCCTGTCCCCTGAAATATAAGAGTATTAGCTTCTCATCAGCACACTGGGTCATGAAGTGCTCCCAGTGTCAGAGAAAAACACAGAATGTACTTTCACGATGAAAGGGAGCTGAAAACATTGGCAGGGGTAAAAAGAAAAGGAAACAGCCTAAAATTATACTGTTAAGAACCATTCCTTATAGTGCCCAAAATTTCTCTATTGATTTTAGGACCAGATGAAGTGTCTTGCCCTCTGATGCTCTGTGGATAATGTACATTAAGTTATCGAAAGGCAGTGTGGAAAGGTAGTGTGTCCACTTAAAAATTTCATCTCAGCTTGATTGTCCGTGTTTTTGGAAGCCAAACTTTATACAGAGGCAGACAAAGACAGAAAAGTGAAATAGGAAGTAAAGAATAGCAAAAGTCAGCTAGTAATATTGGGAGCAGGCATATTTCAACGTAAGCTACACTGATGACCCGTCAATCTTGCAACATAGATCATCTGAATCATTTCACCAGAAGCATGCTAATTTTTATAGTAGAAAGCATTCTCTGGTGAGTTTAGTATTTCTTTTTTATTGTTGCTAGGACAAATTGTTCCACAAAATAAATGAATGACTAAATGAACAAACAAATAGATAAGTTGGATGACCAGACTGGCGCACTCAAGCACTAAGCTGTGGTGGGAAATCCAAGGTGCTCCTATTTGGGCCATGTTTCCATCTCGACTATTTTCTTCTGCCTTAACAACATTCACATTGAAAGGAAAATATCTTCATTTTCCACATGTAGGATAGAAATCCCAGTTCCAAAAATCGCCACCTTTTTCTTTTCTTTTCTGATTTTGTTCCTTAGTATTTATCAAGGACTAGAAGGAAGATTGGAACATAACAGGCTATGCAAAGTGAGCAAATTAATGCCAGAATTTCCGATTACTATTGTTTGCCCACAAATGGGAGATTTCTGTCGAGCTCCTCCGATATTTTTACTCAGCTGTGTCAACACATATATAAGCATACTCAGCTCAAAGCTCAGCAAAATACTTTCCTTTGCCTCTTTGGGATTTCCCAAAGTAGTGGGGAGCTCCAGAGACTGCTCGACTAGGTTGAACTTTGCTACCTTAGGTGGAATTCCCTTTTCCTCTTAAGTCTCCAACAGAAGGATGCCAGCTCCCTATTCCTGGAATGACTACTCCCTGGAGCAGTCAGTCAGTAAGCATTTAGTAAACACCTCCTGTATACCAGGAACTGTGCTAATCATTGGGGATAGAGAGATGTAAACAAGATGTTATCATGAAAAGGGGTCCATGGACTTCACCAGATCACTAAGAATCTAAAACAGTAAAAAAATCCAGAACCTCTGTTCTAGGGCATGATCTCTGCTGTGAGTAGCAAGGCAGATGGCAAGGGAGAGTGGCCCAACAACCACACAAATCTCATTTGAAGTTTTAGTTACACTACAGGTTAATAGTTTCTTTTGCCAATAGGGGAGTAGCTAAAACTAAAAAAAGGTGAAATTTAACAGGTTACATGACTCAGGTACAAGAGGGAGACATCACTATATTTGACACTTAGAGTGGTAAGAAAATGAAAGTTTAGACATGGCAAGCTGTATGTTCAAATGGAGATAGCTTATAAGAAAGTTAAAACTATTGTATGCCAAACATCCAAATAAAAAGGGAAAACAATGCATTTTGGATCTCATAAAATAATTATAGGTTTCTTATGATATAAATAAAAATTAAAACATTACAAAAATTTTCTTGGTTTTTTCTATTATCGCACAGAATAGATAGTAGTTAAGCCTTACATTAGCAGACTGAATTGCTAGAGCTAAATTTGAGTCCAAATGTTCTGATTCACTTTTGGCAAATAGTCTTGTTATTCCAAAAACTGTTTAGCATATAGCTACTAATTACAGATATTTTAAAAAAATGTTCATCCAAATTCCCCTAGGATTATTCATAATAATGAGAATGGCTTGTAAATAATAAAATAGATCCAAAGGTTAGAGCAACTTCTGCCTCACTGACAAGTTTGGTAAGCAAACAATTGGCCGATTTTCTAGTTTTTTCTTTCCAGATTTCCCAAATAAACTCTCCTCTTTCAGTTGTCAAAGTGGGAGATCACTAAAAAACATCCTTAAGCAGAGATTCTCATTTTTCCTACTTGCATTTTTCTCCAGCTGCTAGCATGATGCCCGGCACATAGTAGGCTCTTAATCAGAGCTCCTTGATTGACTGATGACATGAATCCTTACCACAAAATCATTTTAACCACTCATTATTACTTACAAGCTCTGTGCTTCTCAGCCTCTAGGAGAACTACTGCATAACCACTGGACAGTAATGTAGCCTTCAATATCATCTCATCATGGAAAATATAAGGCAATCTGTGTGTACATTTCATCTAGATAAGAACACATATTTTGGTGTAATCAGGCACTTCTCAGGTAAGAGCTCATGTTTGATTTGATTTAAGACAACAGCAATAAATACTAAGAGATAACAGGAAATAGGGGCAGATAGGGAATATGCATATCCCATATATTGTTCTTATCTCAGTAATTTTCTGTAGCTTATGGAAAAACCAGAAAAGAAGAAAAGAAGCCCAGTAAACACGTGACGTCTATTATGCCTCTAGGCTCTCAAATAAATATAAAGTTCTTCCATGTAAATGTCCTATATTCAGTCACTTTCTCATTATTAATACTGGCTCGTGTATTGTGTCTTGACCTTGTAACTTCTCAGGGAATGTTTATAGGTATCTAAGATGATCAAAAGGAAATGGATTCTCTATATATTGAGAAGGTGCCATTGATGATGAAGTCATTTGTTTGCCAGGTTTTATTTTTTTTCCAGAAGGGGTTGTTCCTTATACTTCAGAGAGAAGCAGTCTCTCACCCATTTTTACACGTGCAAGCACACACAAACACGTGGAATTCTCTTATTCAAATGTGAAGGGCTTGACGTGCCAGAAGCAAGTGGCAGGTGGAAGACAGATTGAGGTATTCACTCTTGCCTGGAAACCGATGCAGTCTGATCCTTTGAAAGTAGCAGCCGACATATCCCTGGTAATAGAGACAATGGCAGGGGTTGGGAGGAACAGGATTGGGAACAGAGCCTCCCAAATGAAAATTTTGTCTCATAAACAGTGCTCAGAGTGGTGCTACACAGCTCTTTCTGATGATGGATCCTGCAGGGATGGAAAGGGCTTATATGGAATGGTAGAAAAAAAGTGCCAATTGTACATATCATGAATACAGTGTTATGATAAGGATATTCATATTAGTAACTTCATTTTGACTTTTGACATAATGGCAAAATGATGTCCAATTTAATTCCAAATTAATTAGTTATATTTATATAGAACGCCTACCAGATTAGACCTAACTCTAATCCCAATATATAGAAATTTTACCTCACCTTTCATGTTAAATATTCCTTACCAGCAAGTAGCATTTTTTCCAGTGAAGCAAGGAACAATAAAGCTCATCTTTCAATGTGTTCTTACTTATATCATTCTAAATGTAAAATTCCAGGGATGTAATCTGACCCAGAAAACATTTACTAAGCAAGATATTGCTCAAATGCAGGTGTCTGAAAGACAAAATCCTTAGTCATATTACATATATACTGTGCCCACCTTTAATTGATTTTTTTCTGCTTTTTCAGTTGCTTCCATATAGATCCCAGTCTTCTACATCCTTAAAAAATCTTTCATTTGGCCCTAATCTCCTCAAGTTGTTCTAAATCTTTCTTCCCTTTCATAGCCAGACTTCTAGAAAAATCTATGTTCTTTGCCTCTAGTTTCCTCATCACTTCTCAACTCAATTTTTAAAAAAATTTGCCTTTTGACCTCATCCCTCAACTGTACCTACTCTCTCTATAGTTTACAAGAATCTCTTAATTGCCAGATCCTATGAAGTTTTCTCAATCCTCATCCTTTTTGACTTGTCTTTGGAGTTTGACACTATTGATACACTTTCTCCTCTTAGATACTCTCTCCTCACATGACATTGTTCTCTTCATTTCCTTCATGCTTATCTAATTACTCCTCAAGCTTCTTTGCTAGGTATCATATCCATGCTCAGATATGCAGCCAGAAATGACTCCTTTCGGTACACTTTGCCTCTTGATAATATTATCAATGCCCATGAATTCAGCTTTCATACCTCTACATTTGACATATAGATCTCTACATTCAGCCCCAAGCTCTCTCCTGAGGTCCAACCCTGTGTAACCACTATCTGATAAACATTTTCTATTAGATGTACTCAGATCTCAAATTCAATACATCCAAGACAGGATTCATTTTTGCTCTTCCCTCTTTTTACCATTCCTCTTTCCATTAAGGGCATCATCATCATCATTTTCTATTAATCAGTGTAAATAATTCTGAATAGGTCTCTCTACCTTGCCGCCTATGCCTGATCAGTTGTCAACTCTTATCCATTTGACATCCACAATGCCTCTCACATCATATGGCCACCACCCTAGTTCAGACCCGCATCACTTATCATCTGGGCTGTTACAGTAGCTTCTTCTTGATTGGTATCCTTGTCTCAAATCTGACTCCTCTCCAGGCCATCCTTAACAGAGCTGCCAAGGTAATCATCCTAAAGCAGAGACCTGACTAGGTCATTTGCCTGCTCAGAAACTTCCAGTGGCCCCCTCTTGTGACTACAATCAAATATAACTCTAAATTTGGCATTTAATAAAGTCCTTTATAATCTTGGGAGTTCTTGCCTGTTTTTCTAGTTTAATTAAATTTTATACTTGTTCATGTACTTGCTCAATTTAACAAGCTGACTTGTTTTCCTTCTTCTACCTCTGTACTATGCCTCATATATAAATATATATATATATATATATATATATGTGTGTGTGTGTGTGTGTGTATGACTGTCTTCCATACCTGAAATATACTTATTCCCTCTTCCCTCCTTCTTAGAATCCATATCTTCCTTCAAGGCTTGAGTCAAATGCCACTTACTAGAGGAAATATGCACTGATGCCCTCATTGTCTAATCCTACACACCCAGAGATTAACTTTGTATATATTTTATAGCTACTTATTTCTTTGCATGTGTCTCCTCCCTAGAACATAAATTCCTTGATGGCAAAGGCTGAGTTTTTTATTTGTTTTTTTTTTCTCTTTTTGTACCACATGCTTGGTACTTGGTAGGCATCTTAATAAAAATTTGTTGGCTAATTAAAAAATAGCCCATGTCCTCAAGGGGCTTATATATCTCATAAAACATATTATGTAATATAATAAATTATATAAATCCTATATACTTTTCTGAAGGGCTAAGATCTTTAATGAGGAGAGGGATGTTTTTGATTGTGGGTTTTGGTTTTAATGCTCAGTTTATTTAAATCAAATACTTCTCTGTGTTACTTATTATCATACGTGGTTAGTAGAAATTCTAGTCTCATTAGTTTTTTTTATGTTTTATTCATACTCTTTGAGCAAATTGCAATTGCTTTCCCATGATTCCTCCTCAGCCTCAGAATCCTCCCTTTTAATAAATAAGTATAGTTATGGAAAAATACCTACAATCAACACTTTGATTGTTTATGAAAATGTAGACATCACTCTAAATATATAGTTCCCTGTTTATTTGCTTAGAGACGGAATGGCTACTTTACCATTTGTCCTCTGAAGGCATGATTAGACATCGCATTGATGAGAATTCTTCAGTGCATTATTGCTCTTTTCCTTTACTTTCTCATAACTATCACATGAATTGGTTCAGCTTAATATATTCTTCATCAAATGATGGGAGTCTTCCCAAGTTTCTCCAAATTCCTTCTATGCCTTATCCTTATGGCACAATAATATTCTGTTAAATTCATATACCACACTTTGTTTACTTATTCCCCAATGATTGGGTACTTCCAGATTTTTGCTACTAGAAAAATAGCATAAGTATAATTTTTTGAGTGTAAGTTGGACCTTCTTCTCTGTTTTTGATCTCCTTAGGGTATGTGTGTAATACTTATATTGCTGGGTCAAAGAGTCTGGACAGTTAATGACTTTTAAAATATAATTATTTGTACCTTTATCAGATAGTCTGAAGTACTTTATTCAGTATCATTGGGAATATTTGCTCCAACTCTCCTTCCATGAAAAATCACATTTGCATTTGCACTTTGTATGATCAGACCTGGCACTATAACTCTATAATTATAGCATAAAAGAAAAGCAAGAGTAAAATACCAATATATTTCCAAACTTCAAGGCTCCATGATTTAGGTCATATGGGTACCAATACTGATGACCTGCTCTCTACAAGCTTCATAGACAATCTTGAAAAAACCCTTGTGATGAGCCTTTCAAAACTAGCGGGGCTGGTGACCAGGTGAGAGGAAAGACATCTGGTTGCCTGGTCCATATTGGAAGTCTTTCCACATTTCTATGAGTCAATCTGTAAACATTTATTGATTGCCTGTTTTGTGACAGGTACTATGCTACATACTGAGACTATAAAGATAGACAAACAATCTCTGCTCTCAAGGAGCCCACAATCTAATGGGGAGACAATATGAAAAAACTATACGGAATTAAGATATGGATAATCATAAACTGGAGATGATCAATACCAAGAGGGTGCTAGAATTGAGGGAGGTCAACAAAGGCTTTTTGTAGAAGATGGAATTCTAATTGGGACTCGAAGGAAGCCAGGGAGACCAGGTGGAGATGAAGATGGATAGCACTCTATGCGTAGGAGACAGCCAGAAAAAATTCCTGGAGTCAGGAAATGGAATATTTCCTGCATATGCCATTGGCAGGAACATTGAAAAGCCTTTGTCCAGTGAGGGCATAGCCTTGGAGGCTTCTGTGACTCCTTTTCACCATGTTGAGGCATAACAGCAAAGTTTTGGTGGTAGAAATATTAAAATAAGGAATAACTCTATTGACATGATATGATCTAGAATCTCTATATCCCAGCAAGCTTCTCCCTTCTGATGATTTAAATATACACTTGAAGAATTAGTTTCAGCTTCAAGTGAGATTTCTTGCTCATCTGTGAGTTGAACTAGAGAAGGGGTTCTTAACATGGTTCAAAAGACCCAAAGGGACCCATGGAGAAATTCAAGGGAGTCTATCAACTTGAATAAGAGAAAAAGAGGCAGAGGAGTTGCATATTTATTTTTACTAGCCTTGACCTGAGATTTTCCATTTTCTTTGGTTGTTTTAAAATATTATTCTGTGAGAGTCCTTAAGTTTCCTCAGACTGCCAGTAGGGTCCCTGACAACAGAAAGGTCCCAAACCCCTGGACTGGATAGCTTCTGACATCCCTTCAGATCCTGTGTAAAAGAAAAGGAACAAATAGAAGCAAAGCTAGTTGCCTCAAGGTTTATTCTTTTAAACACTAAGTAAATTACTGTGTATTTTACTGGGAGGGAACAGTGTCAATACTGAAAATGAAATTGTTTTTATTTGCACATTTTCTCTAGGTTTTATTTTATTTTGAATCCATTTAATTAAAAACAAATGTTCACCATTGATTTCAAGGTGAATAAATTGCAGGTTAAGTTTGAATTCTCCTAACCAATAACTAAAATGATCAATTATCATAGTGTTCCTAATGAAAAGATCCAATTGGGTCCACTCAGTAATTCTATTACGGCGACAATACCAATCATTCTTCTTTGCACTACAGTCTGAGCTGCAAGATATGATTACAGAAAGACAGGAAGCTGATCAGGCAGAGAAAAAGAAAAGGCAGGGTGGTACAAGTGACACTACAAAGCTTAAAGAAATTGTAGCATATTCAACAGAAATTTTAGCTACTGAAGTCAAATGGGTGTGCCACTAGTTATATATTCCCTTCCTCCAAAATGAAGGATGCTTTTTCTATTATATCAAAAAGAAGAGAATGTCAGGTGTACCAAGAGACAAAATTTCTGGAGAAATTGAAGAGTAGATTTTACTTTAAAGAGCCTTTAGTGGATTCATTCTCTCTCTCTCTGAATGATTAGTGAGCTGGAAAGAGCATGGTGCTAATGAGGCCACTGAAGAGAACAAACCACCCCAGAAAGGAATGGAACTCAAGACACTATCCCCATTTGCAGTTTTTTAAAATTTATTCAACAAGTCTTTTACTTTTAAACTGTTACTTTCTATCTTAGAATTGATAATAAATATTCAGTTCCGAGGCAGAAGAGCAAAAAGGGCTAGGCAATTGGGGTTAAGTGACTTGCCTAGGATCACACAGTTAGGAAGTGTTTGAGGCTAGATTTGAAACCAGGACCTCCTGTCTCCAGGTCTCATGCTCTATCTACTGAACCACTTAGCTGCCCCTATTCAACTAGTCTTTATCAAGCCTCTGCTATGTACCCAGCACTATGGATAAAAACAGAAATGAAACATGAGCTTCTTCTTTGGGGAGTATAAAGAAGAGAATTTATATACAAGTAGATAAAAAGTATATGTACCCAAAATATATACAAACTGAATAAAAGATAACTTGGAGTGGAAGTACTAACAACTGATGGAATCTGGAAAGGCCTTATATAGGAGACTGTTGCTTGAGCTGAGCCCTGAAGAAAGCTAGTAATTTTAAGGGAGATAGCCTATGCAAAATCATGGAGGTGGGAAAAGGAATAACTCATGTAGAGAGAATATTATCAGAGAGCCCAATTTGGTGGAAATATAGAATACATTGGAGGGAAGTTATAAGCAATAAGCCTGGAAGTCTGGCTGGAGCCAAACTGTGAAGTCCTTTCAATGCCACATGTAGGGCTTTGTATTTGATCAGAGAAGCAATAGGGAGCCACTGGAGTATTAGCAACTGAACTAAGCAATGCCAGTTAACACACACACACACAATCAAACACACACATGTGCACACACACACAATCAAACACACACATGTGCACACACACACACACACACACCTCACCATTAGTAATTGACATTATGGAGCAAGGAAATTTCAGGCTATGTACTATTTTATACCTATAACACATTTGGTAGCCACTCAGAGATTGCTGGTCCAACCTGTTATATTATAACATTATTTCCAAAATATAATACCTAATTATTGGAAATATGTAATTCTGAAAAAGAATCCTTAGGATTCCCCAGGCTGCTGGTATGGATCTCAGAAACTAAGAAGGTCCAAACTTGAACCCCTGGACTAGATAGCCACTGAGGTCCTTTCTACCTTCCAGATCCTATGCAATAGAAAAAAAAATAGATAGAAGCAAAGAAATTCAATAATTTCAGTAATATTTGTGTCTAATTCCTGAAAATGGCACTGGATTTTTGTGGACAATCTAAAGAGAAGACCATGTAAATTCAGAAGAGATTGACTGATCAACTAGGGTGTGGTAACTAGGGAATTGAGTTCTAGTTGGGAGGTGAGCTTCATCGGAGGGCCATTGAGCTGTCTTTGGTAGTGTCCTAGTTAAACATTTTTACCAACACCTTGGTAAATAAAATGGCATGCTTCTGAAATGCATGAATGGCATAAAATTGGAAAGGATATCTAATGCTGTTGAATGAAAAAATTGGGAACCAAAAAGATGTAAAATAGGATAGCATTTCCAACTGAACTTGTCTAAAATGCCTGAATTTTTTTCCTCCCAACGCTATTTTTGTAGTTCTTTCAGTCACCTAAATTTGTAACCTCAAAGTCATCCTCAGTTCTTTACTCTTCTGCACTACCATCTCTACCCTGCATTCAGTCATTTGCCAAGTCTTGTCAAATGGTCAGCCAAGACTATACTTGCATATATTCTGTACTCTCTGTTTACATGGCCATCATCATAGTTTAGACCATCATCATCTCTCTGCTGCCCTTTGTCTCCTCTCTCCAAGTCATCCTGTATATAGGTGACAAAATAATCTTGCTAAATAAGGCGCAAGTTTGACCAGGTCATGTTCCTGCTCAAAAACTTCAATGTTATTGTCTCTGGTTTAAAATATAAATTCTTCTGCATGACATTTAAAACCCTTCACAGTCTAGCTCAAACTTACCTTTCCAGACCTATTTGACATTACTCTCCTTCCTGTAGTCTGTATTCATAGCTGGCTTACTTGCTGTTCCTAAAACTCAAAATTCCAGCTCCCACATCTGTATCACTGCTCTATCTGTACCATATTCCTGGAATGCACTTTTTCTCACATTAACCTTTTAAAATCTTTAACTTTCCCCAAAGCTCAGTTTAGATGTCATCTCTTCTCTGCATCTTTTCCTGAGCTTCTTAATTGTTCCATTTTTTCTACTTTTATTTCCATTGCCAAGCACAGCATCTGACATACATTAGGTCCTTAATAAATCCTTGTTGATGTAAATTGAACTGGAAGTAAACTTTCTAAGGTGCACATATGATAGTGTCACTACACCTGTATTGGCGAGCCTATAGCACATGTGCCAGAGGGGGCTGCTCCCGTCCCCCTCTCCACATGTGCCTGAGGACATTTCTCACATCACTTGTCCCTCTTCCAAGCAGCCCAATGGGAGTGCTTCCTCTCTTCCCTGTCTAGGGTAACGTTGGGGATTTACATGCAGTGTGAGGGTTGCAGTTTGGGCACTTGGTCTCTTAAAAGTTTTGCCATCACTGTACTATACTGTCCCTCAAGCCTTTAGTGGTTTCACATTGGTTTCTAATTAAAGATAGAGTCTTTAGCCTGGTATGTAAACCTCTTTAAAATTTGATTCCAAATTGCTTTCCAACTTTATTTTATCACACAACCTTTCACTTATTCTACATTCCTATAAACTAGACTATTATCTGTTTTCCTATGTCATCTACTACCCTGATTCAGTCACACATCCATCTCTCTAACTATCCATCC
Source organism: Gracilinanus agilis (assembly GCF_016433145.1). Lineage (NCBI taxonomy): Eukaryota > Metazoa > Chordata > Mammalia > Didelphimorphia > Didelphidae > Gracilinanus > Gracilinanus agilis. The sequence goes on along the minus strand of NC_058136.1, from coordinate 10,024,319 downwards.
ATCCATTTATTCATGTATGCAATAAAAGTTGGACAGACCTAGAATGTATTTCATATAAGCCAATCAGAATCATTATTTTCCTTTAAGGTTTAGCTCAGGTGACACTTTCTCATCAAGTCTTCTTTAATCTCCCTACTAAAAATGTGTCTTCCTTCAATTTTTTCTCAAAGACTTTGACTTAAAAAAGGTTTTAAAAATCTTTTCTGTTTCCTGCAATATTTTCCTCCCCCTCTCAGAGAGCCATCTCTTATGACAAATAATATTTTCAAAGAGGAAAATAAAGTGAGCACAGCTGAAGAATACATTGAAAAAAGCCCAAAGATGTGCAGTGTGTAACATCTATGGATCACTCACCTCCACACAGGGATAGGTTAGTGGTGTCTTCTTATATCTTTTTGATTTCCACTTGATTTTTATAATTTTATAACATTTACTTTTTTATTTTTTTGGTTTGTTGTTCTTTGCATTTACATCGTTGTAGTTACAGTGTATATTATTTTCTTGCCTCTGCTTAACTTCACTTTACAGAAGTTCATGTAGGTCTTTCCATGCTTCTCTGTATCTATTATGGGAAGGGAACACCTCCCCCCATTATGCCACTTTGTTTTGATGTAATCAATCAGGGACCTGGAGGCCATTTAACATTGAGATGTTCAGGGATAGATAGGCCCTCAAAGAAAGGAAGTTGAAACCAATGAGATGGGAAATTGATCCCACAGACACTCCCCCCCCCGGGGTGGTGCCAGGCAAATTAAGGAACTATGATTGGTTCCTGAGATGTGATGTGGGAGAGCTAGTGGGGGGAGAAAACTGCTTATAACCCAAGACCCAGAAACTGCTCTGGCTCTCTAACACTCTTCTGGCTGGATATTGGAACCTGAGGGAACTCCTGTCAGTGGTGAACTTCATTCCATCAGAGCAGCATATAGGGTGATAGGCTAGTCAACTACCTACCTCTTTCCTACATTTCCCTCTCTTTACTATCACTGCTTTAGTGTAATAAAGCTACTAAAGCTACTAACAGCCGCATAATTAAAATTTTAACTATTACACTATCACACTCATAATTTCCTATAGCACAGTAATTCTACATTACACTCATGTACCACAATCTGTTTAGCCATTCCCCAATTGATACTCATTTGTTTCCATTTCCAAGCTATGACAAAAGTGCTACTATAAATATTTTGGAGTATATGGAGTCTTTTTTCTTGCTGATGGCTTTGTTGGAGTATAAGCTCAGTAATGGAGTCTCTGGTTTAAAGGGTTTGAATATTTTAGTCACTTTATTGGCATAATTCCAAAATGCTTTTCAAAATGTTTGTACTATTTCACAGCTCCACCAAAAATCTATTACCATTACTATATCTAGCCTTCTGCAACACCTCCACCATTGAGAATTTCCATTTTTTGTTCTTAAAACTTCAAGGATGTATTGATTTTCAATTCTAATATTGTTAATGATTTGGAACTTTTTTCATGGGGTCATGAATACTTTGTTTTTTAAAAAACTGTTCATATCCTTTGACCATTTACCTATTGGGGAATTGTAATTAGTCTGATAGATGTTTATTAATTTTTATCTTGGATACCAAGCCTATCTGATATCTCTGATACCAAGATATCAGAGAAAGGTGATAAAATGTTTTCCCATTTGACTGCTTCTTTTCTTCTCCTAAATGCATTAATGTTGTCTGTACAGAAGCTTTTCAGTTTTAAATTTCATTTTCCAATGTAGATATAGTATTATGTTCCTTTTTAAGGTGGCTCTGTTTCCACTTGTTCTATTGCCCTCGCCCCTAATTCTGTCTTCTCATTTGATACCTCTTTCACTTCATGGTTTTGTTTATTAATTCTCTTTAGTCTCCTGTTTTTTTCTGATCATATAATTCTTTTCTCCTCCCCCCTTTTCCCTTTCAGTTAAGTAGATCCTCCCTTCCTCTCCTCTCCTTCAACTAGTCCCATTCAATAGTTATTTTTATTTCAATTTTGTACCTCTTTCCAAAAAGGTTTTCCCTTACTCTCTTCATTATCTATCCTCTATTTCTGTGGACTACAGACCCGCATTCTCTGATTCAAGAACTCTATAATTATCTGATCTCTCTTTTATGTGTATTCTTCATGCAATCAGAGCTTCTATTGTATCCATCCTGATCTCATCTCTAGACATTTTTTGCCAGTGCCACATAGAGCCTGCCCAGTGGATTTTCTTTTTTCATTAAGCCCCTCTCCCAGAACAATGCTAATTATTGCAGGTGTCAGAGAAAACACTGCCCCATAGTAGGGTCCACATTCCACCATATCTTAATTATGCAACATGCCACTGTTCTATACCCTCCTCTATCTTGGTTACATTTTGCTTCATTTGCTGAAAACCTCTTCCCTATGTCCATGCTGTACCATTCACCCAGGAACCATTTGCCCTTCAAAGGTTTCAACTCACCCTGCTTTCAAGACAAGTAGGTCTTTCAAATGCTGCATCCTCCAGGCTTCATTAAACCTCATCTCCCTTAACTTACCATCTCTCTTCATCCAGAGGGGCAATCAACAGGGGAATCCTTTTCCACCTACAAAGCAAGATTCTTTCTTTCTTCCCCTTTTCCCTCTTTCCCATCTCCTCACCTGCTCACCTGTAAGGTCTCTTTCTGAGACTGCAGAAGTTACCTTTACCTCATTTCTAGCCCTTGATTTGACCTGGGCATATCATTCACTCTTCTTTATCTTCATGTTTCTTCTCCCATTCTTTTTTGTACCCTACCATGTTGTAATTCAGTCCTACACAAGAAGCATTCATCTGTATACAAGTTGTTGCCAGTTTCTGTCCGTGCCCTTCTGCTTCTTCAGTTTTGCTTCTTCTGGATTTCTGCCTTCACTCTGTCTTCTTGTGTTCCTTTAGAAAGAAATCTCTTACTGGTTTCTCTTTTGTCACTATTGCTGCTCTTTTCCCTATTTCATTTATTCATTCTTCCTGAATTTCTATTGTTGTTAGTGTCCACAAGGTAAATAATAATTTTACTTTATGATATTATTTCTAAAAATTATTCAAACTCATTTATCATTTAACATCTATATTTTATCCTGTTTCGTTAAGCTCATATGTTATCCATCCTAGGCTGCATCCTGACCTTCAATACTCTTTGGAATACATTATTCCATTCCTTTTTCTTTTTTCTAGTCTTGCAGTACTCAACTGTCTTTTCTTTTGTATTTGAAGTTGTTACAATTGCTTGTAGAACTTGTGTGTGAATTGCTTTGTTAAAGTGAACTACTTTGTGTCTTGGAGTCTGTAGTCTTAGGGCTTTTTTCTGGAGGCAATCTGAATTCTTTCAATAAGATTTTCATTTTCTGTGTTTAAAAGTTCTTGGCTGTTCTCTTCTATTATTTCCTTCATTATGATGTTAATGTTTTTGTCTAGTAATGTACTTCTGGGATTCCTGTGATCTTTAGGTTGTCTTTACAAAAGCTTTCTTCCAAATCATATGCTTTGCTTGCATAGTGAGGATATTTTATTTTAATGTTATTTTTTAAACTTACCTTATTCTAGGATATCTTTTATTTTTGTGTATTTGTATTTCCAGCCTGTTGTTCTGTCTTTTTTATGAAGTTTGCCATTGTCAATTCAAGTTTTGCTATTCTATTCTTTTTTTTGCTGTGTAGGACATAGCCTGATTTCACAATTTTCATTTCTCTTTTATTTTTAATATATTATTATTTATGTTCTTACATATATTTAAATTACATTGTTAAAATTTTTAACATTCATTTTTTAAAAAATTTGAGTTCCTCTTACCCTTCCCACATCCTTGAAAAGGTAAGCAATATGATATTGATTATATATGTGAAGTCATGCAGATATATTTCCATATTACCCATGTTGGAAAAGAAAGTATAAACAAGAAAAAAACAAGAAACTGAAGAAATTGAAAAATCATGATTTAGTGTGCACGCACAGTTCATTTGTTATTTCTTTGGAGGTAGAATGCATTTTTCATTATGGAGCCTTTGAAATAATTATCTTGGATCATTGTCTGATCATTGATCACTTTGCAGTCGATCATTCTTACAAAACTCATTTACTATGTATAATGTTTTCCTGGTTCTGCTCAGTTCACTTTTCATCAGTTCATATAAGATTTCCCAGTTTTTTTCCCAAAACTGTTCTGATTTTCATTTCTTATAGCACAGTAGTATTCCATCACAATCACATACTAGAGGTATTTAGCCATTCTTCAACTAATAGGCATTCCCTCAATTTCCAATTACTTGCCACTACAAAAAGAGCTGCCATATTTTTATACAAATATGTCTTTTTGGGGGCAGAGCCAAGATGACAGCTAAGTAGGAGTGAAAGCTGAAACTGCTCTAACAATCCTTCCAAACCAATCTTTAAAAAGCACCTCAAAATGACAGTGGTCAAAACCCCAAAACAATGTAGAGTGAGGGGACTCTTCCATGGAATACAACTTGAAAAATAGAGAGAGTCAATTTTCAGGCTATAAGGGGGAACCAGAAGCAAAACTGCACACAGAGGAGTGCCAGCCAATCATCCTACATACACACCTACTATGCTAGGTTCCAAGCCTAGACAAAGGCCAACTTAGGGATCCTGCCTACCCCAGACCCACCCCTTGAAGTCCTAGGCCATGGCACCAATTTGCAGTGAGGCCTATAACCCATAGCACTTGGCCTGTTTTCAAGAATGTCCTGTGGTGAAGACCTAGCCCCACAGCAAAATAGCTCACGGTGCTGAGCCCTGCAAGCCAGCATCAGAGGGGACAGGATCATCAGCTTTCAGAATTCCCACTCCAAAAGGCAAAAAAGGCTAGGAAAATGAGCAAATAGCAAAAGAAACACCTAACCCTAGAAAATTTTTATGGCAACAAAGATTGAAACACAGAGTCAAAAGTGGACTTTGGGATCCAAGCAACCACATGCAAATCTTCAAAGAAAAGTGGAAATTGGGCTCAACCACTGGAAGAATTGAAAAAGGAATTAAAAAATCAAATAAGAGAAGTCAAAGAAAAATGGAAAGAAAATTGGGAGGAAAAGTAAATAATGCAAAAAGGGAATAACGGCTTAAAAAGCCAAATTGGTTCAATCAAAAAAGAGGCACAAAAATCCAGTGAACAAAAGAGTTCCATAAAAAGTAGAATGGATCAAATGGAAAAGGAGGATTAAAAGATCATAGGACAAATTCTTTAAAAATTAGAATTGGACAAATAAAAGCTAATGACTTCACAAGACATTAAGAAACAATAAAAAATCAAAAGAATGAAAAACAATAGAAGATAATACAAAATATCTCATTGAAAAAATAACTGACCTGGAAAATAGACCCACGTGAGACAATTTAAGAATTATTGGACTACCTGAAAGTCACGACCAAAAAAAACCCACACTAGACATAATTTTACAAGAAATTATAAAGAAAACAGACCTGGTATTCTTTTTTTTTCATTTTAAACCCTTAACTTCTATATATTGGCTCCTAGGTGGAAGAGTGGTAAGGGTGGGCAATGGGGGTCAAGTGACTTGCCCAGTGTCACACAGCTGGGAAGTGTCTGAGGCCAGATAGGACTTCTTGTCTCTAGGCCTGACTCTCAATCCATTGAGCTACCCAGCTGCCTCCCAGCCCTGATATTCTTGAACAAAGGGGTAAAATAGAAATGGAAAGAATCACAGATCATGTCCAGCAATAAATACCCAAATGACAACTCCCAGGAATGTTTTAAGCAAATTGAAGAGCTTCCAGGCCAAGAAGAAAATACTGCTAGTGGCCAGAAAGAAACAATTCAAATATCATGGAGACCCAGTCGAGATTATACAGGATCTGCCAGCTTCGTCTTTGGAAGGCCCAAACGATTTGGAATATGATATTCTGGAAGGCAAGGAAACTGGATTTTCAGCCAAGAATCACCTACCATCAAAACTAACTATATTGTTTCAGGGGAAAGTGTGGTCATTTAATAAAATAGATGATGCCCAAGCATTCCTGAGGAAAATACCAGACATAAACAGAAAGTTTGATGTCCAAATACAAAATTCAAGAGAAGCATAAAAATGGAAATAAGAAAGAGAAAAAATTTAAGGGCTTCAATAAGGTAAAATTGTATATATTTCTATGTGGAAAGTTGAAATATATAATTCTTAAAAATTGTTTTCATTATCATAGAAGTTATAAGAAGTATACATAAACAGAGAGTATGGTAGTAAACTTTTTAGGATGATATGTAAAAAATATGGGGGTGAAAAAGAGGATTTCACTAAGAGAAATAGGAAGAGAGAAGTAAAATAAGGTAAATTATATCATATAAAGAGGCCCGGGGTGTGATGAAATACTGTTACACTGGAAGGGAGAATGAGAGTGGTGACAGGTAATACTTAAACTTTAATCTCATTGCAATTCACTCAGAGAGGGAAGAACAGCCAGATTTGTTGTCAGTATAGAATCCTGTCTTATGCTATAAAGAAGCAGAAGGGGAATAAGAAAGGGAGTAATATGGGATGGAGAATGGGGGAAGTGATTAAAAGCAAAACACAAGTGTGGAGGGAAGGAGTGAAAGGAGAAAGTGCAATATTAAAAGGGAAATCAAGATGGAAGGGAATACACACATGGTAATCATAAACTGAATGTAAATGGGACTAACTCATCCATAAAATGGAAGCAGATAGCAGAGTTAGTTAAAAACCATTATCCTACCATATATTGTTTATAAGAAACACATGAGACAGATAGACACACCAAGTAAAGGTAAGAGACTGTAGCAAAATCTATTGGGTTTCAACTGAGACAAAAAAAAACAGGAGTAGCACTCATGATCTCACACAAAGCTAAAGCAAAAAGTCTGATTAAAAGACATAAGGAAGGTAATTACATCTTGATAAAAGGTAATATAGACAATGAAGTAAAATCAGTACTTAACTTACATGCACTAAATGGTATAGAATCCAGATTTTTAAAGGAAAACCTAAAGAAACTTAAGGAGAAAATAGATAAAATAACTATACTAATAGGGAGCCTCAATCATCCCCTATTAGAACTAGACAAATGTAACCAAAAAATAAATAAGAAAGAAGGAAAGTAAGTGAATGACATTTTAGAAAAATTCATTTAATAGATATCTGGAGAAAACTGAATAGAGATAAAAAGGAATATAGCTTCTTTTCAGTAGCACATGGTATTTATTTAAAAATTGACCATATACTAGGGCATAAAAAGTTTACAACCAAATGCAGAAAAGCAGAAATAATGAACATAAGTTTTTTCAGATCATAATGAAATAAAAATTATAATCAATAAGAGTTCATGGAAAAGAAAATTAAAAATTAATTGGAAACTAAATAATTCAATTCTTCAAAATGGGTGGGAAAAAGAACAAATAATAGGAACAATCAATGATTTCATTGAAGAGAATAACAATGAGGAAACAACATATCAAAATTTATGGGATTCAGCCAAAGCAGTACTCAGGGGAGAATTTATATCCTTGAGTGCTTATATCAGTAAAATAGAGAAAAGGTATATCAATGAATTCGGCATGCAACTAAAAAGGTTTTAAAAAAAAAACAAATTAAAAATTCTCAATTAAAAACTAAATTGGGACAAATCCAAAAGAGCAGAAATAATAAATGTAACTTTCTCAGATCATAATGCAATGAAAATAATAATTAGTAATGGCACCTGGACAGGCAAATCAAAAACTAATTGGAAATTAAATAATATGATTTTCCAAAACCAGCTAGTCAAAGAAGAAATCATAGAAACAATCAACAATTTCATTAAAGAGAATGACAATGATGAGACATCCTACCAAACTCTGTGGGATGCAGTGAAGGCAGTACTCAGGGGGAAATTTATATCCTTGAGTGCATATATTAAAAAATTAGGGAGGGCAGAGATTAATGAATTGGGCATGCAACTTAAAAAACTAGAAAACGAGCAAATTA
>NC_058136.1:10003078-10016001 GCF_016433145.1 Gracilinanus agilis | reverse complement strand
GATCATCCACCATGATCAGGTGGGATTTATACCAGGAATGCAAGGATGGTTCAACATTAGGAAAACCATCCACATTATTGACCATATCAACAATCTAACAATCAAAAATCACATGATCATCTCAATAGATGCTGAAAAATCCTTTGACAAAATACAGCACCCATTCCTATTGAAAACACTGGAAAGTATAGGAATAGAAGGGCCTTTCCTAAAAACAATAAACAGTATATACCTAAAACCATCAACAAGCATCGTATGCAACGGGGATAAATTAGAAGCCTTCCCAATAAGATCAGTAGTGAAACAAGGATGCCCATTATCTCCTCTATTATTTAACATTGTACTAGAAACACTAGCAGTAGCAAATAGAGAAGAAAAATAAATTGAAGATATCAAAATAGGCAATGAGGAGACTAAGCTATCACTCTTTGCAGATGATATGATGGTCTACTTAAAAAATCCTAGAGAATCAACTAGGAAGCTTGTAGAAATAATCAACAACTTTAGCAAGGTTGCAGGATACAAAATAAATGCACATAAATCATCAGCATTTTTATATATTTTCAACACATCACAGCAGCAAGAGGTAGAAAGAGAAACACCATTTAAAATCACCCTAGACAATATAAAATACTTGGGAATCAATCTAACAAAACAAACACAGCTATTATACGAAAACAACTACAAAACACTTTCCAAGCAATTAAAACTAGATCTAAACAATTGTAAAAACATTGATTGCTCGTGGGTAGGATGAGCTAACATAATAAAAATGACCATTCTTCCCAAATTAATTTACCGATTTAGTGCTATACCTATCAAACTACCAAAAAACTTCTTTACTGAATTAGAAAAAACTATAACAAAGTTCATTTGGAATAACAAAAGATCAAAAATATCAAGGGAAATAATGAAAAAAATGTGAAGGAAGGGGGCCTAGCAGTACCAGATATTAAACTATACTATAAAGCAGCAGTCATCAAAACGGTATGGTACTGGCTAAGAGACAGAAGGGAGGATCAGTGGAATAATGGACTTGGGGTAAGTGACGTCAGCAAGACAGTATATGATAAACCCAAAGAGCCCAATTTTTGGGACAAAAATACACTATTTGACAAAAACTGTTGGGAAATTTGGAAAACAATATGGGAGATATTTGGTTTAGATCAACATCTCACACCCTACACTAAGATAAATTCAGAATGGGTGAATGACTTGAATATAAAGAGGGAAACTATAAATAAGTTAAGTGAACACAGAATAGTATACTTGTCAGAGCTCTGGGAAAGAAAAGATTTTAAAACCAAGCAAGAGTTAGAGAAAATTACAAAATGTAAAATAAATTATTTTGATTATATAAAACTAAAAAGCTTTTGTACAAACCAAAACAATGTAGCCAAGATCAGGAGGGAAACAACAAATTGGGAAAAAAATCTTTATAACAAAAAACTCTGAGAAGGGTCTAATTACTCAAATATACAAGGAGTTAAATCAATTGTATAAAAAATCAAGCCATTCCCCAATTGATAAATGGGCAAGAGACATGAATAGGCAATTTTCAGATAAAAAAATCAAAACTATCAATAAGCACATGAGAAAGTGTTCTAAATCTCTAATAATTAGAGAAATGCAAATCAAAACAACTCTGAGGTATCACCTCATACCTAGTAGAATGGCTAAAATGAAAGAAGGGGAGAGTAATGAATGTTGGAGGGGATATGGCCAAATTGGAACATTAATGCATTGCTGGTGGAGTTGTGAACTGATCCAACCATTCTGGCTGGCAATTTGTAACTATGCTCAAAGGGCTATAAAAGACTGCCTGCCCTTTGATCCAGCTATACCATTGTTGGGTTTGTACCCCAAAGAGATCATAGATAAACAGATTTGCACAAAAATATTCATAGCTGCACTTTTTGTGGTGGCAAAAAACTGGAAAATGAGGGCATGCCTTTCAATTGGGGAATGGATGAACAAATTGTGGTATATGCTGGTGATGGAATACTATTGTGCTAAAAGGAATAATAAACTAGAGGAATTCCATGTGAATTGGAAAGACTGCCAGGAACTGATGCAGATCGAAAGGAGCAGAGCCAGAAGAACATTGTACACAGAGACTGATGATATAATGTGGTAAAATAGAATGTAATGGACTTCTGTGCTAGCAGCAATGCAATGACCCAGGACTATTCTGAGAGACGGATGGTAAAGAACGCTACCCACATTCAGAGGAAGAAATGCAGGAGAGGAAACACAGAAGAAAATCACCTGCTTGACATGGGTTGATGAGGACATGATTGGGGATCAAAAGTACCACACCAATGCAACTATCAACAATTTGGATACAGGTCTTGGTTAATGACACATGTTAAAGCCAGTGGAAATGCATATTGGCCAGGGGAGGGTGGGGGTTGGGGGATGAAGGGGAAAGTAAGAGCATAATCATGTAACCATGTTAACTTTTCTAAAATATAAATATTAATAAATGTTTAAAAAAACTAAATTGGAAACCCTAAAAATAAAAGGTAAAATTAATAAAATTAAAGTTAAAAACTATTGAACTAACATAAGACTAAGAGCTGGTTCTATGAAAAAACATATAAAATAGAGTATTGGTTAATTTGATTAAAAATAAAAAAGAGATTCAAATTCCCAGTATCAAAAATGAAAAGGGTTATTTCACCTCTACTAAAGTGGAAATTAAAGCAATCATTAAGAGTGATTTTTCATGGGGGTAATGAAGGGCGGATGAAGGGGAAAGTAAAAATGTGAATCATGTAACCATGGAAAATTTTTCTTAAAAAATAAAATATTTAAATCTTAAAAAATAGTGATTTTGCTCAGTTATATGACAATAAATCTGATAATCTAGGTGAAATGGAAGAATATTTACAAAAATATAAATTGCCTAGATTAACAAAAGAGGAAATAAAATACTTAAATAATCCCATCTCAGAAAAAGAAATTGAACAAGCCATCAAAGAACTTCCTAAGAAAAAAACCCCAAGGCCAGATGGATTCACAAGAGAATTCTATCAAACATTTAAAGAACAACTAATCCGAATACCATACAAATTATTTAACAAAATAAGCAAAGGAGGAGTCTTACCAAATTCTTTTTATGAAACAAATATTCCAAAACCAGGCAGACCAAAAAGAGAGAAAGAAAACTACAAACCAATCTCCTTAATGAACATAGATGCAAAAATTGTTTTATTTTATTTTATTTTTTAAATTTAATTTTATTGATTAATTAAGAAAAATTTTCCATGGTTACATGATTCATGTTCTTTCCCTTCCCTCCTCTCATCCCCCTCCCATAGACAAAACACAATTCCACTGGATTTTACATGTGTCATTGTAGATGCAAAAATCTAAAATAAAATACTCACAGAAAGACTACAGCAAGTTGTCACAAGGATTATCCACCATGACCAGGTGGGATTCATACTAGGAATCCAAGAATGGTTTAATTTTAGGAAAACCACCCACATTATTGACCATATCAATAATCAAACCAACAGATATCAATAGATGCAGAAAAAGCCTTTGACAAAATACAATACCCATTCCTACTGAAAACACTAGAGCACATAAGAATAAAAGAGCCTTTCCTTAAAATAATAAGTGGTATTTATTTAAAACCAGCAACAAGTATCATGTGCAATGCGGATAAGTTAGAAGCCTTCCCAGTAAGATCAGGAGCAAAGCAGGGTTGCCCATTATCACCACTATTATTTAATATTGTACTAAAAATGCTAGCTTTAGCAATTAGAAAAGAAAAAGAAATTGAAGGGATTAAAGTATGCAATGAGGAAACTAAACTATCACTTTTTGCAGATGATATGATGGTATACTTAGAAAATCCTAGAAAATCAACTAAAAACTAGTTGAAATAATGAATAACTTGGGCAAATTTACAGAATACAAAATAAACCCACATAAATCATTAGCATTCCTATATATTTCCAACAAAACATGGCAGCAAGAGTTAGAAAGAGAAACTCCATTTAAAATCACTCTAGACCATATAAAATACTTGGGAATTTACCTGCCAAGACAAGCACAGGAATTATATGAACATAATCACAAAACACTTTTCACTCAAAGTTAAATCTAAACAATTGAGAAAACATTAATAACTCATAGTCCATGTTTATATAATACAAATTACAATCCTAGCTAAATTAATTTACTTATTCAGTACCATACCAAACTAACAAAAAACTATATAAGTAGAAAAAAATACAAAAGCTCAAGAATATCAAGGGAACTACTGAAAAAAATATGAAGGATGATGGCCTAGCAGTACCAGTTCTTAAACTGTACTCTAAAGCAGAAAGAAAGGAGACAATATGGATCATATAACTTCGGAAAACTATGTTGAAATTTGTTATTAAAGTAAAACCTTAAAACTGAAAGGAAAATCAAATAGGTCCTTTCCTCTTTGGGAATACAGACCTAATAGTGATATTTCTGAGTCAAGTGGTATAAACAATGTTATAGCTCTTTGGGTGCAGTTCCAAATTGTTCTCCAGAATGGTTCTACCAGTTCACAACTCCACCAGTGGTGCATTAGTGTCTTCATTTTTCTTTTAAACCACTCCAGAATAGCATGTTTTGGTTCTATGTTCTCAAATTCCAGAGGGTCCTTTTTCTCATCAAGTATTGAATCATTTTCTTTTGTTTTACAGTATTTATTCATTAATATATGAACTTGTTTACTAGATTTTGGAAGCCATATTTCCTTTTGTTGTTACTATTATTTCCTGTTACCTATTTATGTTAAGGTTTGAGTTTTCTTCTCCCTGAAATCTTTTGTTCTTTCAGCCTCCCTACCCTCTCTTATTTTTCCCTATCACTCATTTTCTGACTTCCTCGTCTTTGACTGTAGTTTCCTCAGTCTCCTCACACACTGGACAATTCATGTTTCACCAGCCTAGGTCTTTGCCCTAACTGAGTTTGGAATGGTGAGAATGATCCCCAGGTAGATGCTGTGGTTTTTTCCTCAGGATTTGGTAAAATATTTTGTAGCCCCCCAATCTCTCTCTCTCTCTCTCTCTCTCTCTCTCTCTCTCTCTCACACACACACACACACACACACACACACACACAGTGTTCTGTCCTGATGACCTGTTCCACTCCCTCTGTTTCTCAGTTCTCTGGCCTGGATCCAGTGATGTAGAGCTTTGCAGCTCTGTTTTCCCTGGCACTAGCTATTCAAAACTTTGCAATACTTATGCTTTAGGTTGCAGGCTTTGGCAGGCTTTAGTTCCTGAAGGGCTCTATCCAAGCTGTCTGTTGATCCCTTAGCAAATTAGAGCAAGGGTTTTCATAGTATTGAAACCAGGACGAGGGAATGGAATGAAAGGGCGAGTTTTGATGTAAGCCAGCATCTGCTACTTCAGTCTTATTGCTGGTAGTGTGGGAGATAAAAGGGAGTGTGGAATGACATTAGAGTCGATGTTTGTCTGTTCCTTTGTTTTCAAGTTTTTAATATGTTTTTGAATTCTGAATGCCAGGCTGTGGAAGCAGCTAAAGTTGCTTTATCTTTATATTAGGGTTCTCTAAGTATACAAATTCTCTAGGATTCTCTAAATATACAAACATATCATTTGCAAAGAGTGATAGTTTTGTTTCCCTGTGCTATTTTTATTATTTTAATTGCTTTTTAAAAATCTTATTGCTATTGAATAATAGTAGTGATAATGGACATCCTTGCTCCGTGCTTAATCTTATCGAGAAGGCTCTTGGTTTTAGGTAGATACTGTTTATCATTTTTTGAAAAGCTCCATTTATTCTTATGCTTTCTGGTGTTTTTAATAAGATTGGGTTTTAATTTTGTCAAAGGTCTTTTCTGTATCTAATGATATAATCATATTTTGTTTCTGATGGGGTCATTTATAGGAAGCTGGGTAACACAGTGTTTAGAATTCTAGGAGTAAAGTTAGGAAGAATCATCTTCATAAGTGCAAATCTGGTTTTAAACACTTACTAGTTGTGTGACCCTGGGCAAGTAATTAAACTCTTTTTATCTCAGTTTCCTCATGTATAAAGTGAGCTGTAGAAAAAAAATGGCAAAGCACTCTAGTATCTTTGCCAAGAAAACCCCACATCAGGTCACAAAATGTTGCACATGACTGAAACAACTGAACCACTACAAAAATAATAGTCATTTATGCTTATAATTTTATTAATGTTGAACCAGTATAAATATAAATACCACCTGGCCATAGTATAATCCTTCTGATGTATTGCTGTAATCTCTTTACTAGTTTTTATTTAAAAATTTTTGCAACCATATACGTTAGGGAAATTGGTCTATAATTTTCTGTCTCTGTTTTTGCTGTTCTTGTTTTAGGTATAGAAGCTATATTTTTTGTAATAAAAGGAATTTTGTAGAACTCCCTATTTACCTGTTTTTTAAATAGTTTAAATAAAATTGAGATAAATAGTTCCTAAATGTTTGGTAGAACATGTAAAACCCAGTGGAATTGGGGGCAGCTGGGTAGCTCAGTGGAGTGAGAGTCAGGCCTAGAGACAGGAGGTCCTAGGTTCAAACCCGGCCTCAGCCACTTCCCAGCTGTGTGACCCTGGGCAAGTCACTTGACTCCCATTGCCCACCCTTACCAATCTTCCACCTATGAGACAATATACCGAAGTACAAGGATTTAAAAAAAAACCCAGTGGAATTGCTCCTTGGCTACGGGAGGGGATTGGGAGGAGGGGAGAGAAAGAACATGAATCATGAAACCATGGGAAATATTCTAAATTAATTAAATAAAAATTTCAAATCTAAAAGTTTGGTAGAATTCACTAGTAAATCTGATCCTATGGAATTTTTCTTAGTGAACTCATTCATGGCTTGTTTGATTTATATTTTCTAAAATAGGGATATTTAAGTATTCAATTTACTCTTAATATGAGTGATTTATATTTTTGTTAATATTCATCAGTTTTCACTTAGATTGTGAGTTTTACTGGCATATAAATGGGCAAAATAACTTAAGAATTGCTTTAGTTGTATCTTTATTGGTCACGCTTTTCATTTTTGATCCTATTAATTTTTCTTCTTTCTTTTTTAAAAATTTAAATTAACTAATTGTTTATCTATTGTTATTGTTTTCCTATAAAATCAGCATCTACTTTTATTTATTAGTTCAATGATTTTCTTGCTTTCAATTTTATTAATCTGTTTTTTGATTTTCAGTATTTCCATCTTAGTGTTTAATTAAAGATTTTTAATCTATTCTTTTTCTCATTTTTTAAAATTACATGCTCAATTCATTGATCTTCTTTTTCTCTCTTTTACTAATGTACTAATTTAGAGATATAAATTTTCCATAGCTTCCACTTTGGATGTATCCTATACATTTTAAATGTTTCATTTTCATCTTTCTTTTTAATGAAATTATTGTTTCTATGATTTGTTCTTTGACCCACTCATTCTTTAGAATTAGAAAAGTTTCTAATTTGTTTTTAATCTATGCTTCTATGACCTTATATTAAATATAATTTTATTGTATTATGGTCTGAAATTTTTGTATGTAATTTCTCTGCTTTCCTGCATTTGTTCATGTATTTTTCCCCTAATGCATGGTTGGGTTTTTTTTTGTGAAAATGCCACACATAACTGAGAAAAAGCTATAGTCCTCTCTCTTCCTATTCATTTTTCTCCAGAGGGCTATCATTTCCAACTTTTCTATGGTTCTGTTCATCTCCTTGACTTCCTTTTTTTTATCTTTAGATTTATTTATCTCTGACAGGGATTAGTTTAGATTCCAACTAGTGTCATTTTACTATTTCTTCATGAAATTCATTTAATGATTTCTTTAATATTTTGGATGCTATGTTATTTTGTGCATATATGATTGCTAATTGAGATTATTTCATTTTTAAGGTTCCTTTTAGCAAGATGTAGTTTCCCTGCTTATCCCTGTTGATTGGGTCCATTTTTTGTTTTTGCTTTGTCTGATTTCATGATTGCTACCTCTACCTTTTTTACTTTAAAGTAAATTGGATCCTGCTCCATACACTTAAAAATCCCTTCCCTATGTGCCTCTCTATTTCAAGTGCTTTCTTGTAAACAACATATTGCTGGATTCTGGTTTCTAATCTAGTTTGCTATCTGCTTCCATTTTATTGGTGAGTTCATCCCATTGAAATTCATAGTTATGACATCTTATTGTGCATTTCTCCCTATACCATTGGTGTCTGTTTATCCTTCCCTCTCTTTTTTTTATTTTGTCCCTTTTTAAAAGATTGTTTTGCTTCTGATCAACACCTTCTTTTATCTGCCCTCCATTTTATCACCCCCACAGTCTTTTTAACTTCCTCTCCTACTTCCCTGCTGGTTAAGATAGATTTCTGTTACCATTTGAGTATAAATATATTTTTTCCTTTCTGAAGCAATTTAAATATGACTGAAGTTCCAGCATTACATGCCTCACCCCCACCATTTTCCCCTCGACTCTAAAAGCTCTTCCTTGTCTGACTCTTTTATGTTAGATAATTTCCCCCATTCTTCCTCTTCTTTCTCCCTTCTTTTAGGACATCATTCTCATCTATCAAGTTATTTTTATAATATTATATATACCAATATTACATATATATCTATATCTACATAAATGATAAATATACCAACATAATCTACTCACTTCCAAACCATTTTTCTATGTAGAATCCTTAAGTTCTTAGAAGATTTATGTATCATCTTCCCATACAGAAAGGCTATACAGTTTAACCTTATTGAGTACTTTATGATTTCTTTTATATTGACCTTTTTTTCCTTCTCTTGAGTCTTGTGTTTGAAAGTCATATTTTCTATTTAGCTCTGGTGTTTTCATCAAAAATATTTGAAAGGTAAATATAATATTAGCAAAAAGACTCCAGCACGAGATCACGAGGATTATTCATTATGATCAGGTGGGATTTATACCAGGAATGCAAGGATGATTTAATTTTAGGAAAACCATCCATATAATTGACCATATCAACAACCAAACCATCAGAAATCACATGATTATCTCAATAGATGCAGCAAAAGCCTTTGACAAAATACAACACTCATTCCTATTGAAAACACTATAAAGTATAGGAATAAATGGACCTTTCCTAAAAATAATAAACAGCATATATTTAAAACCATCAGCAAACATCAAAATTTCTGTTTAGGTCCAGTTTTTTCTTTATGAATGCTTGGAAGTCTTCAATTTTATTAAATGACCATACTTCCCCCTGCAAAAATATAGTCAATTTTGCTGGATAGTTGATTCTTGGTTGTAGACACAGTTCCCTTGCTTCCAGAATATTATATTCCATGCCTTTTGGTAAATCAATGTAGATGCAACCAGATCCTGTGTAATTCTAACTGTGGTTCCTTGGTATCTGAATGACTTCTTCTTAGCATCTTGTAATATTTTTTCCTTGGTCTGGTAGTTTTTGAATTTGGCTATAATATTCCTGGGGGTTGTCAGTTGTGGATTAAATGTAAGAGGTGATCTATGTTTTTTTTCAATTTCCACTTTTCCCTCTTGTTTGAGAATGTCAGGGCAGTTTTCTTGGATAATTTCCTGTAGGATTATGTCCAGGCTTTTACTTTTGTCATGATGTTCCAGTGGACCAGTAATTCTTAACTTGTCTCTCTGTGATCTGTTTTCCAGATCTGAAGTTCTGCCAATGAGGTGTTTCATATTTTCCTCAAATTTTTCATTCTTTTGATTTTATTTTATATATTCTTGCTGCCTTATGAAGTCATTTGCTTCTAGTTGTTGAATTCTAATTTTTAAAGACTGAATTTTATCCCTGGATTTTTGGTTAACCTCCTTCTGGTCTGATTTTCTTTGTAGTTCATCTTTCACCTTCTTTGCCTCATTTTCAAGCTGGTCAATTTTGGCTTTCAAGACACTGTTTTCTTGTTTTAGTGCATATCTTTCCTTTTTTCCAATTGTCTTCAGCCTCTCTTAATTGTTTTTTGAATTGTATTTTGAGTTCTTCCAAATATTGTGTCCAATTCACTGGAGTTTCTGTGTTTTTTCTTGGTATTCCTTGATCTTTTATTTCATTTGTTTTTTATTCACTTCCTGGAAAGAAGCTGGTGATTGTAATTTCTCTTTTCTTTTTCTGTTGTTTACTCATATTTTTTTCCTTCTTTCCCTCTGTAATTGTCTGTAACCTTGATCTTCTGGTTTATTTGCTGGATCTTTGGATTTGGGCTATTTTGTCCTGAGTGGGCTCTTTCTCTGCTCTGCTGAATGATTTGGTTAAGCAGATGGCTTTAATGAGCATTTGCCTGTCCAGAGATTCCAGGAGCAGCTGGAAACTCAGCACAGCATGTGGGAGAGGGATCCTGGGATCTTCCTTCTTCCTTACCCTCAAAGCAATAGTTCAAAAACTTAGGCTTTTTTTGGCATACTTCTTGAGCTGAATCCAGCAAGAGGATCCCCACCTCTGTCCTATTGTTAGATTTGATTTTCTTTCCCCTCAAAGTGCTTTGTTTTTTATCTCAGTGTGGAAGGGTATGGAGAACTGAAGCTTTGCTCTGTGTAAGCCACCATCTTCCCAGCCTAGATTTTTTGTGATATTTCTAAGATATCAGGATAATCATCTGCCTGTCATAAAAAGCAAGCAAGAGAAAAAAGTGGAGTTGAGGTAGAGGAAGAGAGTGCATCTCATGGAACAAAGAAAGAAAAGTATCTACTTCTTAGAAAAAAAATAAATTGATAGATGCAGTAATTTTTTCCTACTGTTAGGTTAAACATGTGAAAATGGGGGGCAGCTAAGTGGCTCACTGGAATGAGAGTCAGGTCTAGAGAAAGGAGGTCCTGGGTTCAAATCTGGCCTCAGGCACTTCCTAGCTGTGTGACCCTGGGCAAGTCACTTAACCTTCATTGCCAGCCCTTATGACTCTCATGCCTTGGAACCAATACACACAGTATTGATTCTGAGGCAGAAGGTTAGGATTTTTTAAAATGTGAAAATAAAAATCAAATGGACAATCCAAATGTTGTGTGAAAAACATCCAAGTCTATAGCTAGGTCTCATACCAAGAATGGGAAATTCAAATTCCGTTCAGTCCAGAAGTTAGAAAATAATTTTATTTGAAAAAAAGGTTAATGGTGGTATAGCTGGTGGAATAGTCTGGGGGCTAATCAGGTAGCTTTAGGGCTGATGGATAGGTCCAGGCTGCAGTGGTTACCAAATTTTTTGGCCTACCACCCCCTTTCCAGAAAAAATATTCCTTACCCCCCTGGAAATTATTTTTTTTTAATTTTAATAGCAATTAATAGGAAAGATAAATGCACCTGTGGCCATCACTGCCCCCGCACCCTGGATCTCTGCAGCACCCACCAGGGGGTGGTAGCACCCACTTTGGGAATCACTGGTCCAGGGGTTAGTATAATAGGTTCTCTAGAGCTGATGGAATAGCAGCTCTTCAGATGTGGAATAACATTCTCAGATGTAGTGTAGCAGCTTCCATGCCACTGTGGATCAGGGTTGGCATATTTATTAGAGTCTGGGGGCTAGCCATCTCCCATTCCAGAGAAATCTTCACCTGTTCTAAAAACCCTTGAAAACTGGCACTGCCAGATTCAGATGGAGGTATATTTTGAGGTTTGACACATATGTCATAGAGAATAAGGAGAATGCATAGGTTTAGGGGATTCTTCTGCAATGCCACAGTTCCTAGTGTTTAGGCCCCTTGTTCCTCATTGTCTACCTTGTCATCATTGTCAATGTATAAGAGGTCTTACTGCCCTTCTAGAATGAGAATATGGCTGGCAGAGGGGATTATGGTACATTGGAGGACCACTATAGAGAATTAATTATATCTTACAGTTCTAAACTAAAGTAAATAGAAAACAATATGAGTAATTAATAAAATAGATTAGTCACAAAGCTGATGGCCCTGTATAATACATTACTGAACCAGTATTAATGATTAATACTTGCAATTTATGCTTGACTAATGCATCAGTTTATGTCTAACTAGTGCTAACTGGTGATAAAATTCAAGATTTCAGAGTATGAGGGTCTTCTTATTATCTCCAACTGCCCATCTCGATCAAAAACATGATTTCAAGATATCATACACTCAGTAAGAAACCCCTTGCCACTACGTCTGGGCCATACCTGAAGGATAACCTACTTCTCCCCCTTGCTGACAAGAACCTTCATCTATAGAGACCAGTGCAATTTGAACAAATATTGTGAAAAGCGACCCTGTCTGGCCCTTATAAACTATGTATAAACTGCTAAAAGTAGCAGTTAACTTATCTCACTTATAATTTATTTACATTAAACCAAGTAATTGTTTCCACTTTAAAGTCTTTAACAATTCCACACTCTCCCCTCCCCACCAAAATAAAAGACTGTTGAAAAGCTTAGAGAATTGAATTTGAATGGGAAACAAAATTGTTAGCCTAGACTCTTCATTGATTCATTTTTTTATTCTTTTTATTAGACATTTATTAATATTCGTTTTTAATCTGTTTACATACCTTATGGACCTACTTTCCCCTTCACCCCCCACTATCCCCCAACCCATGGCCAACGCACATTTCCACTGGTTGTAACAAGTGTCCTTGTTCAGGGTCTATTTCCAATTCATGTCCGCCTCAGTCCATGCATTCAAGCAATTGTTTATCTTATATGTTTCCTGTCCTGCAGTCCTTCCTCTGAATGTGGGTAACATCTTTACCATAAATCCCTCAGAGCTGTCTTGTGTCATTGCAGTGCTGCTGGTACAGGAGCCCATTACATTTGATTTTACCATAGTATATCAGTCTCTGTGTACAATGTTCTTCTGGCTCTGCTCCTTTCGCTCTGCATCACTTCTTAGAGGTCTCTCCAATTTGCATGGAATTCCTCCAGTTTATTATTCCTTTTAGCACAATAGTATTCCATCACCCGCATATACCACA
>NC_058136.1:9974064-9988101 GCF_016433145.1 Gracilinanus agilis | reverse complement strand
TAAGTGGGGGGAGGGGGAAGGGGGGGGGGGGGGGGGGAGTGACAAAAAGCAAAACACTTGTGACAAGGAAAATTGAGAAAGGAAATAGAATAGGACTTAAAGGGGATAATATGATAGAGGGCAAAACACAGTTAGTAATCATAATGATGAATGTGAATAGGATAAACTCACCCATTAAACAAAATTGGATAACAGAGTATATTAAAAACCAGAATCCTACTAAATGTTGTTTATAAGAAACACATTTGAGGCAGAATGACACACTCAGACTCAAGGTAAAGGGCTGGAGCAGAATTTATTATGCGTCATCTAAGGTAAAAAAAGCAGGAGTAGCAATCATGGTACAGACAAAGCTAAAGTAGAAACTGATCTGATTAAAAGAGTGGAGGAAGGAAATTAAATTCTGTTAAAGGGTACTATAAACAATGAAATAATATCAATACTAAACATTTATGTGACAAATGGTATGGCATCTAGATTTCTTTTTTTTTAAAACCCTTAACTTCTGTGTATTGACTTATAGGTGGAAGAGTGGTAAGGGTAGACAATGGGGGTCAAGTGACTTGCCCAGGGTCACACAGCTGGGAAGTGTCTGAGGCCGAATTTGAACCTAGGACCTCCCATCTCTAGGCCTGGCTCTCAATCCACTGAGCTACCCAGCTGCCCCTGGCATCTAGATTTCTAAAGGAAAAATTTGAGGAGCTCAAGGAGGAAATAGATAATAAGACCATATTAGTGGGGCATCTCAACCTTCCCCTTTCAGAACTAGATAAATCAGAACAAAAAAGAAAAAAAGAAAGAAGTAAGAGAAGTGAATGAAATGGTAGAAAAATCAGAGTTAATACTGAATAGGAATAAAAAGAAATATACCTTCTTCTCAGCAGTACATGGTACATATACAACGATAGACCATGTAATAGGGCATAGAAATATTGTAAAAAAAGCAGAAAAGCAGAAATAATAAATGCAACTTTCTCAGATCATAATGTGGTAAAAATTATAATTAACAAGTGTCCATGGAAAGGCAAATTTAAAATTAATTGGAAACTAAATATTCTAATTCTTCAAAACTAGTCTGTCAAAGAAGAAATCATAGATACAATTACAGACTTCATTCAAGAGAATGACAATGAGGAAACATCATATAAAAACCTATGGGAAATAGCCAAAGCAGTACTCAGGAGAAAATTTATATCTCTGAGTGCCTATAGCAATAAAATTAAGAGGGAAGAGATCAATGAATTGGGCTTACAACTTAAAAAATTAGAAAAAGAACAATTTTTAAATCCCCAGATAAAAACTAAATTGGAAATTGTAAAAATTAAAGGAAAAATTAATCAAATTGAAAATAAAAGAATTATTGAACTAATAAATAAGACTAGGAGCAAGTACTTTGAAAAACCAAATAAAATAGATAAAGTACTAGTTAAACTAATAAAAAAAGAATGAAGAGAATCAAATTAACAGTATCAAAGATGAAAAGGATGATCTCACCTCTAATGAAGAAGAAATTAAATATTAAGAACTACTTTGCTCAGTTACATGGCATTAAATATGACAATCTAGGTGAAATGAATATTTACAAAAATATAAATTGTCTAGATTAACAAAAGAAGAAATAGAATACTTAAATTATCCCATCTCAGAAAAAGAAATTGAACAAGCCATCAAAGAACTTCCTAAGAAAAAAATCCCCAGGGCCAGATGGATTCACAAGTGAATTCTATCAAACATTTAAAGAACAACTAATCCCAATACTATACAAATTATTTGACAAAATAAGCAAAAAAGGAGTCTTACCAAATTCTTTTTATGATGCAAATAAGGTATTGATTCCAAAGCCAGGCAGACCAAAAAGAGAGAAAGAAAACTACAGACCAATCTCCTTTATAAGCATAGATGCAAAAATATTAAATAGAATACTAGCAAAAAGACTACAGCAAGTTATCACAAGAATTATCCACTATGACCAGGTGGGATTCATTCAAGGAATGCAAGAATGGTTTAATATTGGGAAAACCACCCACATAATTGACCATATCAATAATGAAAACAACAGAGATCAATAGATGCATAAAAAGTCTTTGACAAAATACAATACCCATTCCTATTGGAAAAAAGTATAGGAATAGAAAGGCCATTCCTTAAAATAATAAACAATATATATTTAAAACTATCAGGAAGCATCACCTGCAATGGGGAAAGGTTAGAAGCCTTCCCAATAAGATCAGGAGTGAAGGAAGGATGCCCATTATCACCTTTATTATTTAATATTGCACTAGAATGCTGTCAGTAGCAATTAGAGAAGAAAAAGAAATTGAAGGGATTAAAGTATGCAATGAGGAAACTAAGCTATCACTTTTTGCTGATGATATGATGGCATACTTAAAGAATTCTAGAAAATCAACTAAGATAGAAGTGGAAGTAACTAACAACTTTAGCAAAGTTACAAGGCATTGGATAAACCCACATAAATCATCAGCATTTCTATATATTTCCAACAAAATTCAGCAGTAGGTGTTAGAAAGAGAAACTCCATTTAAAATCACTCTGAACAATAAAAAATATTTAGGAATTTATCTACCAAGACAAGCACAGGAATTTTATAAACACAACTACAAAACACTTTTCATACAATTAAAACTTGATCTAAATAACCGGAAAAACATCAATTTCTCATGGGTAGGATAAGTTAACATGATAAAAATGGCAATCCTACCCAAATTAATCTACTTATTCAGTGCTGTACCTATTAAACTACCAAAAACTCTTTTATAGAATTAGAAAAAAGTATAACAAATTCATCTGGAAGAACTAAAGATCAAGAATATCAAAGGAAAAAAAGTGAAGGATGTGGGCCTCACAGTACTAGATCTTAAACACTACTATAAAGCAGTGGTCATTAAAACAATATAGTTTAAGAGATAGAAGAGGGAATCAATGGAATAGACTAGCAGTAAATGACCTCAGCAAGCTTAGTGTTCCATAAATTGGAAGATCCCAGCTTTTGTGACAAGAACTCACTATTTGACAAAAACTTCTGGGAAAATTGGAAAACAGTATGGGAAAAATCTGGTTTATATCAACATCTCATACCTTATACCAAGATAAATTCAAAATGGGTAAATTACTTAAATATAAAGAGTGAAATCATAAATAAATTAGATGAACATAGAATAGTATACCTGTCAGATATGTGGTATAAAGGGGAAAAATTATGGTTGGACCGAATATTCAAAGAGGTGGTCACCAAGGAATTGATTCAATTCCTAATGAAAAACTCAAGTCAGAATGACTTTATGGTAGTTTATTTACAAGTAGGAAGAGAGAGTGAAAGTAAGAAAATCAGAGAGAGGATAGGGCAAGATATCTAACCTAACATGCTAAGTATTTTGCTCTGACCCCTGGCTCCACCCAGGCAGGGCTAATTAGTCCTCAACCAGAGGGCCTTAGCCTTCGGCCAAGGGCCGAGGGATGAATAAGGCAAAGGCTTCAGGCACAAAGCCTCTCTTAAGAGGAGAGTCCCTTCAAAACAGTCCAAGCAAGTCATTCTTTTTCACTCACCACGTGTTAGTTCAAAGGAAGAATTAAAAACAGTCTCACCAAATCCAAGGTCTCAGCCTCCTCCAGGTTTAGTTCAAGGCCGAAAACAGTGAGCTCCCCCAGAAGTTCTTTCAATTTATCAAGACCATTTCTTTCGTCACTTCCTGTGCTTTCCTCCCATTTGACATTTACAACAAAGACTTTGCTTAGGACTGTCCAGGGGGCAGTCAGTAAATTCTGATTTGCCACCGACTCTTGTATATGTGGGTCACAGACTTCCCCCACTTGAGAATTAAATGGGGTGTTTATGATGATTTAATCAAAAAATAGGCAGGGTAGGATTAATTCCATCTTCACAGTGGGAAAGGAAGAAATTTAAGACCGAGCAAGAGACAAAGAACATTGCAAAATGTAAAATCAGTGACTTTGATGATATTAAATTAAAAAGGTTTTATACAAACAAAACCAATGCAACCAAATTTAGAAGGAAAGCAACAAACTGGGAGAAAACTTTTATAACAAAACTCTCTGACAAAGGTTTAATTTCCCAGATATATAGGGAACTAAGTCAAGTTTACCAAAAATAAAGCCATTCCCAAATCAACAAATGGTCAAGGGACATGAATAGGTAGTTTTCACAGGATGAAATCAAAACTATCAAGAAACACATGAAAAAGTGTTCTAAATCTCTCCTGATTAGAGAAATGCACATTAGAACAACTCTGAAGTACCTCACATCTAGCAGATTGGCCAATATGGCAGCAAATGAAAGTGATAAATGTTGGAGGGGAAGTGACGAAATTGGGACACTAATACATTGCTGGTGGAATTGTGAATTGGTCCAATCATTCTGGAGAACAATTTGGAATTATGCATAAAGGGCTTTAAAAGAATGCCTGCTCTCTGATCCAGCCATACCACTACTGGGTTTGCATCCCAAAGATATAATAAGAGTTGTACAAATAAGATTTGTACAAAAATATTCATAGCCATGCTCTTTGTTGTGGCAAAAAATTGGAAAATGAGGTGGTGTCCATTGATTGGGGAATGGCTGAACAAGTTGTAGTATCTGATGGTGATGGAATACCATTGTGCTAAAAGGAATAATGAACTGGAGGAATTCCATGTGATCTGGAATGACCTGTAGGAATTGATACTGAGTGAAAGGAGCAGAACCAGGAGAACGTTATACACAGAGATGGATATATTATGGCACAATTGAATGAAATATACTTTTCTACTAGTAGCTATGCAATGACCCAGGACAATCCAGGGGAACTTATGAGAAAGAATGCTATCTACATCCAGAGAAAGAACTATGGGAATAGAAATGCCAAAGGAAAACATAGGATCAATCATGTAGTTCAATAGAGATATGATTAGAATTTTGATGTTAAAAGATCACTCTACTACAAATCTGAATAACATGGAAATAGGTTTTGAACAATGATACATATATAACCCAGTGGAACTGTTTGTCAGCTCCAGGAGTGGGGATAGAAGGCTGGGGAGATCATGAAACATGTAACCATGGGAAAATATTCTAATTAAAAATTTTTTTAAAGAAATAACACACTTGTGAAGACTTTCATAAACTAAATCAAAATGAAATAGGTGAGATCAGAGGTAAAATTTGCATTCTGATATGAGAAAAACACTGAAAGACGTGAGCATTCTGATTATTGCACTGATATCCTGTGACCTCAGAAGCCAGCCAATATATCATCTCTCCTGCCCTGTAGCAGAGACAAGGGCAATTCCTGTCTCATGGATTAGAGGTTTGACATGAGACATATGTTGTCAGACCCGGAAAATGTGTTCATTTTTTTCTTGCTTGAATACTTTTCTGTGATACACGGAAAAGTTCTATTTGAAAGGAGAAATGATTCATTGAAAAGTAACAATGATATTTTTTAAAAATTAAAAAGTGTCAGTCGAATATTTAAAAAAAGCTTCTTTGACTTTTTCCTGAAGTTTCCTAGTACTAATCTCTAAATTGTTGAATGCCTAAGTGAATTGCAATCTTCATTTCCAAGGGGCTGCTTTCCCTTCAGTTCAACAAATATTTATTCAAGGAATTGTATATGCAAGACATTCTATTGGGCACCAGGGTCAGAACCATGAAGTTTTTCCATTTTACTAACACCATTTTGGCAGGCATGTAGAGCTATACTCTCATGTGTGCCTACGTTCCATATTAACTGACACACTAAACATTGATTCTATTTGAAATACAATTGGTACTTCAGGATTGTTCTTGGCATCTAGTTTGAAGTCATCCATCATTCTGTAGTTATACTTTCCACTTAGATCGGAAAGCAACCTTCAGTATAATACAGTTTCTTAAATCTATGATAATGGTTATTTTATCCAATTTCCCATACATCTCACTCATTTATATATCACTCTAATGATACTTTATTTCATAGAAGTGAACATCAGATTTGAAAGAGTCTTTGGAAATAATTTGTTAAACCTCATCAGAGACAGTGTGGTATAGTGTTGGACTAAGTATCAGTAAAACCTGGATTTGTATCTTTCTTTAGATTTTAAATAGTTGAGTGACCATGAATAACTCACTTAATCTTTCTTAGCCTCAGTTTCTTCATGTGTAAAATGGAATTAATAATATTCTCTATTTAATGGCCCTTTTTATTTTGTTTTTCTCCAATTACATGTAAAAACAGTTTATAACATTTTTCAAAGGATATTAAGTTTCAAATTCTCTCCATCCCTTCCTCTCCACTTGCCTAACAGCCCTTCTTGAAATGGTAAGCAATCTTGTATAGATTTTACATGTACATTCATATGAAACATTTTCCCTTATTAAACCTTCTGTAGAAGGAAACTTGAACAAAAGAAAATTTAGAAAGTGAAAAATGTTTGCTTTGATTTGATTCAGACTCCATCAGTTCCTTCTCTAGAAGCAGATGGCATTTTAAAAATTAAGAGTCCTTTGGGATAATTTTGGATCATTGTATTGCTGAGAATAGCTAAGTCTGTGATGGGCAAACTACGGCCCTCCGGGCAGATGTGGGTCCCCTGCTATGGAAATTTTTCCTAATCTGACGAATACAATGAGTAGGATACAATACAATGAAACTTCGAAAGAGTTGCCTTAG
Source organism: Gracilinanus agilis (assembly GCF_016433145.1). Lineage (NCBI taxonomy): Eukaryota > Metazoa > Chordata > Mammalia > Didelphimorphia > Didelphidae > Gracilinanus > Gracilinanus agilis. The sequence goes on along the minus strand of NC_058136.1, from coordinate 9,981,436 downwards.
AAACAGACTGACAGATGATATTTCCTTTCCTTTGGCCCCCTCTTTAAAAAGTTTTCCCATCACTGAGCTAAGTTATTCACATTAGTTAATTGTACAATATTCCTGCCACTATATAATGTTCTCCTAGTTCTGGTGATTTCAGTCTGCTTCAGTTCATATAAATCTTTTTAGGTTGTTCTGACTTTCTCATGTTTGCCATTTCTTAAAGCACAATATACTATAACTTAGTCAGCCATTCTCAAATTGATGGGTATCTCCTCACTTTCCAATTCTTTGCCCCCACAAAAAGTGCTATTTTAAATATTTATGTATATGTAGGTCCTTCCACTTTTTCTTAATCTTTTGGGGATATGAAGCTAATAATGGTATTGTTAGGTCAAAGGGTATGTAATGTTTTATAGCCTTTTTGACATGGGTTCAAATAGCTCTTTAGAATTGTTGAATCAGTTCACAACTTTCCCAACAGTGCATTCATGTCTCAGTTTTCCCATATTCCTTCCAAGTTTTGTCAGTTTCCTTTTCTATCAGAATAGCCAATCTTATAGATATGAGGTGGTACCTTGGAGTTCTTTGAATTTGCATTTTCTAAATAATAGTGATTTAGAGCATTTTTTGCATGACTATGGAGAGCTTTAATTACTTTGAGAACTTCCTGTTTACATCCTTTAATCATGTATCAATTGGGGAACACTTGTATTCTTATATATTTAACTCATTTCTCTGTGTATTTGAGAACTGAGGCCTTTATTAGAGACTTGTAAAAAACTTTGCACCATTATAACTCCTGTGTGTTATTCTTCATCTTATTTTCCCTCATTTAGTTTCTGACTAGCACCTCCCCCAGTTTTCCCTCTTTTCTGTCAGTCCTATCTCCTTTCTCTTACCCCCTTCCTCTCCTACTTTCCAGTAGAGTGAGATAGATTTTTATACCCAATTGATTGTGGATGTTCTTCCCTTATTGAGCCAATAAGTGTATGATAGTAATATTCATGTGCTCCTATCCCCACCTGCCCCATCTTCCCTATATTTGTAAAAGCTTTTATGCCTCTTTTATATGATATAATTTGCCCCATTCTGTTTTCCCCTTCCCCCTCCTACCCATGCATTCCTCTTTCTAATTCTTTAATTTATTATTCTATATCATCCTACATATTCAACTCATTTCATTGAGTACACATTTTTCTCCTAAAGGATAATGCTCATTTTTGTATATCTTTTTTCATTTGGCCAATTCTTCTTTTTAAGAAGTTCTCTCTTCATTGGGTTTTTATGCCTCTTTTACTAATTGTCCTATTTTTTAAGGTATTAATTTCTTCAGTATTTTTTGTGCCTCCTTTACCAAGATGTTAACTCTTTTTTCATGATTTTCCTTTATCACTCTCATTTGTTGTAAGATTTACTTCTAATCTTTTTAAAATATATATGTGCTACACTAACTAAAATTATATTAGAGGGAAAATGGCTTCAAATTTTTTCAAAATTTGTCTATATTATATAGCTTCATTTCACAGCTCTACTAGTCTCCATTCAAATTGAACTATTCATCATTCCTTACATATGTTTGTGATCTTCTGATTTTGTGGGTTTTGCTCATGTTGTATCTTTTACTTGGGAAACCCTCCTCCCATTGCTACTTTATAAAACCTTGCCTTCCTTTGAGACCAGTCTCATTGTCAACTCCTCTGTGAAACACTCCCTCTATCATTGGTGGTAGATCATCTCTTGGTCTCCTCCAACTCTCAGATATTTCTGTACCTCCTTTAAGCACTTAACTCATTTTTATTGATTTTTCATCTCCATCAGATTGCCTGCTCCTTAGACACAAAAATTATGTCATTTAAGAAAATCAAAATTTTAAAAATTATGTCTCTCTCAGCACATGGACTTACAAATGTTGAATTGTTTAGTTAAATGGTGTTCCTAAGTGGCATTCTTTTCACAACAAATTACATGAACACATAGGCTATTAAGTACAATATATAACTAAACATATGATATGTTATAACAGTACTGTATATGACCTCATCCTGGATTTTTATACCATGTGTTCTTAGGTTGATATCACTTTATGTATATGTTCTGCCTGTAATATATTGAACTTTTTCCTTTGAAGGTAGAAACAATGTCTTAATACTTAGTAAAATGCTGAACACATGATATAAATTTATAAATGCATATTAATTGATTGATAGACTTCTCAAAGTCATGTAGCAACAAGGAGTATCAGGATATTATATGACCTCATCCACAACTGAAATATGGAAGGGGGTTGGTGATTTGATAAGGTTATCTTCAATAAGGTGAGAATGTGTAAAGCATCCTCAGCATGTAATTACACATTTCTTTTTCAAATCTACCTTCAGTCTAACACTCTGTGGTCTGGTAGGTTCTTTCTTACATTCAAATGAAACCATACCCCTTCTTTGTTGATTTCATTTCTCTTTCTATAGAGAATAATTGGTTAGGATAATATTCATGATGGCATTGGAATAAACTATATCACATTATTTTCTGCCTGGGTGAGAGGTCATAAAGTAATTGTTAAACAATTGTTTCTAGGTGTAATTGAAAATAGATACAAAAAATGTTTAAAATATTATTCATTAAAATGCTTTAGCTATTTTAGGTTTAAATTCTTCTACTTTCTCAAGTTCTTCAGTGTAGAACTTATTTTAAATCCCTTTCATCATAGTGATTTGCCCACAAATTATTAGTTGTTGAATAAATGAATGCATATTAATATTTTCTGGGTTTTATTTAGACTCTATACATTTCTCTTAAGGTGAAGAAATAAAAGAATGATTTTTGGTCCTTGTTGGAGTATCCTAAATAATATTTTAGAACTATAAGGAACCTTAAATTATATATTACAATAAACTCATTTTACTGAGAAGGAAACTGAGTCCCAGAGAGAAAGAGGGATTTGCCCAGGATCATTCAGCCAATTGTTGAGAACCATTCCCAATCCATTACTCTTTCCACTGTAGCTTATATTAGCACATTCAACTGTACTGATTGTCATTCAGTCAGACATTTGTTAAGCTCCTACTGTGTGCCAGTCTCTATGCTAAGTGCTGGAGATACAAATAAAGTCAAAAGATAGTACTTGCTCTCAAGGATTTCGTGTTCTTATGGGGGAGTGTGGAAACAACTATGAATAATTTACATTTACAATGAATTAGAAATATTGACAAAAGGAATGCATTAGAATTAAGGGGGATGGGGAAAGGCTTTCTGTAGAATATGGGATTTTAGTTGAGACTTGGGAATCCAGGAAAGCTATGAGAGGGAGAGAAAAAAATTCCAGGTATATGATACATAGCCTGTGAACATTTTAGGAGTTGGGAGAAATATCTTGTTCTAGAAACAAAAAGGAGGCCATTGTCCCTGAGTTACAGAGTACATGGAGAAAAGCAAGGTGTCAGAAGACTAGAAGGGTATGTGAAGGTTCAGGTTATGAAGGGCTTCAAAGGCCAGATAGATGATTTTACATTTAATTCTGGAGATGTTAGGCCAATGTAGTTTATTGAGTAGAAGAGTAACATGGTCATGCTTGTACGTTAGGATACTCACTTTGGTATCTGAATAGAGAATGGATTGAAGTGAGGAGAGACTTGTGGCAGGGAGCCATCTGTCTAGCTATTTGTCTAGGCAAGAGATAATAAGTTGGGGCAGCTAGGTGGGTCAGTGGATTGCAAGCCAGGAACTGGAAGTCTTGGATTCAAATTTGGCTTCAGAAACTCTGGCTGTGTGACCCTGGGTAAGTTACTTAACTCCCATTGCCTAGCCCTTACCACTCTTCTGAAATATTAATTCTAAAATGATAAGTAAGGGTTAAAAAGGAGGTAATGAATGCCTGTCCTAGGGTAGTGGCAGTATCAAAGGAGAGTAGAGGGTATATATATCAGACATGTTGCAAGGGGAGAGTCAGAATAGGCACCGAGAATATGGGAAGGAGTGGTAGTAAAAGACATAGGAGTCTAGGATGTGATTTGCAGGTCTGCGTGACTGGAAGGATTGTGGTACTCTAGGCAGTAATATGGAAGTTAGAAGAGGGGAAGGGTTTGGAGGTGGAAGATAATTCAGTTTTGGACATGTTGAGCTTAAGTTTGTTTATGGATATCCAGTACAAGGTATCCAATTGGCAGTTGGAGATTTAAGACTAAGGGTGTAAAGTTGAAAATACCTTGTACCCCCTTTAAAACTACATTACCCAAACTCCCTTTCACCATACCCATAATTCCTTAAAGCTTTTCCTATTGGTTGTGGGTTTCACAGGCTGTTTTTGATATGGTCATGGTGGGCGTGGTGTCGGGGCTTTTTGGGAGGAGGCGCCATGGTGAAAGGTGAGTTAGGATTCTTCCCCAGGGCTTTAAATAAAAATCCTTATAAATATCATACTTTGGAGGCATTGAATATTAATTTCAGTCGTTACAAGGGTCAACTGATAGGTTAGGACTTGATAAGTACCTTTGAGAATCATTGACATAGGGATGACAGTTGAATTCATGGGAGCTTATGAGATTACTAAATGAAGTAGTATGGAGGGAGAAGAAAAGAAGACTAAAGACACAGTCCTGTAAAACACAAAGGGTTAGCAGATTGTTGTTTATCTTTGTTTCAAAGAGGACCAGTGATAGGACAGGATGATATCTTGACTTCCACTTGAATTTGAATTTAAGTGAGGCAGAGTTCCAAAAATTTGCCAGAATCACTCTTTCTGAATCATTGAAGTCTAAGCTCTAAGCTCTCCAAAACACCTGTTCATCCACCTTCAAATCATTGAAACAAATTGTTCTTATCTGCCCATTCTTCACATGCTTGAGGTAACTATCCCAAGTCATTGACTGTTTTGAGGCCTCTCAATTACCCTAACCTGATTCAGCCCAACTATTAAAATAGTTTTATTGGGGGGGGGTGTACTTGCTGCTTATGCTACAGCTACTTGTATTCACCTCTGAGAGTTGGGTGACAAGTAGACACCAGATACGATCTGGTTAAAGATACAACAATGGAGACTGAGAAGGAGCAGTCATAGAAGAAGTGGTGTCTTTGAGACCATTGAGAGAAAAGAATATCAAGAAGAAAAGGATGGTTGACAAAGTCAAAAGCTGCAGAGAGGCAAAGAAGGATGAGGACTGATGATGTACATTCAATTTTTGCAATTAATAGATCATAAGATTAGGAGAAAACAGATTTTTGGTAAAATGATGATGTCGCAAACCAGGATATAGACAGTTAAGAACACAGTAAAAAGAAAATAAGTGGAGGCACCTGTTAGAGACAACGTTCTCAAGGAATTTAGCTGCAAAAAGGGGAAGACATATGGGATATTAGTTGACAGGGATGAATTGTTCCAGAGAGGGGCTTTTGAGGATGAGACATGGGTAGGTTCTTTATTAGTAGGAAAGCAGCCAGTAGATGTAGAGAAATTGAAGTTAAATGAGAGAGTTGAGATGAAAAAGAAAGCAGTCTGATAGAGAAGATGGAACAAGTAAGTAAGACCCCTTATCTAGGTAGAGGGGTTTGCCTTGGCAAGGAGAAGGACTACCTCATTATGTGAAATAGGGGTATGGAGGAAGTAGTGTTAAATGAATCTAGGTGATATGAGATGAAGGAAAAGAGAGTAGGAGTCCTTGTCAAATACTCTAAGTTATTTCAGCAAATTATAAGGCAAAGTTCTCAGTTAAGAGACTGGAGGGCAAGTGATCCATGAGTCTGAAGACAGATAAAAATGTTTGGAAAAGCTGCTCTTGAGAATGGGACAGTGAAATGAATTACCTTGATGCAGTAAGGAACCAGATAATGTTATATAGTATAAAATTGTAGTGGACCTGGTCATCATGGTTTAATGATTTTCTCACCTTTATTCTTCAGTGTAGCAAGGCAGAAGATGTTTGGAGTGATCCAAGGGCAAAATAAGAGGATAAGGGACTCAAAAGAAGAGAACAATGATCCACCAAGAAGGGAAAAGGAAGAGAGTATGGCTAGTACAGGAGTCATAACCTGAGGTGGGGAAGGAAACTAGTGTTGAAGGATTGGAAGGCATGGTCTGGACAAAGAACAGACGGAAGGGTGAAATGACAATAAACTAATTTGAAAAAGGAATTTCAGAGTTTATAAACATAGAAGTGATACATTTGTGGATGATGACAAGATTAAGGGTATGACTATATTTGTTCATGGTTGAAGTAGAATGAAAGCATAGGCCATTTAAAATGTGGAAGTATGAATGTTAAAGTACTCTAGTATGAGGGCAGGAATTAAGGAGGTAGAAAAGTCTGTGATCCAGGCACTGAGCTCATTTAGAAAAATGGATGTCCTGGTGATCATGACAGCTTTTCCAACAGCAGCTCACAATAATATGTAAGTTATTTTCCATTTATTATGTTTCTAAGTCAAGAACTTAGTATATTTAGCTTGGAGGAGAGAAGGCATGGATGAAGGATGAAAAGAACATGATAGCGGGTTAAGATGGCGGCAGAGTAAGAAGCAGCTCTTAACCTCTCCTGACCGAAACACACAAAACTCCTCAAGGGGACATAAAAACAAGTCCAGACGAACGGAGGAACCCCACAACAGGGCACAGCGTGGAAGGTACGTGGAATCGAGACATTTCCAGGCTATAAAGGGCTCTCACTAAATCGCGGGCTGAGCAACCACCCCACCCCCACCCCCTCCACACACAACACCTATATCGCTGAAGCCAGCTAAAAAGAAAGAGAGCAAGTTTGGGGAACCCATCGAGTCATTGGCAGCTCCGGGGCCTGTTCCTGAGAGCAGCAAGATTTAGGACCCCAATAAGCCAAAGAACGCAAGCGAAATCTGAGCGCGGGAGCAGAGAGTGGACACCGGGCGCAGAGCACCTGCTGAGAGCACAGGCAGGGGCAGAGGCGTGGGTGGAGGCAGACACAGCCAGGAACTAAAGCTCTGAAAACCTGAGTGGGGAACCAGTGCAGACGGGTATACGACTGTGGAAGCAGCGCCCTGAGACTTGTAAAGTAACCTCCAGCAGAGGATCAAGCAAGGGGGTCCACCAGGGGGCTCGACCTTGGAAAAAACCAGAACTCAGACCTCAGGAGCCAATAGACTGCAGACAGACACTGAGCGCGAGGATAAACCTGAGAAGCTGCTGGGCTAATGATGGCTACCCAGACTCAGGAAGTTCAGAAGAGAAAGAATAACAACAAGAAAAAGAAGCCTTTAAAGCTCGACAGCTTTTACACAGAGAAAATCCAGACAACCAAGCAAACAGAGGAGGAGAACAAACAAGCATCCGGACCCTCCTCAAATAAGGAAAACTCCTCACAAGCTATGGAAGAGTTCAAAACTGAGATTTTGAGGAAAATGGAAGAGATCTGGCAAGAAAATA
>NC_058136.1:9945157-9973745 GCF_016433145.1 Gracilinanus agilis | reverse complement strand
CAGGGCTAAATGGAAAGTTTGATATCGAACCACAAAAATCGAGAGAAACCTGAAAAGGTAAATAAGATACAGAGGGAAAAGAAAGAAAACTTATAATTTTTAAATTTGCCTTTTTAAGGGCCTCAGTGAGATCTAATTATCTGTATTCCTATGTAGAGAAATGTTATGTATAATTCTCTGTAGTGAACTCTATTCACTATTATAATATTCACTATTATAGTAATCAGAAGAATAATTCACAGGGTGAGGGTGGAACACTAAATAATCTAAGATGGCGTGGGGGATGGGAAAGAGGGGGTAAATAGCAGGGGACACCAAGAAAAGAACATGATAATAACGTTTAAGTCTTTCACAGCCTCTTATGGATGAAGGATAAGACTTGTTCAGTTTGGCCCAGTGGGCAGAACTTGGAATAAATGAGAGGGAAACTGCACAGAAGTTTATTTGGGTGTGGTAGAAAAGATAAATTTCCTAATACTCAGAGCCCTCCAAAAATGGGCTCCTCTTCACTTCCCAGGAAGACTGGATATTAGAAATCACAGCATGTCCCTAGATTGTAATGTGCTCTTACCCCCATTTTAACAAGCTAGTCACAATCTACCTTTCCCAAAGTTTCCCAAGAAAGCAACAGCAACCACACAGAAATATCACAAGAGCACCTAGAGTTGACATGCCTGGCCCAAATTCAAGACAGGCATTCAGATCATTGTTATAAATGACACACATAAGATGCCAACAGCTTCAATTATTTTCCTTAAAATACTGAAGGGTGCTTCTTGTCTAAGTAAATGTAGCCTGGTATCTCTTCCCCCTAATAAAAATCACCCCTCACTTCTTACCAACAATGACTTGCAAGAGGTGCTTATGACATTTTCATTATTCTCTTCCTTTTCATTGTCTCAGAGACAACTCACTCTATTTTCAGAGAGGTTTGGAAGAAGATGGCCACTGCAAATTTGGATACTGTGTCATATGGCAACTTAGATGTCACAGTGGATTGAATGCTTGGTCTATAGTCAGGAACAACTGAGATCAAATTCCACCTCAGACATTTACTAGCTATGTGACCCAGTGCAAGTCATTTAACCTTTATTTGTCCCTGTTTCCTTATCTCTAAAATAGGAATAATAATAGCACCCACCTCCCAAGGTTGTTGTGAAAATCAAATGAGATAATAATTTTAAAAGTGCTTAGCAAAGTTTCTGGCACATAGTAGGTGCTATATAAGTGTTAGCTATTATGATGATGATTTGATAAATAGTTTTCCCTATTGTGTCTGTCATTAAAATGAAACTAATAAGTAGAATGTTATACATTTCAGTGCACAAAGTTAGATTTTTCAGTATTAACCTAGCTATTCCATATTTGTTTGTCTTCACAAAGGAAAAAAAACCCAAAGCCCTTCAACCAAGGTATTTTTATCAGAGTAAATAAACTGGTTCTATCCATCAGCCTGTTGTCAGAAGCAGAAAGTTAATTTCCAAATAAACTTTATTTTTTTCTTTCTCTGAGTATAAATCCAAAGTTAAATCTTCCATTTTTGTTCCTCAATCTCAGTCATACCATTTGGAGAATAGAGTCTTAAGTGTGTATTATGTGGGGTCTATTGTGCTGTGGATGGTTTTTCAGCTCTACAGATATGCCCAGTGACATTGAAGCTTAGCAAAAACCCAAAGAAAGCCATTTTGTTTGGAAAATAAATGCTATTTTTGGTAGCCAGATTGAATCTTTTTTCACTATATCAAGAGATCTTTAATTTCCTCACTGTTGGGGCTCCCTCCACTGATACAATGTGTCTTCCATGCCTTAGCAGACAACCTCCCTGAGTCTTGGAGGCTGAAAAATATATCTCCCCTGTGGACAAGCACAAATTGATAAGAATTTAACCTTCTCTGTGGAAGGAGGCCCTATTGAAGCCTGTCTAGTACGGTAGAGTTTGAAAGATTTTAGACTCCCTTTAGCCAAGTGTTCAGTACAGGATCTAATCTGCATAAGGGACAAGCTAGAAACCTTCTCAGTAACTTCAGGTGTGAAGCAAGGATGCCCATTATCACCACTATTATTCAGCATTAGAAATGCTAGCTATAGCAATAAGAAAAGAAAAGGAACTTGAAGCAATTAGAATACACAGTGAGGGAACTAAACTTTCACTATGTGCAGATGATATGAAGGCATACTTAGAGGACCCTAGAGAATTAACTAACAAACTATTTGGAATAATTAATCACTTCAGCAAAGTGGCAGAATATAAAATAAATCCACATAAATAATCAGAGTTTTATATATTACTAAAAAGAAATAGAAAGAGAAATTTCATTTAAAATAACTCTAGACACTATAAAATACTTTGGAGTCTACCTACCAAGAGAAGCCCAGTAATTGTATGAACATTGTTACAAAATGCTTCTTACACAAATAAAAACAGCTCTAAACAACTGAAGAAATATTCATTGCTCATTGGTAAGCCAAGACAATATAATAAAAATGGCAGTTCTACCTAAATTTATTTATTCATTCGGTGCCATAACAATCAAACCACCAAAATTATTTTGTAGAGCTAGAAAACAAAATAACAAAATTCACCTAGAAGAGCAAAAGGTCAAGAATATCAGGTGAATTGGTGGGAAAAAATGTGAAGGAAGATAGCCTAGCAATACCAGATCTTAGACTATATCACAAAGTGGTAATTATTAAAAGAATTTGGAACTGGCTAAAGAATAGAGTGGTGGATCATTAGAATAGATGAGATACACAATGTAATGTAGTAAATGACCATAGTAATCTAGTATTTGATAAACTCAAATATCCAAATTTTTGACAATAATTCACTATTTGACAAAAATTACTGGGGAAACTAGAAAGTGTATAAATGGAAATTTTGAGCCTTGGACTTCATCCCCCATAAGTTCCTTAGTTTTCCCAAAATTTCCTTTAATCCCTCCTGTGCCTCCACCTTTGTGGGTTCACGTTATTGTTTTATAGTTGGCTGTAACTCCTCCCTCTTTCTCTTTTGTTCCTGGGAGCGAGCTGGTTAGGACTTTTTTGTTAGTCTCTTTTGTTAATTATTAATAAAATATTCATAAATATAATATTTAGTATTTTGGAATATTAATTTTAATCTCCACAAAAAAACAATTTGGCAGAAACTAAGTGTAGACCAACACAGTATACCAAGATAAAATCAAAATGGCTACATGATTTATACATAAAGGTTGATAACAAAAGCAAATTAGAGGACCATGGATCTATCACATCTCTAGATAAAGGAAGCATTTATGACAAACAAGAGATAGAGGGTATTATGGATATAAAATGGATAATTTTGATTACGCTAAATTAAAAACAAAACTGGTGCTGTCAAGATTAGAAGGAAAGGAGAAATCTGGGAACAAATATTAAAGCAAGTTTCTCTGAAATGGCTTCATTTCTCAAACATGTAGAATTCCCAATTGATAAGAGGTCAAAGGATATGAATAGGCATCTTTCTGAAGAAATGAAAGCTCTCAGTAATCATAGGGAAAATGCTCTAAATCATTATTAATTAGAGTAATGCAAATTAAAACAAGGATGAGGCACTGTCACACACCTATCAAACTGTCTAATATGACAGAAAAGGAAAATGAAAAATATTGAAGAGGATGTGGAAAAATTAGAATACTAATGCACTGTTGTTGAGTTGTGTACTGATCTAACCCTTCTGAAAAACAACTTGGAATTATGACCAAACTTTAAAACTTAAAATACCCTTTGACCTGGCAATAGCATTACTAGGGATGTATCACAAAGAGATTCAAAAAAGGAAAAATGACTTATATGTACAAAAATAATTATAGCAGGTTTTTTGTGATGGTAAAGAATTAGAAACTGAGAGGAGGTCCATCAATTGGGGATGGCTGAAGAAATTATGGTATAGGATTAGTGATGAAGTGCTATTGTGCTCTAAAAAATGATGAACAGGATGGTTTCACGAGAACCTGGGAAGTCTTACATGAACTAATACAAATTAAAGTGACCAGAACCAGGAGGACACTGTACACAGTTGCAACAGTATTGTATGATAATTAGTCATGAATGACTTAGCTTTTCTGAGCAATACAGTTGTCCAAGACAGTGCTGATAGGTTTTTAATGAAAAATGCTATCTACCTCTACAGAAAGAACGGATGAAATTTGTAAGGGTTAAAAATGAAAGGTTGGACTAAATTTATGAGAAATATGGTCACTGAAATTAATTACTCAAGTCAGAATGATTTTAATGGTAGTTTATTTACAAAAGGAGAAAGAGTGAAAGTAAAGTAAACATGAAAGAGGATAGAGTAAGATATCTAACCTAACACACTAAATATTTTGTTCTGGCCCCTGGCTCAACCCAGGCAGGGCAAATTAGTCCTCAGCCAGAGGGCCCTCAGCCTTCATCCTAGGGCCAGGAGAGAAATAAAGCAAGGGCTCCAGCTGCAAAGCCTCTTCCAAGAAGAGGTCCTCTCTGGAGACTAGTCCCTCCAGAAAGCCAGGAAAGGAGTCATCCTTTTCAATCACCCACATGGTAGTCCTAAAGGAAGGTCCAAGAGCTGCCTCACCAATGTCAGAGTCTCAGGTCCATGAAGCAAATCCTTCATCAGCCTCCAACTCAAACTCTAACTTGAAGTCGTACTCCCAACTCCAAAGAACTCTCCCTCACAGGAAGTTACAACTGCTTTAAGGATGCTTCTTTGCGTCACTTCCTGTGTCTCCCTCCACTTCACATGGACCAATCACATTCTTAGAATTTTCTTAGGACTGCCCAGGGGACAGTCAGTCATTTCTGATTTGTCACCCACTTTTAGCAAATGTGGGTTATAGATTTCCCCCAACTCAAACATAAAGTGCAGTATATATAGTCCTAATGATTAAATCTAAAAGTGGGCAGAGGAGAGTTAATCCCATCTTCACTAGTCTGAATGTAGATTTAAAGCATACTTTTTAAATTTATATTTCTTGGGAGATTTTTTTGGTTGGTGTTTTCTTTACCAGCATAGCCAATATGGAAATATACTTTGCATGATTTTATATGTATTATCTGTATTAAATTGTTTCTCTTCTCAAAGAAGGAAGAGAAGAGGCAAATAGGAAAATAATTTGGAAATCCAAATTATTTTTAAAAATTCAAATGTTAAAAATTGTTTTTACATGTAATTGGAACAAATATTTAAAAATTTCAAAATAATCTCAGGGTTACTACAAAACCATAATGATACATCCATCAGAGGGAAATGTCAAGGAGACAATCTTCTAATGCACTAATTAGAGAAAAGAAAAATAAAAGAAATAAAGGACTTAAGTAAAATCAGTTTAGTCAAGTAAACCACTATTAAAATGAGAGTGCTTATTGTTTTCTCTTTGGGATCTGATGTTTTAAAAGCAAGAAGCTTCTTAATATCAAGTGTTCTGTGAGCTTTTACTATGTTTATTCATAGCATCTGCCTTTTCTAGTCTTTTCAGTTGGGAGAAGGAATCATCGTATATTAAAGAAGGCAAATTCTGTTATGGCCTTCACTAAGTCCAGGAAGACACTGTGTTTTGAATGAAGTAAAGAATAAGCAATTTGATTCCCTAAGACTGTCAGTACAGTTGACCACTGGTACTCACTATCTCCATCTGATTCTTTCAAAAAGTAGCATTATTACTTCTTGTCAAGGAGTAATGTCAGATAAGGGTATGTGTATAAACCATAGTGACAAAGATTTGTGTGTGTGTATGTGTGTGTGTGTGTGTTTTATTAATTAAGAAAATTTTTCCATAAGTACATGATTCATGTTCTTTCCCTCCCCTCTTCCAACTCCCCTCTCAGAGCCAAATCACAATTCCATTGGATTTTGCATGTGTCATTGTTCAAGACTTATTTCCATATTATTGATATTTGCACTAGGGTGATCATTTAGAGTCTAAATCCCCAATCATTTCCACATTAAACCATGTGATCAAGAAGTTGTTTTTCTTCTGTGTTTCTAACTCCCACAGTTCTTTCTCTGGATGTGGATAGCATTCTTTTTCATAAGTCCCTCAGAATTGTCCTGGATTATTGCATTGCTGCTAGTAGAGATGTCCATTAAATTTGATTGTGCCACAGTGTATCTGTCTCCCTGTATAATATTCTCCTGGTTCTGTTCCTTTCACTCTGTATCAATACCTGGAGGTTCCAGTTCACATGCAATTCCTCCAGTTCATCATTCCTTTTAGCCCAATAGTATTCCATCACCATCAGATATCACAATTTGTTCAGCCATTCCCCAATAGAAGGGTATCCCCTCATTTTCCAATTTTTTGCCACCACAAAGAGCGCAGCTATAAATATTTTTGTGCAAGTATTTTTCCTTATTATCTCTTTGAGGTATAAACCCAGCAGTGGTATGTCTAGATCAAAAGATAGACAGTTTTCTAAAGCCCTTTGGGCATAGTTCCAAATTGCCTTCCAGAGTGGTTGGATCAATCCACAACTGCACCAGCAATGCATTAATGTCCCTATTTTGCCACATCCCCTCCAACATTTATTATTTTTCCTTTGCTGTAATTTTAGCCAATCTGCTAGGTGTGAGGTGATACCTCAGAGTTGTTTTGATTTGCATTTCTCTAATTATAAGAGATTTAGAACACTTTTTCATGTGTTTATTGATAGTCTTGATTTCATCCTGTGAAAACTGCCTATTCATGTCCCTTGCCCATTTATCAATTGGAGAATAGCTTGCTTTTTTGTACAATTGATTTAGCTCCTCATAAATCTGAGTAATTAGACCTTTGTCAGAGGTTTTGTTATAAAGTTTTTTTTCCAAATTTGTTACTTCCCTTCTAATTTTGATTGCATTGGTTTTGTTTGTACAAAGCTTTTTAATTTAATGTATTGAAAATTATTTATTTTATATTTTTTAATATATTCTAACTCTTGTTTGGTCTTAAAATCTTTCCTTTCCCAAAGATCTGACAGGTAAATTATTCTATGTTCACCTAATATAGTTTTCTTCTTTATATTCATCATTCACCCATTCTGAATTTATCTTGGTGTAGGGTGTGAGATGTTGATCTAAACCTAATCTCTCCCACACTGTTTTCCAATTTTCCCAGCAGTTTTGTCAAATAGTGGATTTTTGTCCCAAAAGCTGGGATCTTTGGGTTTATCATACACTGTCTTGCTGAGGTTATTTACCCCAAGTCTATTCCACTGATCTTCCCTTCTATCTCTTAACCAGTACCAAATTTTTTTGATGACCACTGCTTTATGGTAGTTTTAGATCCGGTATTGCTAGGCCCCCTCCTTCACATTTTTTTCATTATTTCCCTTAATATTCTTGATCTTTTGTTCTTTCAAATCAACTTTGTTATATTTTCTAATTCTAAAAAAAGTTTATTGCTAGTTTGATAGTATGGCACTGAATAAGTAAATTAATTTAAGTAGGATTGTCATTTTTATTATGTTAGCTCATCCTACCCATGAACAATTAATGTTTATTTTTTCAGTTGTTTAGATCTAGTTTTAATTGTGTGGAAAGTGTTTTGTAGTTGTATTCATATAATTCCTGTGTTTGTCTTGGCAGATAGATTCCTAAGTATTTAATATTGTATAGGGCAGTGATAGGCAAACTTTTTAAAGAGGGGGCCAGAGGAAAGGAAATCCTCCTCTGTCAGTCTGTTTCTAAGACAACTCTTTCAAAGTTTCATTGCATTGTATACTATTCATTATATTCATCAGATTAGGAATAATGTAGAGGGGCCAGGTAGAACATTTCAGGGAGCCCCATCTGGCCCATGGGCTGTAGTTTGCCCATCAGTGGTCTAGAGTGATTTTAAAAGGAATTTCTCTTTCTAATTCTTGCTGCCAGCATGTGTTGGAAATATATAGGAATGCTGATGATTTATGTGGGTTTATTTTGCATCCCTCAACTTTGCGAAAATTGTTGATTGTTTCCACTAGCTTTTTAGTTGATTCTCTAGGATTCTTTTTTTTTAATATTTTTTTTTATTTTAAACCCTTAACTTCTGTGTATTGGCTCCTAGTTAGAAGAGTGGTAAGGGTAGGCAATGGGGGTCAAGTGACTTGCCCAGGGTCACACAGCTGGGAAGTGTCTGAGGCCAGATTTGAACCTAGGACTTTCCATCTATAGGCCTGACTCTCAATCCACTGAGCTACGCAGCTGCCCCCTTCTAGGATTCTTTAAGTAGACCATCATATCATCTGCAAAGAGTGATAATTTGGTCTCCTCATTACCTACATTAATATCTTCAACTTTTTTTTCTTCTCTAATTGCTACTGCTAGTGTTTCTAGTACCATGTTAAATAATACCAGTGATAATGGGCATCCTTGTTTCATGCCTGATCTTATTGGGAATGCTTCTAATTTATCCCCATTACAGATGATGCTTACTGATGATTTTAGATTAATTCTATATACTGTTTGTTATTTTTAGAAAAGGTCTTTCTATGCCTGTAGTTTCTAGTGTTTTCATTAAGAATGAGTGTTTTGGCTTCCGGGTTAAGATGGTGGCAGAGTAAAAAGCAGCTGCTTGACCTCTCCTAACCCACACATATAGGACTCCTCAAGAAGACATAAAAACAAATCCAGATGAACAAAGGGACACCACAACAGGGTGCAGCATTGAAGGTACATGGAATCAGGGCATTTCCATGTTATAAAGGGGTGAAATAGCTCTCACACTAAAATTCAAGCTGAGCAACCCCCTCCCCCACACACACCACCTAAAATGCCAAAGCCAGCAAAAAAGACTTAGAGCAAGTTTGGGGCACCCATTAAGTCATTGGCAGCTACATGGCATCACCAGGGCCTGTTCCTAAGAACAGCAAGACCCCAAGAGACTAATGAATGCGTGGAATTTGAACATAGACCCTGAGAGCAGGCGCGCGCTCAGATAGTGAGCCCAGGTGTGGACAAGGAACCTAAGCGCAGGTGTGGACCTTCAGTGGGGACCCAGTGCAGAGGGGTGCATGACTGTGGAAGCAGCACCCTGAGACTGTTAAAGGAGCTTCAGGCAGAAGAACAAGCAAGGGGACTACCAGGAGGCTTGACCCTGAGAACAACTAGACCTGAGACATCAAGAGCCTAAAGAGCACAGACAGACCCTGGGTGTGAGGATAAAGCTGAGAGGGCGCTGGACTAACAATGGCAAGCCAGACTCAGGAGCCCCAGAAGAGAAAGATCAAGAAAAACCTTTAACACTGGATAACTTTTACACAGAAAAAATCCAGACAACAGAGCAAACAGCAGAGGAGAACAAACAAGTAACCATATCCAAACCCTCCCAAAAAAATGAAAAGGGGTCACAAGGTCTAGAAGATTTCAAATTTGAGATTATGAGAAAGATGGAAGAGATCTGGCAAGAAAATAAGAGTTTAAAAGGCAGAATTTCACAATTGGAAAGTGAGGCAAGTAAATCGAAGACCAGAAATGAACAGATTGAAAAGGAAAACCAAAAGATTATAGACGAAAACCAGTCTCTAAAGGCTAGAATTGGGCAATTCGAAAAAGACGCCCCCAAATAAAAAGAACTGATGAGCAAATTGGAGACCAAAATCAAACAGCTGGAAAACAGGATAGAACAAATTGAAAAGGAAAATCAAAAGCTTATAGCAGAAAACCAGTCTCTAAAGACAAGAATTGGGCAAGTAGAAGCCAATGATCTCTTAATACAGCAAGAACAAATAAAACAAAGTCAAAAGACTGATAAAATAAAAGGAAACGTGAAATATTTCAATGAAAAATTGACAGATCAAGAAAAGAGGTCTAGAAGAGACAATTTGAGAATCATTGGTCTTCTTGAAAAAGCAGAAATTAATAGAAATTTGGACTCCACACTAAAAGAAATAATTCAGCAAAACTTCCCTGAAGTTCTACAACAAGAGGGCAATATAGACATTGAAAGAATCCATAGATCACCCTCTACACTAGGCCCTGGAAAGACAACACCCAGGAACATAATAGCCAAATTCAAGAGCTTCCAAGTAAAAAGAAAAAAAATTACAAGAAGCCAGAAAGAGACAATTCATATATCAAGGAGCACCAAGCAGGATCACACAGGATCTGGCAGCCTCCACGCTAAAAGACCGCAAGGCTGGGAATATAATATTCAGAAAGGCAAGAGAACTGGGTCTACAACAAAGGATCACCTACCCATCAAAACTAACTATATACTACCAAGGGAAAGTTTGGGCATTCAACAAGATAGAAGATTTCCAAGTATTTGCACAGAAAAGGCCAGGACTAAATGGAAAGTTTGATATCCAACCACAAAAAGCAAGAGAAACATGAAAAGGTAAATAAGAAACAGAAGGGAAAGTAAGAAAACTCATATTTTTTTAAAATTTGCCTCTTTAAGGGCTTCAATAAGATCTAATTATATTGTATTCCTATGTGGAGAAATATTATGTATAATTCTCTGCAGTGAACTCTATTCACTATAATAGTAATTAGAAGAATTATTCATAGGGAGAGGTTGGAGTACTAAATGGTGTAAGATGATATGGCAGGGTGGGAAAGAGAGGGGTGAATAGTAGAGGACACCAAGAGAATCTTGAAGGAATAAGAAAAATAGGATATTCTATTACAAACAAAGAGGGCATGGGAAGGAGAAGGGATGAATACTATTATAAGAAGGAGAGGAAGAGAGCATTAAGAGGTAATATTTAAACCTTACTCTCAGTGTAATTAAACCTGAGAGGGAAGAGTAACTATATCCATTAAGATATAAAACTATCTAACCCTACTGAGAAAGTCAGAAAGGATAAATGAAGGGGAGCAGAGGAGTGGAGAGGTAAAAAAAGGGAGAGGAGAGGAAGGGGGAGGGAATTCATTAGGCCTTAAAAATAAAAAGAGGGGCATAAAAAGGGAGGGGGGTAGAAAGGGAAGTAAATGAAGGGAGGGTACAAGGATTACTGGCTTAAAGTAAACCACTGGTTTAAAAGGAAATAGTATAAGAAGAAGGGGTAGGAATAGGGGAGGATACAAAAATGTCGGCGAATACACAACTGATAATTATAATTCTGAATGTGAATGGGATGAACTCGCCCATAAAACGGAAGCAAATAGTGCAGTGGATTAGGAACCAAAATCCTACCATATGTTGTCTAGAAGAAACACATATGAGGCGGGTGGAAATACACAAGTTTAAGGTAAAGGGCCTGAGCAAAATCTTTTGGGCTTCAAATGAGAAAAAGAAGGCAGGAGTGGCTATTATGATTTCTGACAAAGCCAAAGTAAAAATAGATATGATTAAAAAAGACAGGGAAGGTCATTGCATCCTGATTAAAGGCAGTATAGACAATGAGGAAATAACAGTGCTCAATATATATGCACCAAATGGCATAGCATCCAAATTCGTAAAGGAGAAACTGGCAGAGCTCAAGAAGGAAATAGATAGTAAAACCATATTAGTGGGAGATCTAAATATTCCTCTTTCAGATCTAGATAAATCAAACCAAAAAATAAATAAGAAAGAGGTAAGAGAAGTAAATGAAGTCCTAGAAAAATTAGATTTAATAGATATTTCCCCTTCATTAGAGGTGAGGTCTCCCTTTTCATCTTTGATATTGTCAATTTGGTTTTCTTCTTTCCTTTTTTATTAGATTACTCAGTACTTTGTCTATTTTGTTTTTTCAAAATACCAGCTTCTAGTCACATTTATTAATTCAATAGTTCTTTTGCTTTCAATTTTATTAATTTCTCCTTTTGTTTTTAGTATTTCTAATTTAGCTTTTATCTGGGGATTTTTAATTTGTTTACTTTCTAGTTTTTTAATTTGTATGCTCAATTCATTGATCTTTGCCCTTCCTAATTTGTTAATATATGCACTGAAGGATATAAATTTCCCCCTGAGTACTCCTTTAGTTGCATCCCATAAAATTTTGATAGGATGTCTCACCATTGTCATTCTCTTCAATGAAATTATTAATGTTTTCTATGATCTGTTTTTTGACTAATCGATTTTGTAGAATTGTATCATTTAATTTCCAATTAATTTTTGATTTGCCTCTGCATGTACCCTTACTAATTATTATTTTTATTGCGTTATGATCTCAAAAGGTTGCATTTATTATTTCTGCTCTTTTGTACTTGTTTGCCATGTTTTTATGCCCTAGTATATGGTCAGTCTTTGTGATGCACCATATGTTGCTGCAAAGAAGATGTATTCCTTTTTGTCCCTTTTTATTTTTCTCCACATATCTTTTAACTCTAATTTTTCTAAGATTTCATTCACATCTCTTACCTTTTTCTTATTTATTTTGTGGTTTGATTTATCTAGATCTGATAGAGGAAGGTTCGTGTCTCCCACTAATCTGGTTTTATTACCTATTTCCTCCTTAAACTCCAGCAATTTCTCTTTAGAAATTTGGATGCTATATCATTTGGTGCATACATGTTATGTACTGATATTTCCTCATTGTCCATACTGCCTTTTATCAGTATATAATTACCTTCTCTATCTCTTTTAATCAGATCTTTTTTACTTGGCTATATTATATATCATGATTGTGACTCCTGCCTTCTTTTTCTCAGCTGATGGCCAATAGATTTTGCTCCAACCTTTACTCTGTGTGTGTCCATCTGCCTCATGTGTGTTTCTTGTAGACAACATATGGTAGGATGTTATTTTCTAATCCACTCTGTTATTTGCTTCTGTTTTATTGGTGAGTTTATCCCATTCACCTTCACAGTTATGATTACCACCTGTGTATTCCCCAACATTTTGATTTCCTCTCTTAGTTATGCCCTTTCTTCTTTCTTTTGCTATTTCCTTCTTCACCAGTGGTTTGCTTTTAATCAGTCCCCATAATCCCCACCTTTATTTTACTTCCCTTTCTGCCCCCTCCCTTTTTATTCCCCTCTTATTTATTTCAGGGTCTATTAAATTTCCTCCACCCTCTCTTTCCCTCCCTTTTTGTACTCCCCACCCCACTCCACCCCTTAATTTTTCTTCTCATCTTCACTATAGGGTAAGATACTATTCGATATCCCAGAGGATCTAGATGCTCTTCCTTCTCAGAATTAATTCCACTGAGAGTAATGTTTGAGTATTACCTATTAGTATTCTCTTCCTCTCCTTCTTATAATAGTATTCTGCCCCACCCTCTCTCATGCACCTCTTTGTGGTATAGATTTTCCTAATTTTCTTATTCTTTCAAGTTTCTCTTGGTTCCATCTTCTATTCTCCCCTTTTCTTTTTTGTATATCATCTTAAACCACTTAGTACCCCCAACTCTACCTAGGAATAATTCTTCTAACTACTATCATAGACATATAATTTTTGAGAGTTACAAATAACATTTTTCCATAGAGTGATATAAACAGCTTGACCTTATTGAAGTCTTTAAAGAAAAAGAAGGGAAAAAAATCCCCTCTCTTTCTTATTTACCTTTTCATCTTTCTCTTGGTTTTAGTATTTGGATATCAAATTTTCCTTTTAGTTCTGGTATTTTCATTACAAATATTTGAAAATCTTCTATTTTGTGGAATGCCTATACTTTCTTCTGAAATTATATACTCAGTTTTGATGGATAGGTGAAATTTGGTTGTAGACCCAATTCTCTTGCCTTTCTGAATATCATATTCAAAGTCTTGTGGTCCTTTACTGTGGAGACTGCCATATCCTGTATAATCCTGATTGGTGCTCCTTGACATATGAATTGTCTCTGTCTGGCTTCTTGTAATATTTTCTCCTTAGCTTGGAAGCTTTTGAATTTGGCAATTACATTCCTGGCGATTGTCTTTTGAGGATTTAATATAAATGGTGATCTATGGACTCTTTCAATGTCTATTTTGCCCTCTTGTACAAGATTATCAGGGCAGTTTTCTTGGATCATTTCTTATAGTTTGATGTCAAAGTTTCTGCTTATTTCCAGGTTTTCAGGTAGGCCTATAATTCTCAAATTGTTTCTCTTTGACCTGTTTTCCAAGTCAAACATCTTCTCAATGAGGTATTTCATATTTCCTTCTAATCTGTCATTCTTTTGACTTTGCTTTATTAATTTTTGCTGTCTTATGAGATCATTGGCTTCTTCTTGTCCAGTTCTAGTTTTTAATGACTGGTTTTCAGCTAAGATCTTTTGATTTTGTTTTCAGTTTTATCTATTCCGCTTTTCATGGGTTACAGCAGGTCATTTCTGGTCTTCAATTTGCATATCATTTCATTTTATTTCTGGGCTTTTTTTCCAAGTGGAAGATTCTGTCTTTTAAACTGTTATTTTCTTTTTGAACTATTTCCCACTTTTCTTGCCAAGTCTCTCCTATCTTTCTCATAATCTGAGATTTGAGCTCCTCAAGAGCTTGTAACCAATTACCATTTTGGGGGACAGTTTGGGTGTGTTTACTTGTTTGTCATCTTCTGCTATTTCCTCTTAGTCTGGAGTTTTTCTGCATAAAAATTATAGAGGGTTAAGGTTTTCTTCTTGTTTTTTTTTTTTTTTTTTTTTTTTTTTTTTTGCTGTTTGTGTATTATAGTTCTTGGAATTTGGTGGCCATTGCCTTGTTCCTTCCCAGTCATAAGTCTGAGTGTGGAGTGTAGGCAAGTCTCTATATTGTGCTCCAGAGTGGTTTTTGCCCTGAGGCTATTTTTGAATTTCCTTGTCATCTGCTGTGAGCAGACCCTCTCTACCCAATTTCTGGGCCCTTTCTCCACATTTCCTCAGCCTCCTGGGGTCCCAAGTCTTTCTGATCTTAGGGGTGCATCTGTAGTGACCTTAGCCAGCCCACCTGAGAACCTAGAGGTTGCCCTGCACTTTCTCCAACTCTGGTACCATATGTCAAATGGGGAAGGGTTGATGAGCTCATCCCTTGATGGGAGTAATTTTGCCTCCTTTTAACGTGGAAATGCCCAAACTTTGCCTACCTTCTGTGCTGTGCCCTAAGGTGGATCCCCTTCACTCGTCTGAATTTGGTTTTGTCCTCCTGAGGCACTTTATCTTAGATGGTGGAGAGAAGAGGAAGAGCCCTGCCTCTACTCTGGGGCATCTTAACCCAGAAGTCCTGACAAAGCTTTTCTGATGTCAAAATGTATCCATTGCAGTTAATCCTTCTATTGTTGATCATTTTTATCATATTAGTTCTAAGTAAAGAAGCTGATTCTTGCCCAAGTTTGGTTTGGATAAGATGATATCTGAAATTTCTTCTTTTTGCACTACAGAACCAGAATCATAGAATTTCAGTTCAATTCAGCTAACATTTTTTAAGTGTCTACTGTGTGTCAGATATTGTTCTAAGTAGTAAAAATACAAGTAAGAAAAAAGAAAGATTGTCCCTGCCCTCATGGGTTCTTGTGATATTCCATGCAGTAAAAACCAAGCAGATGTGCTGATGGAAAATGAAGAGTTACCTGGAGAGCTCTCATTTAAGTCCTTTGAAATGGAAGACTTTGAGAGGGATTTAGTACTGTACAAGAGTATGGCAGAATTTCAAAGTTGGAAGGGCTCTAAAAGTCCTTCTAGTGCAGCCCATCCTTGAAAAAGAGTATAGCATAACTGACAAATGGTCATCTAGACTTTGTTTGAAGATTCTTGCAAATAGGGTTGCCAAAGAAAGTAGAAGAGAAGGAAAAGAATTATTAGAGGCTTTTTAAAAAGCACATAAAGGAACAAAAGAAAAGCAGAAAGAACAATAGACAAATTTGGCAGCATTGAAAGTTCAGTATTGAATTTACTAGATGCTTAGAGGGAAGAACAAGCTGTACATAGTAGAAATTTAAAATTCCATATACAATGGAACTGCTTTTTTTTGGTTCTCCTTTATACTCCTTTTATTTGGTTTTATGTGGGTTAAGATTTTTAGAAAATGTTTCAATTTGCAGTTTCTTCTCATTGCTCCCAGTTCTGTCCTCTGAGACCAAGCAGAACAAATCTTATCCTCCTTAAGCTTTGATATTTTCTCTTAGACTATATGAAGGACCTCTGATTTCCTTTCCAAATCAGATTCTGTGAACTCTTCTTTAGCCTTCTAGCCTACTGGTTTCATTTAGTGTCATTGGCAGTTATTAGCATGAAGTAAGTGGGGAACTCCGAATCAGATTCATTCAAAAAGTAATTTTTATTATGTCACTAATGTAATATTAAAAAAACAAAGCTGGTACCTTACACATACTCCATTTTTAAATAGATATACTATGGAAACTCTAATGGTCCATGAACTGAGGACAGCTGGGTGGCTCAATGGATTGAGAGCCAGGTCTAGAGACAGGTAGTCTTGGGTTCAAATCTGGCCTCTGACACTTCTTAGCTGTGTGACCCTGGGAAAGTCATTTAACATGGATATATGGGGATATGATTGGGGATTTAGACTCTAAATGATCACCCTTGTGCAAATATTAATAATATAGAAATAGATCTTGATCAATGACACATGTAAAACCCAGTGGAAATGTGATTTGGCTATGGAAGAGGGGTGAAGGGATGGAATAAATCATGTAACCATGGGAAAATATTCTAAATTAATTAAAAAATAAACTTAAAAAAAAACAACTGAGACTTGAAATCAAATCTTCCTAGCTCCAAAATCAGCTTTTATTCATCATACATACTATATTGCTTCATAAATACATAAGTACATATATATATACATATACATACATATCACAATGCATTTTTCTTAACAACAAAATAATATATTTTTGAGTTTTCATTGATTTTTTTCTTACATTATTATAGTTATCCCAAATATTTCTCCCTGTTTCCTCCTACAGTTATTCTATATCAAAATAGTATTTTTAGGGAAAAAAGTCAGCACAATTGATCAGTACATTGAAAAAATTTGAAAATGTGTACATTGTTTAAATTCTTTGGCTATCCCACCTCTCCAAAGCGGTGGGTTAGAGATATTTTCTCAAATCTCTTTGAGTTCTAGTTGGTCTTTATAATATTGTTACCTTCACTTTTGATTTTTTTGGTTACCTTCACTTTTGATTTTTTTGGTATGTCTTTGATCTTTCCATTTGTCATTACTGTGTACTTTATTTTCCTAACTCTTGTTTCACTCTGCTTCAGTTTACGGAAAAATATTTCCATAGTTCTCTGCATTCAACACAGTCATCATTTCTTAAGCTGTAATAATGTTCTAATGCATCCATGTACCACAAATTGTTTTGCCATTCCCCAATTGATGGTCATTTATTATGTTTCCAGTTCTTAGCTATCACAAAAAGTGATATTTTGTACCATGTGGTGACTTCTTTTTATCACTGGCTTCCTTGAAGTTTAAGCCTAGTAATAGTCTCTGATTCAGGAGTTATGAATATTTTGGACACTTTATTTGCTTAAGTCCAAGTTTTTCCCAAAATATTTGTACCATTCTGTAGCTCCATCATCAGTGTAGTAACCTGCCTATTATCTTCCACATTGTCTCCAACACTGATTGTCATCATTTTTTGTTGTTTTTCTAATTTTTAAAGTGTGAGATAGAACTTCAAGCTTTTTCTGATTTGCTTTTCTCTTATTCTTAGGGATTTGGTGCCTTCCTTCATATGGTTATGAATACTTTGCAATTCTTTTGATAACTTTTTAAAATTTCTTTTGATCAATTATCTATTTGGGAATGATTATTCATTTTGTTTATGAAGCCGTCCAGCAGCTTCACGAAGATTCCTAGTGGGTTGGACACTTAGAAAGGGGAACCAAGGACTGAGTGAAAATGGGTTACGGGTTAAGGATTAATGGAAAGAGAACATAAGGTGAGAATAAAGACACACAGACACAGAAAGTTTTGGCACAAGATAGACAGACAGCGAGTAAGCTCTGATGGTCAAGAGCTCTCTTGCCAACTGATTTCTTGTCACTTTTATTGGGGTTACAACAGTATGGGGGGAAGGGGAGAGGCCAGTGGCCTGATACATTAACATTATGAGGTAATCATCATAAGATGCAAACTGCCAAAACCTGAAACAATAGGTAGAGCTAAGATCCGGATCCAGAGTGGATATGGCCTAAGGCATCTACTGATATTTGATACCTATGTTAATTGATCATTGAAGGAAAAGTAAGGAGACTGAGATAACTGACCTCTCTTCTGGGGTGTAGCCTTAGGGAAGGGCTAGGGATTTGGCAAGGTTGAGGTTCAATTTGACTCAAGATTACAGAGATCAATCATTAGCAGTATAAGAGTTACGTTTTTTTGAATACTTCTTAAAATAATATCACAATTAATGTATACCTGGATTGCTACAGTTTATATTTATTGTTTACATACCTTAGATACCAGTCTCTTAGAAGAATTTGATACAAAGATGTTTTGCATTTTACTGCTTCTCTCTTCTTATCCTAGATTTGGTTTCTGCAGAAACTTTTCAGATTTAAGTCATCAAATTATCTACTTTGTCTTTCTTAATTGCATCTATCTCTTGTTTAGTTATTAAATATCTGCTACACATGGCTATAAGAGATATTTCTGTTTCTCTTTTAACTTTTTAAACAATGTGATCTTTAATATTAAGATCATGGATCCATTTACAGTATATTATAGAATATGGTGTAAGGTGTTAGTCTAAACCAGTGATGAGCAAACTACAGCCCACGGGCCAGATGTGGCCCCCTGAAATGTTCTATCCCTCCTTCCAACATTATTCCTAATCTGATGAATACAATGAGTAGGATACAATACAATGAAACTTCAAAAGAGTTGCCTTAGAAACAGACTGACAACTGAGCATTTCCTTTTCTTTGGTCCCTTCTTTAAAAAGTTTGCCCATCCCTGCCCTAGGATGTTCCAAATAAGCCATCATATCATTAACAAACAGGTATATAATTTTTCTCCTTTCTACCTATATTTATTCTTTTCATCATTTCTCTTGCTTTATTTATATTGCTAGCATTTCTAGAAGTATGTCAAATTACAGTGGGAAAAGTGGGCATACTTGCTTTATTTCTGTATTTATTAGGAAAAGGTTTTAGTGTATCCCCACTTCATATACTTCATTTAAGTTTATATAGATACTTTTTATGATATCAAAAAGATTTTATATGTCTATAATTTATAGAATATTTAGCATATGAGAATGTTGAACTTTGTCAAAGGCTTTTTCTGCATCTATTAAAATGATCTTGTGGTTTTTAATACTATTAATTATGTTGATTATTTTCCTATTGTTGGACTATCCTTTCATCCTTGGTATAAATCCCAAGTGGTCTTAATGAAGGATAATATATGTAAAGCCTTTTGAACTACAAAGGACTCTACGAGGTTGAGTTATAATAGTTATAGAAAACAATATGAGAGATGATAGAAACTAAGGCCCTTGGTTTGAGTCTAAGTGGAAGGCTTTTGGTAAACCTCTTCCCTTCTCAAGGCTTCTATTTCATACTCTATTAAACGAAACAGTTAGACTAGGGGCCTCTAAGATCCCTCCCCACTCTAAACTACTTTGAGTTTACTGATTCTTTCACAAATTGCTAAATAGCCATGCTTGGAGCTAAGATGGTGGATAAGATATACTCAACTCACCCAAACCATCTAAACACACAAAAATAGAAAGTAAAGTTCTTCAAAACAAAGGAAAGCATGAGAGATATGATTCACTAGAGTGTGAGGGGAGAATGGCTCACTCAGTGGTACATGGAGGGAAGCTTGCAGAGAATACACAGGCCTAGAACACTTCCACCTGGCCTGAGGCAACCAGGCAGCAGGTAGGGGAACACCCCTACTCCCTGCCAAACATCCTGAAGCAACAAAACAGCAGATGAGAAGCAGCCCAAGAGGAGCCCTACCTACTTCCACGGGACCTGAGATAGTAATAAGGTATAGCAAGGAACAACCCTAGGAGCTGCCAAACACCTGAGTCAATGAAATTGCCAAATAGGGAAGGCACTGCCAAATCTCCTGAAGCAACAAAACAGCATATCTGGGAGGATCACCATAGCTACCAGTCTGAGATAACAAAATGGCAGAGTAGAGAAGCAGTCTAACACTAGGACTTGCTTTCATGTGTCTTGAGGCAATGAACCTACAGAGTAGGAATATCCCAACTCAAGATATAACAGGAGAATTTAAGCAGAGTGAATGGAATCCAACTGGAAAAACAACTGCTGCAGGCCTTCGCACAAGTAGGAAACTAGTCCACCCCCAGAAAGTAAGGGACCCAAAGACAGTTGAGCCTACACCCAGAGATGGCTATATATCAAGGTTGGAACAGCACCCCCTCCACCCCAGGAGCAGAGCAGAAACTTAGCAGATAGACAAGGTAACAAGGCCTGGGGATAGGGGTGGATAATAGCTAGAAAAATGAGCAAAAGACAAAAGGAGAAGCCTAACCCCTGGAGGTTACTTTAGTGACAGGGAAGATCAAAATTTAAGCTCAGAAGAGGACAACAACAGCAAAATGGAAACATGTAAAGCCTCAAAGAAAAGTGAGTAAAGATGTCAGGCCCTAAAATGCCTCTTGAAGAACTTGAAGAGAAGTTTTAAAAATAAATAATAAAAGAAATGATAAAAAAGTTCAACAGCTTGGAAAATAGAATGGGTCAAATGGAAATGGAGACCAAAAATACACTGAAGGAAATAACTTTCTAAAGACTAGAATGAGTTAAATAGAAAAGGAAACACAAAAGCTCAATGAAGAAAATAATTCCCTAAAAATTAGAAATGAGCAAATGGAAGCTAAGGCATCAGGAAACTATATGGAAAGAAAACGTAGCATAAGGCATCAGGAAACAATGAGACTAAATCAAAGTAACAGAAAAAATAAAAGACAATATGAAATATCTCACTGGAAGGACAAGTAACCTGGAAAGTAGATCTAGAACAGACAACCTAAGCATCATTGCAATACTTAAAAGTTCTGATATTTAAAAAAGAGCCTGGACACTCTATTACAATCATCAGGGAGACTTCTGGGAGTGGAGCCAAGATGGAGGAGTAACTAGAGCAGTAGCTCCATTTCACCATGAAAATCCAATCTGACCAAGATTAAAATATCACCACAAAATGAAAACAGGATTGAAAGAACCAACAAGGAGACAGAGTGAAACAACCTTCAAGAAAAGAAAAACCCAAAAACTAGGCAGAGACCATCTGGGGAAATGGGGTGAGAGGGGAGTAGAGCTAGCAGGAGGCTTTAGCAGGAAGTGAAGAGCAGGCCAAGAGCACAACCACAACCACCCCCTTTGTAAGAGGGAGATTTTAGATATTTTATGGATATATATTTAAAATGTGGCCGCCAGGAATCAACAATTCAGATTGATTCTGTAATTAAAATAGACCCAAGTCAGGATTGGGTTTAAGGTAGTTTATTTACAATTACTAAGGTAAAAGGTAGGGAAATAGAGAGAGGGAGAGGATAGTCCAGGCCTGCAGAGGCCTGGACGGAGAGAGAAGGTTAAAAGGCTAAATACATTAGGCTACAAGCCACAAGGCCTAGCAATCAGATAGGCTAGAGCCTACTTAAGGTAGAGTCTTGGAAAAATGCCAAGGTAGGCCAATGAAGTCAGCCTAACTTACCCACGTGACCATTCAGAGTAGAAGCTGCCTGAGGTCTCCCTTGAGATCCTTCAGCACCAAGTTCAAAGCGGGAACTCCCTTAGCAGGAAGTAACCAACATACTTGAAGAGATAATGTCTCTTGTCACTTCCTGTGGGCCCACCTCTAATTCAAGTGGACAAATGGCAGCCTCCACACTGATTTGGACTGCCCAAAGGGCAGTCCCTTGTTCTTGATTTGTTACTTATGGTCACCTGTGGGTAACTCATCTAAGGGAGGTGGGGATGATATCATCTCTATGCCTAGGGTAAGTAGAGTTTTGACTATGAATGGGCTAGAGCTAATTCTATTTACACACCTTCTCCACATCTGTGGTCACATGTTCCAAACTTAAGTCTTCCTTAATGTTCAGACCCTGAGATCCTGCCTGGGCAAATAGTGGTCCAAACCAACTCACACCCCTTGAAATTTCAAACATGTGGAAAAGTCCAGAGTCCCAGCCCAGGGCAATCTGGGCTGAAGGGGGTCAATCTGTGTGGGCCCAGAGAGAAACCAGGAATCCCAATCTGGGTTTGGAATGAAGATATAATCCATGGTTATGAGGCGAGGACACAGTTCTCAGGTTGGAACCTCCCTGGGACCTTTTTGCCCCAAACTAAATCAAGAACACCTTGAGACCAAAATCTGGAGCCTAAGCCTGGGGCTAGAATTTGATCAGCCCATGACCTGATCAAGTTCAGACTGACATCAAAAGCTTACCACCTAAGCCTAAGGAAAGTCTTTAAGCTATAAGCATCTCAAGATGAATTGAATCAGCATGGGGAGGGGTTCTCAGAGCTCTCAGCCTTCAGAGCATCTGATAAACTAGTAACAGCCCAGAAAATAAGCTGAAAATAGTATCAAAGAAGGATTGAAGTTTAAGAGAGTACCCCAACTTCACAGAAAACAGATCCTACCTATAATTAGATAGGGAAAATGAGCAAACAACAAAAAAGGCACCTAACTCTAAGGAATTTTTATGGAGACAAAGAGCAAGGTACAGACACAGAAAGGGAGAGAAAAAGCAAAGAAAATATCAGGGAAAAAACTGCCCTGATATCCTCAAGCAAGAGGGGAAAATAGAAATTGAAAGACTACGAATTATCACCTAAAAGAAACCCTAGTATAAAATATCCCAGGACTATCATAGCAAAATTTAAAAACTCACAGAACAAGGAAAAAGTATTACCAATAGCCCAAAGAAAACAATTCAAATCTCATAGAGCCACAGTCAAGATAATACAAGACCTGGCATTAAACGCATCCTACATTAAAAGACCAAGAGGCATTGAATATTACATTCCAAAAGACAAAGGATCTGGACCTACAGCCAAGAATTATATACATAGAAAAACTAAGCATAACCTTCCAGGGAAAAAAGTGACATTTAATGATATAGAAGATGTCCAAGTATTCCTGACAAAAAAATCAGACCTGAAATGAAAAGCTGATAACCAAATTTAGCACTGAAGAGAAATATAAAAAAGTAAACAGAAAAATGAAAACTTAAGTGTTTTCAATAAGGCTGAATTGAGTATATTCCTACCTTGGAAAAAATAATTAAAAAGTTAATATATATATATATATATACATTATATATATATGATACTTGAATAATGTAAAGTACTTAAAGTATTCAAGATAGTTAGAATACTTGAGAACTTTATGAGTATTAGGACAGCAAGAAGGAATATACATAGAAAGAAGCAGAATAGGATGGGTTGATAGCAAAAAAAAATCAAGACAAGAAAGAGGAACACATAGGGAGAAGAGGAAAGGAAATATAGAAAAGGCTAGATTATCTCAAGTGAAGCAGTACCCAAGATTCAATACCATGGAGGAAAAGATGAGCGGGGTGACAGACATTGCTTGAATTTTACTTTCATCAAAATTAGCTCAAAGTGGGAATAATATCCATACTTGGGCAGATATAGAAATCTATCTTACCCTATAGGGAAGTTTGAGATAAATGGGAATAAGAGAAGAAGGTGGATTGGTTAAAAAAGAAGGCGAGCTGTGGGAAGGGATGGTCAGAAGCAAAATTTTTGTGAACAGGGAAATGCTGAAAGGCAAGAGTAATCAGGGGAAATAAGATGGAAATAAGGTACTATAATACATAGTAATCATAACTATGAACACAAACAATGAACTCATCCATAAATCAGAAAAGGATAGCAGAGTAGAAATAAAACCAAAATCTCACAATATGCCACCTACAAGAAACACATTTAAAATAGGAAGACATGCACTGAGTAAAAATAAGTAACTGGAACTAGATCTAGTATGGTCCAGCCAAAGTAAAAAAAAGCACAGATAACAATCATGATCTTAGATGAAACCAATTTATCTTATCAAAAGAGATAAGGAAATTACATCTTGATAAAAGGCACCATAGACAATGAAACAATATCAGTGTTAGAGATGCAGAAAATGGAATAGAAACCAAATTCCTAAAGGAAAAGTTACATGAGTTACAGGAGGAAATAGAAAGTAAAACTTTACCAGTGGGGGACCTCAACCTTCCCCTCTTTGAAGTGTATAAATCCTACATATAAATAAATAAGAAAGAAGTTGAAGAGAGAAATAAAACTTTAGGAAAATTAGATATCATATACCCCTGAAGAACACTGAATGGGAATAGAAAGAAACATACCTTTTTTCAGCAGTACATGGCACAAAATTCTTATAAACAAATGCAGAAAAGTGGAAATATTAAATGCATCTTTCCAGTACATAATGCATTAAAAATTACATTCAGCAAAGGGCAGCAGAAAGGCAAAAAACTTATTTGAAATTAAATAATCTTATCCTAAGAATTGAATGAGTAAAAGGAGAAAGCATAGAAAAAGTAGAAATTCATTAAAGAGAATGACGAGGATACAACATACCAAAATTTATGGGTTTCAGTCAAAGCTGCATTTAGGGAGAAATTTATATCACTAAATACTTATATCAGTAAAACAGATAAAGAACAGATCAATGAATTAGGCATGCAACCAAGAAAATTAGAAAAAGAACAAAATATTAAATCCTCTATTAAACACCAAATTAGAAATCCTGAAAATCAAAGAGATAAATACAATTGAAAGTAAGAACACCATTGAACTAATAATTAAAACAAGGAAATGGTTTTATGAGGAAAAATAAATAAAATACATTTTATTAGTTAATTCATTTTAGTTAATTAATTTGATTGTTAAAAAGAAAAAAGAAAACCAAATTACCAGTATAAAAAATTAAATCATAATCAATGAAAAAAAGTAATGAAAACAGTTATTGGGAGTTATTTTGCCCAACTATATGTCAATAAATCTGATAATCTAAGTGACATAGTTGAATGTTTACAAAAACTGCCCATATTAACAAAAGAGAAACTGAATACTTAATAGCCCCAGCACCAAAAAAGAAATTGAACAAACTATCATTGAATTCCCTAAGGTAAAGGCCCCAGGGCCAGATGGATTCATAAGTAAATGCTACCAAATATTCACAGAACATTTAACTTCATAACGCATGACTCCAAATCCATCATTACATAAACAATTGGGGAGAATAAGGGAAGAAGGAATTCTTCCAAATTATTTTTATGACACAAATATGGTTCTGATACCTAAACCAGCAAGAACTAAATCAGAGAAAGAAAATAATAGATGATTCTCACTAATGAATATCTATGCAAAAATTTTAAATAAAATACTAGCAAGGGGATTATAGCATTATATCATAAGTATATATACCATGACTAAGTGAGTTTTATACCTGGAATGCATAGATGGTTCAATATTAGGAAAACTGTCAACATAGTTGACCATATCAAAAACAAAACCAACAGAAAATTTAGAATTATCTCAATAGATGCAGAAAAAACATTTCACAAAACACAACACCTATTTCTTATTAAAAAACGAGAACATATTCAAATAAAAAAAACCTTGCTTAAAAGGCATGTATATAAAACCATCATAAAGTATTGTCTGTAATGGGGATAAGCTAGACTCCTTCCCAATAAGCACAGGGGTGAAGCAAGGATGCCTATTATAACCACTACTTTTTAATATTATAGAAATACTAACTCTAGCAATAAGAGTAGAAAAAGAAATTGAAGGAATTAAATTAGGCAATGAAGAAATCTCTCATTCTTTATAGATGGTATGATGGTTTGCGTAAAGAACCCCAGAAAAGAAAACAAAAAAAAATTAACAGAAATTGTTGACCACTTTAGCAAAGTTTCAGGATACAAAATAAACCCACATAAATGAAGCATTGGAATTTCTATTTTCTGCCAACAAAATTCAATGGCAAGTGATAGAAAAGGAAATTTCATTTAAAATAATTGTAGACAATATGGACAATACCTAGGAGAATACTTAACAGGAAACCCAACAATTATATGAACAACCATATGAACACACATACAAAACACTTTCACACGAATAAAGTCAGACCTGAACAGTTAGAAAAATATCATTTGCTCATGGGTAGGACAAGTCAATATAACAAAAATGAAAATACTGCCTAAATTAGTTTACCTATTCACTGCCATCCCGATCAAACTGCCCCAAAATTATTTCCTAGAAATAGGATAAATAGCAAAATTCAACTGAAAGAACAAAAGGTGAAAATATCAAAGGAATTAATAAAAAAATATGAAGGAAGAAGACCTACCCATACCAGATCTCAAACTATACTGTAACACAATAATCATCAAAACAGTCTGCTACTGGCTAAGAAATATAGTAGTTGATCAATGGAATAGATTAGGAAATCAGCACAACTCACAGTAGTTAATAACTATAGTAATCTAGTATTCTATAAGCCCAAAGATCCAAGCTACTGGTGTAAGAACTCACTATTTGACAAGAACTGGAAAACAATATGGCAGAAACTAATCTTCACACCACATACCAAGATAAAGTCAAAATGGATACTTAATCTAGAAATAAAGTGGATACCATAAACCAATTATGTGAACACAGAAAAGTTTACCTGTCAGTCTTATGGATAAGGGAAATTTATGACCAAATGATATGTAGAAAATATTAAGAAATTTGAAATAGAAACTTTTAATGACTTTAAATTGAAAATTTTCTGTCTAAATAAAACCAATGTAACCAAGCTGGGAAGAGAAATAGAAAACTGTGAAAAAATTTTATAGCAAGTGTCTCTGACAAAGACCTTATTTCTCAAATATATAGTGAATTGAGCCAAATTTATAAGAATACAAAGTATTCCCCAATTGATAAATGATCAAAGGATATGAACAGACAGTTCTCAGATGATTCTTTGATTCATATTTCATATGAATTCATAAAAATTCATATTTCAATAGTCATATGAGGAAATGCCCCCAAATCACTATTGATTAGTGAAAATCAATTTAAAACAACTCTGAGATACCCCCTCATACCTTTCAAAGTGGAAAATATGTCAAAAAAGGAAAATGAAAAATGTTGGAAGGGATATGGGAAAATTGGGATGCTCATATACTATTGGTGGAATTGTGACTTGATGCAACCATTCTGGAGAACAATATAGAACCATGCCCAAATAGCCACAAAACTATCCATACCCTTTGACCCAGCAATGCCACTGCTGGATCTGTTTCCCAAAGAGATCAGAAATAAGGGGACAGAACCTACTTGTACAAAAATATTTTAGCAGTTCTTTTTGTAGTGGTTAAGAATTGGAAACGGGGGAGGGGCAGGTATACATCAACTGGGGAATGACCGAACAAGCTGTAGGATATGTTTGTAATGAAAACTGTTCCTCCATAAGAAATGATGAAGAGGATTAATTCAGAAAAACCTGGAAAAACTTATATGAACTGATGCAAAGTAAGCACAATCAGGAGAACAGTATATACAGTTACAGAAATATCATATGATGGAGAACTGTGAAGGATAAAATTATTATTAGCAAGACAAGGTTCCAAGATAGTCCTGAGGACTTCATGATAAAAAACAAAGCTATCCGTAGCCAAAGAAGGAACTGTTAGTATCTGGTGGGAGGTCAAAGCATACTATCCTTCACTTTATTTCCTTTATGAGGTTTTTTTTATTATATATGTGATATATGTTTTCACAACATGGGGAATATGGAAATACATTTTGCATGAAAGCACTGGTTTAAACCATATCAGACTATTAACTACCTCAGGGAGTAGGAGGAGGAGAGGAGAGAGAGAATCTAGATTGCAAAATGTCAGAAAACAATGGTAAAGAATTATTTATCCATGTAATTGAAAGAACAATTAATTTAAAAAATTGTTAAATACACAGTAAGTAGTATAGGATAGAGCCCAGGGTGCAGATGAACAACTCTATCACAAATTGATACAAATGAAGAAACAAAGCCTTTTGTGCTCAATTTCAGTCAAAAGGATAGCTATCTCTAGTAGTGACACCACCATGACAAGTGACACATATTGCTCCAATGACAGGTTTACACCATTGGATTTTCAGAGTAAGCAACATCTATGATGATGGCATTAACAACAATCAAACAAAGACAACCAACAAAAACACTCCTGCAGACATTCTGGCTTCTATAGATTCACAACACACTCTATTAGTAGCCAGATAGAACTTTATGAGAACCTTCTTACTGAGTACCTTTATTTACTTCTCATCTTGTCATTAACATTGCTTCCAAAAACATCTTTGCTAAGCACCTAGTTTATGAACCTTACATGATTTATAGATTAGCAAGGTTAAAAATGCATTACAAAGTAAGCTGTTGCAGCTTCTTTAGTTAAGGATGAAAAGTCACAGAAGCCTCCAACTCCTTACTTTCCTTCCCCCTACCCCCCAGATAATTTCTCTGTCTAAAATGACATTCTCCAAAACTTACTCTGGGGGCTGATAGTACTTAAGTCAGAATGTGGAGTGAGAAGCATTCAGTGGATTAAATTAAGGATCTTGTTAATTTGTAGTAATTATCTATTTTTCCAATTCTGATTTCCAGGAGATTTAAAAAGCAAGGTGCTATGCCTTGATTAAAATTTTAACTGTCAAAATTATTACTTCAAAAAGAAGAAAGTTTTTTTTTCTTTTTGCAGAATGCAGCATTAGGGAAAGAACTCTTTATTTTGGAATATATTTGCCAAAGTTTGGCAATTTTGCG
>NC_058136.1:9899883-9920888 GCF_016433145.1 Gracilinanus agilis | reverse complement strand
AGAGAGAGAGAGAGAGAGAGAGAGAGAGAGAGAGAGAGAGAGAGAGAAAGAGAGAGAGAGAGAGAGAGAACAAACGAATAAAAATGATCAGGAACAGGTGGCTTCAAGTGAATAGGATTTTAGGTTGAGAAAAGTGAATAAATCTTTCTAAATCCATAAATAGTATCCAGTCCTCCAGTTGTTCACTTCTGAAAGTATAAATGCTTTTGGCTATAAAAATATTACATCTAATAATTTTGAAGTATGCTTTCAGTAATGCATTTTTTATTTTAAAATGTCTTAACACTGAGAATGTCACTGTGAATTATGAAACTTGTCTATATTTAATTTTATTTGCTGCCACAGGCTATGAGGAAAGGGTTTTAGTGAAACAAGTGCTAATAATAACTCCACTTTAACCTTAATTATTTTTCTTTCTTTTTTTTTAAACTGGCTAATCATCCTTGAGTGCCCTTTAAATCAGGACACCAATGACACTTTGTTTCCAATTAACAGTAAAAACCTTCTTTGATCCTTTGACTTTTTTACGAGATGAATTTATATTTTCTAGACTAACATGCATGACAACATAATTCTCTATACTCATTAATATTCAACTTTGGTGCTTTAATGAGGGAAACCGAGAGAAATGTAATGTCATCTGCTTATCTAAAGAAGTAGGACTTTCACTAATATGCAGACCCCCCCCACCCCAATACATTTAAATAACATTGAAGATGTTACATAATCAGCAGCAAGTGTGTATTCCAAGTCACTGTTATTAATACTGCAGAGAATAAGAAAGGTCAAACTTGAAAAATGTAGCGATCCTAGCTCAGCTAATCCTAGGCTAGGAATTTGGCAGTAAATTATTTTCATAGTAAAATAGCAAGTAGAGATGACTTGTGTGGCTTCCTGTGCTCTACAAGAGCCAGGAAATCACACATGAAGTCTATGATCAGTCCTTCTGCTACTACTTACCTAAAATTAACCTGCAGTGTTCAACATAGAAGACGTAGATGCAAAATCACTACCCCAAGTCCTCTTCAACATTTGCTCTTATCATTTTGATACAGACCTCCATTCAAAAGGAAGACAAATTGGCTGGAATAAATTATGGTTGTCTGCAAGTGTTTGGGCACGAAAACAGGTGTTTTTAGTGAACTTTTTTTTGTATTTAGCGTGGCCGTGCTAAAAGTATTGTGATGGATATATGTACCATATACAGCAAATGGATAATGGCCAGTGGCAAAGACCTGCTCTCTGGCTATAGCCCACTTTCAAGCCAGGGGAAATAGTTTGTTCCACATCATATGAATGAAATGAAGGACTTGTTTGTATCCTAACTGCTCATATTCAGAATCTATTTGTCTCTGAAGAGTTTGGTAGTCCAGACAAATCCCATTCACACTTCTTCTCAAGGTAGGTAGACTATGAGTATCGATTTTGCAATTGGTCCTCTTTTCTCCCCTGGAGCTTGGCCTACTGAGCTGATGTTCCACTGAGGGTGAAAGAGAATCTTTTTGATGGAATTGAACAGTTAGTTCAATCAAACAACCATTTCAGTCTATCAGCTGGTTTAGCTGGATTTTTTGTTTTACTTTTGCCACATCAAAAGTACACATTTTTATTAAGGGCCTACTATGTGCCAGACATTGCTTTGGGTGCCAAGAGATACAGAGAAAAAAGGGAAACAGCCTTTGCCCTCTGGAAGTTTGGATTCTACTGGAGGGCTGCAACATTTGCCTCTAAAGCCATTCCAACTCCAAAGCAACCATCCTATAAAATCCAATATACTTAGCTAAGGAGATATGGATTATATAATTTTATATTTTTCAATTAATTCGTGTAACTTGTATCTTCCCCCTGATATGGAATGCACAGCCAGGTGAGAAATCTTGAAAAGGAAAAAAAATTATACACGTTTATACTGAAAAATAGTAGATTTCTCAGCCATGCTCAAGTTTAATACAAGACACATGTGAGGGGGTACATGAGTACTCTGTGGACATCCCTTGGCAATTGATGGCTAGCTAGTGCCTCTTTAGAAAAGAATTCACTAGTCCACATGAAAAAACATCACCAATAATACCTCTTTTTAAGCCAAACTACTTGAATTTTATTGCCTTTACATAACATTGGTTAATTTGATTTTAACCAAACTCTCTTTAAAGCACTCCCCTTTTGTTTGATTGGGTTTCATATAGAAACTTGGTTGGTTATCTAACTATCCAGCAATGGAGCAACTGATCATTATCTCTGCAAATCATATTAGAAGATATAGAAATGGTACCATCTAGCCAAGAGCTGATGGTGGTAACCTGGTAGAAACCTAGTAGTTTGGCTTGATTTTCCCCACTGAATTCAATTAGTTATATTCTTTGAGCCTAAATGTGTTGCAAAGTACTTTGTAATTCTTGAAAGCAATCAATGGTATTATAATTAATAATATCATAAGAATTAGTGATACTATATGGTATTGTATTTCTCCCAGGTAAGGAAAAAATAATAAATAGAAACCGTCTTTTTAATGTGTGTTGTGGGGGGAAGATGAAATAGGCCTGCGATTTCATCAAGATAAATAACTCTCACATGCGTAAACTCCATCCACTAATTCAAAGTAATAATTCCTTTGCCATTTATAGTCAAAGAATTGTTCAGAATACTAAAAGGTTAAGTGAATTGCCAAGGATCACATAGCCACAATGTGTCACCTGAGTCTTCCAGACAAAAAAGATCCACTGTGTGTCTTCTGCTCCAGGGTTCTTAACTCGTGGTCCTTGAATTTGTCTAAGACCCTTACAAATATTTTAATAATTGTATTTCAACTGTATTCAATTGTATTGGCTTCCTTTAATCCTATAGATTTTATTTTGTGCATTTAAAAACACTATTCTGAAAAAATAAACCCTTAGACTTCACTAAACTGCCAGAGGGGTCTATGCCACAAAGAAAGGTAAAGAACTCCAATTCTAATTGAAAAATATTTTAAGTATATCTAATTCGATACTAGTAAATAAAGAATATAAAAAGTAGACGATTCTGTCCTCCCCTGAGACTGTGTTAAGATAACTGGCATCACAGAATAAGTTTGTTTGTTTTCTAGAAGCTGTCAGGACGTTGATGTGGAATGAAATCAATTATTTATATTTCAGAAGATAATCCTTTAGACACTGTCCACTGGGTGCCATTTTTGAGTGACACTGAGCACCAAATAGAGACCAACTTCTCTAGTCTAGGAGAAGACCGTGAAATAGCATTAACAAAAGATATATTTGTCAAAATCAGTTCAAAAGCAAGGACTATTGGGCCTTTAAAAACCATCACCTGTTCCAGGAACTGATAGCTCAGGGATGCACAGTAGAGTTTGACAAGTAGAGAAAAGTTAGATCTTAAGAAAAATGTACAAAGTGCTTCTTGAGACTTCTCATGAAACATTTTCTTGAGTAAAGCTTGTTTTAGCCAACCAGGTTTTCTGTAATATTTATGAGTGCCTAGAGGGGGTAGTTTTAACCCAAAGCCTGTGAACTTGTTTCTTTACTTAAAATAGTGTGATAACTATATTCCAATAGAACTTATTTCCTTTGCAGTTCTACGTATCTTATTTTATGTGTTTAAAAACATGATTCTAGGAAGGCACCCCATAAACTTCATTAGACTCAAAAAATGTTAAGACACCCTGGATAAATAAGCATTGGAAATCTGACAGAGAGAGTTAAATATTTAAGGATCACATTTTTCTCTGATTCCTATAATAGGGCCCTTGAGAAGATGTACTAATTCTTTTTCAGTTACTTCCTAACTGACTAGGGGCCTGCAAGAGTTAATGGGCCCTCACTAAATACTGAACTTGCCTGTGAAGAGAGATTTAAGAAGTATCTTGGGCCTCAAAAAGAATTTCACCTTTCATTCATGGATGTCTGGGTGTGGCTGAGAGACTTTCTGGATCTTTGCTCTGAGCCACAAATCCTTCAGGTCACCAAACCCTGATTAAGAGCATGGCCTCATGCTCTGCTCTGGGGATACAAAGAACAAACAGTGGTCAGGCATCTACTCTCCTCTGAGTCAGTGATGACAGGGGCATTAGTGAGGCAATAGTGAGGCAAAGAAAATAGGCAAAGTTTGGGGAGAAATTTGAGAAAATATTACTTTTACCTTGAGACTTGGGGAGAGGGTGAAGTGAAGGCTTCATAGAGAAGGTGGTGATCTGTGCTAGGGAAGGGACTTTAAGCAGAGACTAGAAGAAAAGAAGAGGCTTTTCTTGATGTGGAGGATGGTGTGAGTAAAGACAGAGATGGGATAGCAAAGGATAAGGATGGAAGCAGAAAGTACTTGAGCTTAGCTGTATGGCATATAAAGTGTGTGGTATATATGAGTGAGTGCCCAGATAGGCCTAGACATGTAGCAGGGGGAGGGAAATTATGGAAGCCCTAGAACGCCAGAATTGATTATTTCAACTTTATTCAGTTAGTAATGGGTAGCCACTAAAGGTTTTTGAGAAGAAGAGTGGCATGATCATAACATCTTGTCTTTCTAGATTATTCTGTTAATGTGTGTGATATGGAATGAAGAAGAGGAAAACACTGAAGGTATATAGTCTAGTTAGGAGGCTTTTACAATATGCTAGGTAAGAAGAAACCAGGGCTGAGATTATGCTTTAGGATTATAGACTTCCTCAAGAAAGAAATGTCAGCATGCATCTTAGAGGTAGTATATCTGCTTTCCCACAGCTGAAAATTATTCAAGCACCACCATGGATGGCCTAGTCCTCACCCACACTTCACTATGTATCTCTGGGCCATGTTACATATGAAGAATACATGCAGCAGTGCCATATCCTCATATAAGGAAGGGGGCAGGCTTGTTTTCCCAATCCAGTATCAAAGAGCCAGAAGTCTCCATATTTACTGTGCCACCAGACTAGAGGGCTCCCATTACATACCTGCATATTCTCTCTAGGCCATTACTGTAATTCTTTGCTGCTGCTCAGAGCGAATGTGGGATCCCAGGTGAATGCCTCTTTCTGGATAAATTTCATCTGTGGTCATGACATTGGCAGCTCTTTGGTTTAGAAGTACAGGGATTGTATTTTATTCCGTTGCTTTGTTGGCCATTAATTCAAAGAGCTACAGGTGTTGATGCCAAAAGGCTGAAATGATTGAATCTTTTCCTGACCCCTTACTTCCTTCAATGGTTTTATATGTCTTTTATTTCCTTTTCTTTAAGAGAAAAAGAAAGTCACATCTAGGAGTTGCTTTCAGTTCCAGTAGAAACTCATCAGTGGAATATTTGAGTTAGTACTAGCTTTGTGCTTCCTCTTACTTTTAATCTGCTTGGTGCAAATTAGTAAAGTCACAAATTAGGACTTGTAACATATAACCTGTCTTCAACCAAGGGTATTTTCTTTATCCCTGTATCTATCAGCTCTTTCTCATTTATTTAGCTAGCATTTATATGATGCCTTTAGGTTTGCAGAGCACTTTACATACGTTATGTCCTTTGATCATGTAGAGATCGATAAATACTTCACTAGGGAAGAGGAGAAGATAGGCCTTTAAGTAACTATAAGTTGGTTCTAGCAGAAAGAGGTTGGGCAAAAGGGATTCCTAATTTGGAAAGAAGCCAATTGAATGTAAGGGGACACAAGCCCTGCTCATACCACAATGTCGAATTCAGTAGAATGCTAACTACAAATTTTAGCATGGGAGTCCATTTCAATTGGAAAGAGCCAGGCAGTTAGAGTGGCCCAAATGATAATTGTACTACAAGTTTACTTGTGTTAGAAGGAGTCATATATATCCTTCAGAGAGATCAGCTTTCAATCTGACAGCCATTCAGAATGGGATGATCAAGGGATGACAGTCCCACAGGTGGTTGCGCCTTAAGAGTCCATTGAAAAAAAAAGGAAAACTTGAGTCAAGAAGTAGAATCTGTATTCATAGTGGATAGGATTTGTTCCCTAGGAAGGAATTTCTGCTCCCCAAAGTTGGTGCTCAGGGTCAGTGCTGCATTTATCCCATGCTAATTACAGGTCTCCATTTCAGGTTGAATGACTATTGCATCATCTAGATTGTAGATATGCAAGGGGAAATTTTGAGATAGTTATTTTCAAAATCACTTTTGTCATGCCTCTTTCATAACACAGGCAAAGTTGTTTGAGCAAGAAGGTAGGAAAAAGTATAATTCAGGTAAAGACATATATTTGGAGAGAAGTGATCAGGAGGTTTTTTTTCCTCTTAAAAAGCCATCAATAGTCACATTAGTTCTGATGGAGGAATAGTCATTAATTAGAGGAAGGGCTTGAGAATCAGCAAGCTCTTACTTGCAGTCCCCAGAGGATCTCAGTAGTACTGGCTGAGAGACAGCAGGGCAGAAAGCTTCAAGGTAGTTTCTGAGGAAGTTGTGTATTTTTATTTTTTATTGAAATTATTTTTATTTTGAATATTTTCTCCTAGTTACATATTTCATGTTCTTTCCCTCTCCCCCAATTTCCCCAACCCCCTTTAGCTGACGCACAATTCCACTGGGTTTTACATGTATCATTGATCAAGACCTAATTCCATATTATTGATAGTTGGACTAGAGTTATCATTTAGTGTCTACATCCCTAATAATATCCCCAACAGCCCATGTTTTCAAACAGTTGTTTATCTTCTGTGTTTCTCCTCCCACAGTTCTTCCTCTGAATGTGGCTGGTTTTCTTTCTTATAAGTCCCTCAGCCTTGCTCTGGTTCCTTGCATTGCTGTTATGTTCAATTGTACCACAGTGTATCAGTGTCCGTGTACATTTTCTCCTGGATCTGCTCCTTTCAGTCTCCATCAATTCCTGGAAGTCATTCCAGTTCACATGGAATTCCTCCAGTTCTTTATTCCTTTGAGCACAATAGTATTCCATCACCAAAAGATACCACAATTTGTTCAGCCATTCCCCAATCAAAGGACATTCTCTTATTTTCCATTTTTTTGCCACCACAAAGAGCACAGCT
Organism: Gracilinanus agilis; assembly: GCF_016433145.1. Lineage (NCBI taxonomy): Eukaryota > Metazoa > Chordata > Mammalia > Didelphimorphia > Didelphidae > Gracilinanus > Gracilinanus agilis. Next base: position 9,913,923 of record NC_058136.1, on the reverse strand, counting down.
ATAAATATTTTTGTACAAGTCTTTTTCCTTATTATTTCTCTGGGGGATAATCCAAGCAGTGCTATGGCTAGATCAAAAGGCAGATAGTCTTTTAAAGCCCTTTGAGCATAGTTCCAAATTGCCATCCAGAATGGTTGGATCACTTCACAACTCCACCAGCAATGCATTAATGTCCCAATTTTGCCACATCCCCTCCAGCATTCATTACTCTCCTTTGCTGTCATTTTAGCCAATCTGCTAGGTATGAGGTGATACCTCAGAGTTGTTTTGATTTGCATTTCTCTAATTATTAGAGATTTAGAACACTTTCTCATGTGCCTATTGATAGTTTTGATTTCTTTATCTGAGAATTGCCTATTCATGTCCCTTGCCCATTTATTGATTGGGAGATGGCTTGATTTTTTAATGCAATTGATTTAGCTCCTTGTATATTTGAGTGATTAGATCTTTATCTGAGTTTTTTGTTATAAAGATTTTTCCCCAATTTGTTGTTTCCCTTCTAACTTTGGTAGCATTGGTTTTGTCTGTACAAAAACTTTTTAGTTTAATGTAGTCAAAATTATTTATTGTACATTTTGCGATTTTTTTCTAACTCTTGCTTAGTTTTAAAATCTTTCCCTTCCCATAGATCTGACAAGTATACTATTCTGTGCTCACCCAATTTACCTATAGTTTCTGTGCTCACCCAATTTACCTACAGTTTCCTTCTTTATATTCAAGCCATTCACCCATTCTGAGTTTATCTTGGTGTAGGGTATGAGATGTTGATCTAGACCCAATCTCTGCCATATTATTTTCCAATTTTCCCAACAGTTTTTGTCAAATAGTGCGTTTTTGTCCCAAAAGCTGGGTTCTTTGGGTTTATCATACACTGTCTTGCTGAGGTCGCTTACCCCAAGTCTATTCCACTGATCCTCCTTTCTGTCTCTTTGCCAGTACTATATTGTTTTGATGACTGCTGCTTTATAGTACAGTTTAAGATCTGCTACTGCTAGGCCACCTTCCTTCATTTTTTTTCATTATTTCTCTTGATATTCTTGGTCTTTTGTTCTTCCAAATGAACTTTGTTATAGTTTTTTCTAATTCAGTAAAAAAGTTTTTTGGTAGTTTGATAGGAATGGCACTAAATAGGTAAATTAATTTGGGTAAGATGGTGATTTTTTTAAGTTGGGAAGAATCTTAGTGTTGAAGTAGAGAATAAGGACTGAGAAAAAGTAGGAGAGGAACAAATAGAGCTAGGTAGCTATTTTACTTCAATGACATCTTCACATGCAACCTGGCTCCACATTAAGTCTTTTTTCATACTTAATAATGTATGTAAGTTAGATACTTTGATTTTGATGAATCAAATTTGCCTCTAAAAGTCCATTTTGCCTAGAAAAATGCCACCTAGTGGTCCTTTACCAAAATAGCAGACACATTATCCCAGAAATGAGAAGTAAAACAGAGCTGTGCCTAATGCAACCCATATACAGTGGCACGACAATATCGTACCATTGTATGTGCTGTATATTGTCATATATTCTTTATAATGCTTGTGAAAAGTCTTAATATCTGTGAGATATATAATCTATATCTGTGATAGAGAGTTATGATATAGATATATTGTGAAAGATCACTGTTTATTGACTCAAGTAAGCCACTGAGTCTCTGTAACTAGTATTTTTAATGAGATTAGATTTTGATAGAAAATGCAAGGCAGTACAAATGCATATATGAATCAGAGCCCATTTGCTTTCTATCTAGCAATGTGAAACCAGTGCTTTGTTTGAGGAAACAAATAAAACCTGAAGTAGATAGATAGAAAATCTAGAAAGATAATCGAGATATATAAATATATGTGTGTGTGCATATATACATATATATATCATTCAGTAGGGTTCTATTAATGAATTTACTAACATTAAACTGAACTTAGAGCATTAGTACCAATATATGCTTTCTAGGAGCACCTATCTCTTATCTATTCATGTTATAAGCCCTTTCATGACACCACCACATTTTTGGTTGTAATAAAATTTTATAAAATAAATTTATCATCACTGATCTAGAATTAATAATGATAATAACAAAACCTAGTAATACAGTGCTTCAAGGATTGTGAAGCAGTATTCAAAAACTCATTTTATTCTCATAGCAACTCTAGGTAGATATTATTATCATCCCTGTTTTACAGATGACGAAACAGACAGAGGCAAAATGACTTGCCCAAGATGACGTGTATAAGTATCTGAGACAGGAATTGCACTCACATCACCATGTTATCAGATCCAGCACTCTACCCACAGTACACCCTAGCTGCTTAGCTTCTCTGTAGTGCTCTAATTGTAAATAGAAAGAAATGTCTTGAACCTTCTAAAGGAAATAAAGAAGCAGTCTGAACATATCACCCCTTCACCTTTCCTCCTCCAGGTTCCTTGCCCTCTTTGGGAGATGTTTTTTGCTTCTTAATGGAAAGGCATAACCCAACCACAATGATCAAATTTTTCTATTATGTGGACCTTCATTCAGCACACAGAAATGACTTCATTATTAAGAGCAGAGATATGTTAGATTAATCATTGTAATAGCATTCTTAGTATAGAAGTGCAGCCAAGTAAAACATCTATTTACTCTCTTTTTATGTGTGATGGCAACCAATAAGATGGACTATGAAAAAGAGGGCGAAGACCAATGGATATACATGGATAATACTTGCCTGATATGGAAAGTCAATATAATAAATCAAATTTTTAATGAATGTCCTCCATGTAGTAGTCAATGAAAGACATATAAAGAAGAGTAAGACATAGTCCTTACCCACAAGTCACTTACTTGAGTTAAGTGGAAAGATAAGCAAATGAAAAAGTAAATGGAAATATAAGATGTATATTCAAGGCAAACTATAGAAAAGATTTTTTTCCTTTTTTTTAAAACCTCACCTTCCATCTTAGAATAAATATTGTGTATTGGTTTGAAGGTGGAAGAGCCATAAGGGCTAGGCAATGGGGGTTAAGTGACTTGCCCAGGGTCACATAGCTAGGAAATGTCTGAGGCTAGGTTTGAACCCATGACCTCCCGCTTCTAGGCCTGGCTCTTAATCCATTGAGCCACCCAGCTGCCCCCCCTAGAAAAGATTTTACAAGTTATTCCAAGATCATTTTCTCTTAGGATTTCCAAGGAAGACTTTCCAAAAGAGATTTGAAGTGGAACTTGAAGGATAGGCTAAGCACGAATACAGGTATCATTAAGGCTAGACAGGGAAATTGGGGCTAGATTGTGAAAAATCCTTCAAGGCCAGGCTAAGGGGTTTGAATTCAGCTTGGCAATGGGCAATGGGCAACCATTGAGAGGCTTTGAACAGCAGAGCAACAGGATCAATGAAATGTTTTAGGAAAATTAATCTGGGAATGGTATGGAGAATAGGAGTTTTTAATCAAGAGTTCTTTTTGGTGTCCTGCACCCTTTTTACAGTGTGGTGAAGCATAGGGACCCTTTTTTCCCATTGGTCCTATTTATTTTTTTATTTTTTATTTTTTAAACATTTATTAATATTTATTTTTTAGAGAAGTTAACATGGTTATGTAATTCATGCTCTTACTTTCCCCTTCACCCCCAAGCTCCCCCCCCATGGCTAATGCGTATTTCCACTGGTTTTAACATGTGTCATTGATCAAGACCTATTTCCAAACTGTTGATAGTGGCATTGGTGTGGTAGTTTTGAGTCTACATCCCCAATCATGTCCTCCTCAACCCATGTGTTCAAGCAGTTGCTTTTCTTCTGTTTCCACTCCTGTAGTTCTTCCTCTGAATGTGGGTAGCGTTCTTTTCCATAAATCCCTCAGAATTGTCCTGGGTCATTGCATTGCTGCTAGTACAGAAGCCCATTACATTCTATTTTACCACAGTGTATTGGTCTCTGTGTACAATGTTTTTCTGGCTCTGCTCCTTTCACTCTGCATCAATTCCTGGAGGTCTTTCCAGTTCACATGGAATTCCATTCCTCCAGTTAATTATTCCTTTGAGCGCAATAGTATTCCATCACCAGCATATACCACAATTTGTTTAGCCATTCCCCAATTAAAGGGCATACCCTCATTTTCCAGTTTTTTGCCACCACAAAAAGCACAGCTATATATATTTTCATACAAGTCTGTTTATCTATGATCTCTTTGGGGTACAAACCCAACAATAGTATGGCTGGATCAAAGGGCAGGCATTCTTTTATAGCCCTTTGAGCATAGTTCCAAATTGCCAGCCAGAATGGTTGGATCAGTTCACAACTCCACCAGCAATGCATTAATGTCCCAGTTTTGCCACATCCCCTCCAGCATTCATTACTCTCCCCTTCTTTCATTTTAGCCAATCTGCTAGGTGTGAGGTGATACCTCAGAGTTGTTTTGATTTGCATTTCTCTAATTATTAGAGATTTAGAACACTTTCTCATGTGCCTATTGATAGTTTTGATTTCTTTATCTGAAAATTGCCTATTCTTGTCTCTGGCCCATTTATCAATTGGGGAATGGCTTGATTTTTTATACAATTGGTTTAACTCCTTGTATATTTGAGTAATTAGACCCCTGTCAGTTTTTTGTTATAAAGATTTTTTTCCCAATTTGTAGGGGCCCTTTTTAAGAATTATGTATTTAAATGCACGAAATAAAATATACAGAATTTCAAAGAAAACCAATTATATCTATATACAATTATCAAAATATAAAAAATAAGTTCATGGTTCCAAGATTGAGGACCTCTAGATTAAAAAATGGTTAGATTACAGAGAAAGAAATCAGAAATCAAGAGCCATATTCACACTGTATAGTAATAAGGATCTGAATGGGGAGGGCAGGGAGAAGAGTGGAAATGCAAAGTAGATGTACATGTAACTGATATAGTGAGGAAAAAATTAATAGGACTTGGTACCTAACTGACCACACTGAGGAGACCAGTTGGTGGTCAGAACAAAGAAATCCAAAATGATGTCCTAGCTTGGGAGACAGTCATACTGCTCATATTTTCACTTCCATGAAGGCAGCTTCTGGTTCAAGTCTATGTGTACTCACACACTGTGTTTGGGATCTAACCTGTGGCACTACTGTGCTTCTCAGCCAGAGGTCTAAAGAAGATCTTCTGGTACATTGGTTGCTAAACCAAGTTAATGGTTTAATGGTAAACCTCCCACCCATCAGACTCTACTTGATAGCTAAGACAATCCAGTATATCCTGTTATTTTTGCGCTTCCTCCCCCCCTCTACATCCCCCACCTCTTGAAATTAGTTTGTCTTTATTTTGCATATATTGAGTTCTTACTTATCTATTTTTACTATAAGGCAGCATTGACATCTTCTATTTGAATCAGGCTTGCCCATGCTCACTCTGGACCTAGGAATTCTTAGACTGGTAATCTGAGTCCTCCCTCCAGGCAGTGGGTCAGGGGCCCATGCAGCAGTGTTTCATTACTTCCTGTGCCTCCTCCCCAGTCAAACAGTAGTGAAAGGGAGGGTCTAGACCAAGGGTCAGCAACCTTTTTGGCCGTGAGAGCCATAAACGCCACATTTTTTAAAATGTCATTTCGTGAGAGCCGTCCAGTGCTCACAGTGCCGCTCCTGTAACAGTGCCTGAAAAAAAATGGACTTTATGGCTCCTGCAGAAAGAGCCATACGTTGCCGACCCCTGCTCTAGAAGAATGAGCACTACTATAGACATGTATCCACCCAGTAAAACCCCAAACTCCCTGAATTTAGAAACTATTGCGTCTTTGTCTTTGTATCCTTAGCAGCAGCTAAATGCATGGCATGTAATAGGTGCTTTGCAAAGGCTTGCTGAAAATCATGAATCATTGAGTGGACCCTTGAATACAAATTGTTCCATTTACTTTAAGAAATCAAGACTTTTGCTTAAAGGGAAAACTTTTCCAATTAAAAAATAATTAATAGTATTTCCTTACTTTTTGGTAGGAGAGGGAGGTACCATTAATTTGAATTTCCAAGTCTGATGCTTCACTTCTAGGGAAAAATATAACCTGAATGAATCAGTTTGAGACTTGATTGGGGAAACCGAGGCATAAGCAACCAGGCAATGGGGCATCTGCCTGAAAATTTTTTTTAAAAGATGCAGTTGATAGGAAATGACTTTGAATCTTTCCAATTAAAAGAACAAAAATAACTAAGGCATTAGTACTCAATAGGGAAGATTTGCATTTGCAGCTTTGTGTTTTATAAAGAGAACTCAGTAAACATCAATATGCAAGTATTAATATTTGTATTTACCGGGCACAAGATAAATTCTGTGGGGCTTATTCTTCCACTGATGCATGAAAAAATTATATAGGGAAGTAACTCTGAAATGAATCAATGAAAGGGTAAGCTATTTAGCATTTTACAATTCTCTTTATTCATTCATTCTATTTCCCAAATGCATATGCCCCAAACCTCAGAACCAGAATCTATAAAATGATAAGCTTCGGTGTTCTTTCCAGGAAGAAGTGTATCCAGATGTGCTCATCTGGAAGATATTGGAACATCTTAAATACCTTCTTCTTATATTCTGAGATGCTCCCATTGAAAATGGTGTTTTGCAATAATCCTTGCAGTGCAAGTGCCATTCCTTTGCTATATACTCTGCTCTTTTCTCCTCATCACTGTGCAATGCTTTTATTGGCATAGATGATTTCACTGGTTTCATAGTTCACATTGTGGTTTACAGGAAATTTCTGGAAAAAGACTTTGACCATTTTGTACAATTGTTCCTTAGAGAAAATGTATGTGTGATATTTACAAAAATGCTACAAGTTAGCACATAAGTTATTTGAGGTACTTGGGAACACAACTAATAAAATCATTTTAAAGTAAAGAATGTTGAGGCCTCTATTGAGATTCAATCTTTGTCTTTGCATAACAGAGTAAATGAAAAATTTTGATAAGTCACTAGTCAAAAATTTTAACATTGCCTTAGTTGATATCAGTGTCTTATAATAAAAGATCCTGGACAGTTCTTGATGAAGGTAAAACCACAGTGCAAGAACAGAACTCAGGAGATTCTCAAGGCTATTCCCATGCCCTCAACAAAATTAGAACAAACTCATTCAAGATAGATTTGCATCATCTTTATCCCCATAATTTGGAGCAAAACCTCATTAATCAGAAACTAGCTCAAAATTTGTGGTTATCTAGATGGACAGGAGGACTTGGGACAAAGGTTACCTTTACTCTCAATAAGCTTAAGAATGTTTAAAAAAGGATAGAAAAAGGAAGTTTCTCCTGTCTTAAAAAAGCAAGCTTTCCAGTCACTATTCAATAATATTTATTTGCAAACAGAATTTGCTAATTATAAGTTATTCTTGTTAATTCATTTAAACATGTCTGGCAGTATTACTACACAGTCATTTTTTGTTGTTGTGTGAACTTGAAAATATCAAAACTTTTTTTGAAAAAATCTATATAAAAAGATCACTATTCCAAACTAGTTATCTTTCTCCCTACTTCCATATATCTCTCTCTTCTCACTCCCTTGTTAACTCCTTAACCTTATCACTCAGTGAAAATCATTCTCTTCGAAATTACCAGTGATCTCTTTAACATCAATTCTAAGGACCTTTTATGATTTCTCATCCTTCTTGACTTCTTTGTAGCCTTTGAATCTGTGTATCATCCTCTTCTCCTTCATATGCTCTTCTATTTGGGTTTTAATTATGCTCTTCTCTCTTATTTCTTCTATTTAGCTGGTTAGTCTTCAGTCTCCTTTACTGCACCATTCATCCATATTTTACCTCTTAATACTGGAGGTCCTCCAAGTCTCTGTTCTAGTCTCTCTTCTTATCATCTCCTATGAATTTAATTATCATACCTGTATATATGTACAGTGAGAATAACTTTTAGTATCTTAATTATGTAGTAAGAATAAATTTGTCAGCTTATTAGAACTGCCTCAACATCTTTGAACTATTTTATTATATTACATTACATTATTTTATTATAAACCTCCATTTTTTATTGAGACGTTTTTAGGGACTTATTTTTCTGTAAGTTGTTTTTCAAAAAAATGAGCTAAGTACTTGTGTGGTATGATGGAGTAAACAACATATGTGCATTCTTAAACATCTGAGAAATATATGTAGACCCTTTAATGAGACAGGCCACCAAGGGAAAAATTATTTAAAACAATTTTAGAAGTAATTTTGATGCCAAATATCATTCAAGTTACGTATTAAAGAACTTAAGAACAACCATAGCAAAGAGTACAAACAAATCCACCAGAAACCCCAGCCAGGAAGCTATTCCTAAGGCATGATTTGGGCTGATCTCTGCATTCCTCACACTTGAGATTCAAGCAGCCTATACTGGCTTGAAGATGGTGCTGATTGACAAAGATTTGCCATATATCCATCCTAGTGGGAGAAACCTGGCCTCTGGCTGAATCGATAGGGAAAGGAGTTGTTTCAATAGAAAGATAACAAGTTCTGTTTTGTACATGTGGAATTTAAGATGTCTGCTATCCAAACCTCTAACAGAGTAGTGGTTTGCTCTTAGAGGGCATCCTTTGCTTCCTTGAATTAATAAATTATGTTCACATGCTTTGAGAAGTATAAGTCTAAATAGTGATTCTGGCCACTAGCAAACATAAGTAACCAAAAACTGGTTATATGAATGCTCCATACTTTACATTATGACTCCCACTTCTATATAATTAACTTTCTACTTTCTTCAGAGCTCTAGTCACATATCACCACCTTCCTCTTGGGCATTTCATTAGGGATGGCCTGCAGACATCTTAAACTCCACATGTACAAAACAGAACTTGTTATCTTTCTATTAAAACATACTGCTCTTTTGAACTTTTTTTCTGTTGAATGCCCCATCATATTTCCAGTCACTCAAGCTGATAACATCCCTGTCATCCTTTACTCATTGCTCCCATTCTCTTTTACTTCCTAGCCAGCTCCAAACCCTGTTGCAGTCATTCTGATGTTCCTCTACCTCCCACAGGAGTTTGGACACCTACTTCTTGGACACTAGGCTTGGGTAAGTGAACCGTCTCCTTATTTTACCCCCCACGACTTCCTATTCAACTCCAAAGAGGGGCAACATCTATAATCCCTCAAGTATCCTCACTCCCACCTAGTTTGCAACAATAATTCTCGAGCCATAGTAATGTTCTCTTATTAGAATTAGAATATAATCTCCTTGAGGGCAGGAACTACTTTTCTTGCTTGTGTGTATGTGGATAGATAGATAGATAGATAGATAGATAGATAATATATATGCACACATATATGCTCAACACAAAGCATGCGCTTAATAGTGTTTTATTATTCATTCATTCTCTCTGCATATCCAGTGCACTGCGAAATCTTGTTATTTTTACTGATATAATATATTGTATTGTGAAAATCCGTTTGACTAGTATGGCCCCAGCTTCTACGGCTCAATGTATACTAAGGTTCAGCTGTACCAGAAACGGAGCTTTGCCTTCCTCCCCCACTATTTGCTTTCTGTGGAACAGTTAGTTGATTTTCCTGGGTCCCTGCCTCTTGTTCCTTATTAAGCAACAACAACAAAATACCCTCATTTCAGTGATCCAAGAAAGTCCATTGCCTTCTCCCACAGATGATGCTATGTCACATTTTTCATAAATCTGAGAATAATTTTGAGCTCTGGATAGCTTGGGGTCTTGAAATAAGTATGCACCTTATTGTATGACAAAGCCTCTAGCCTTCTCTTGGAGCTGGGGGCAGCTAAGGGAAGATATCCCCTAAATCAGTGATGGTGAACCTTTTAAAGATGGAGTGCTGGCTATCTCAGGTCACTTTTGACTAATGTAGTATATCTCATGCCGGGTTCTATATTCTAACTGGGTAACTGTTAGCTTGCATCCATGCCAAACATGGCTGCAAGATTTTACATACTACAATTAAACAAAACATTTCTAAATAAATAAATAAATATGGGGTGCTGGGCCCTACCCCTAACCCATACTCTCAGACTGAGTGCCATGCCCCCCAGTACCACTTGCTCTGCCCCTTTCTCCACCAAGTGCCAGGTGCTCCCAGCCCCGTCCCTTATCCCACACAGGGGAGAGAGAAAGCACTCCCCTTGGCCTACTGGTCAGAGGAGTGGGTGATATGAAAAAAATGTAAGATACAGTGGAGAGAGGGAAGGGAGCAGCTCTGCCTGATTCATTCTGCCTTTCTAGTAATGAACTCTGGGGCAGGAGTGGAGCGGCACAGTCAAGTACCCACAGAGAGCACTCTACATGCCACCTCTGGCACCCATGCCATAGGTTTGCCATCACTGCCCTAAGTTATCCTTGTTGGCATCTGCTTCCCCCCCCCCCATAGCTGTTATACCTGCATGACAGTGTCACTATTCAGTTCTTCATTTGCTTTGTATTTCTATACATCAAACAGCTCCAGTTCCCCTCTTGCCTAACCTGTTTCAATAGCCTCTTACTTGGCCTCTCTGCCTCTGAACAGGCTATCTCCTATGCCTGGAAGACACTCCCCTCCTCATATCTGCCTCTTAGATTCCCTAGTCTCCTTCCAGAGAAAGCTAAAGCACCACTTCTCCATGAAGCTTTTCTTGAGTCACCAGCTGCTGCTATTGCCCTCTCCTATTCACAGTTAATCAATCTTATATATATTTTATAAACACCTATCTAGTTGTGTATATATATATAATATTTTATATAGCCATTTATATGTCTGTATGTACATATTGTCTCATCTGATAGAACTTGAGCTTTTTTTTAGTTTTAAAAATTTTTATTTAAGGGGCAAGCTGGATAGCTCAGTGGGTTGAGAGCCAGGCCTAGAGATGGGAGGTCCTAGGTTCAAATCTGGCCTCAGACACTTCCCAGCTGTGTGACCCTGGGCAAGTCATTTGACCCTCATTGCCTACCCTTACCACTCTTCTGCCTTGGAGCTAATATACAGTATTGACTGCAAGACAGAAGGTAAGGGTTTTATAAAAAAAAAAACTTATTTAATTAGAACTTGAGTTTCTTGAGAATGAATACTGCTTCATTGTTTTTTCTTTGTATTCCCAGAGCCTAGTGCAATACCTGACACAGAGGAAGTGCTTAATAAAAGCCTGTGGGCTAATTCATGTAATTTGAGTGGGAAAAAGAAAGACTTCCCCTCCATGTAATTTCAATGTTTTACTCAAAGAAATATCAAACTGGCATTCCTGTTTCTTAAATTTTAGCCCATCTCCCCTTCCTCTTCACATTCATGAATGCTAGTAATCATTAGTGTATTTGAAAACATTTGTTGAGGATATAGTCTTTGTTTTTAAGAGCAGAGGACATCTTCCACCTCTAAGGTTCCCTACCTCACCCCTAGCTCAACTGTATTGGTGATGATGGAATCTTGAACCTTAGGCACTATGTTTTTTTCAGAATGTTACTGTTTCATTTCAAAGGACATTATTTGGTATGTAATTTGTACTCATCTCCATAATAAAAATGACTTGTAACCTAATGGTATCTTACTAGAATTGCAACTACTAATTTTGCTTTGTGGGGAGTGTTTTGTGTGCCTTCAAACTTTTTGATTTTTATTTCCTAGAAACATCGACCATTAGAACTAGTAGGAACCTATTCTAAGACCTTGTTTTATACATGAGTACTGAGACATACATACTAGAAGTAAAATCCCCAAGGTTACACAGGTAGGAAATTCAAGCAGCAAAGCAGAGTGAGAGATTTAAACAAGCCTAGCTCCACAGCACCCACTGTAGGAATAGAGAAAGAAGTGGTCTTCATTTAAAAAAATAGTAAATAACAGATAAGTCAAAGAAACAGTTAAGGAGCATGAAAAATATAACTTCTTAAGTAAGGAAAAAGATAGAACAATCACAAAATCTCAAAGGTAGAAGAGACCATCTAGACCAGGAATCAACCAACTATCGCCCATAGGCCAAATACAGCCTATTGTCTGTTTTGTGTGGGTCATCAAAAAAGAATAGTTTAAAAACATTTGGAGATTCGATTTATTGGCTGTAGTTTGCTATAGCCCTGATTTAGACCAATCCAGAGTTGAACAATACTCCTCTCCGGGATGTTCCAGACAGGTGTTGTTCTAGCATGTTCTGTTTTTGGACAGCTCTATTGAGAACTTTTCCATATATAAATCTTAAATCTCTTTCCTGCCCCTTCTATTCATTGTGCCTAGTTTTGCTCTCTGGGGTCAAGCAGACCAATTCTGATTTCTCTTCCAGGTAATAATAACTTTTCAGGTATTTGAAGGCAGCAATCAAGGCCCCACCTTTTTCTTCTTCATGTTCAAAGAAGGTGGAGAACCACCAAACCAAAGAGTGAACTGTCCAATTGGTAACAGAACTGGGCAAAGCTTCCTTACTAGTTAACAATATGAGACTTTATTTTACTTGTACTATATTATTTTTATACCAGGGTTCTAGAATAGAAAGACCTTAAACCAATCTCTATAAATTAGGGGACATTACAGTGTATTTCTGAGTCTTTGATCTGAGTCAGAGATTCCATTCACTCCACTATTTTTGCATTCCCTTTGTCTTTGGGAATCTAAAAGGTCTTCCTTTTTGGTAGAATCTGATTAATAAATGAGGAGGAGAAGGTTTCTTTTCCAGATAAGACATACCCCTCACCTATGAGGATTGGGTGGGGTGGATAGTTTGATAAACTATCTCTTAATTAGCTTTCTACCAATTAGAAATGCCTTGGAATATTCACAGGAGGGGCTGAATAATAAGCTCCTAAAACTTTTTTTTTAACCCTTGTACTTCGGTGTATTGTCTCATAGGTGGAAGATTGGTAAGGGTGGGCAATGGGGGTCAAGTGACTTGCCCAGGGTCACACAGCTGGGAAGTGGCTGAGGCCGGGTTTGAACCTAGGACCTTCTGTCTCTAGGCCTGACTTTCACTCCACTGAGCTACCCAGCTGCCCCCACCTAAAACTTTTTTTAAGTACTCTGACCTAGCTTTCAGGTATCTGGTCATTTGAGAGAGCCTTGAGCCTAAGTCTTTTTATTGATTGTGGTACTGGCCTAACCAATAAATGAAATAATCAATAGACATATTCTTACCCAAAAGTCAGTGTCCTAAAATAATTTTAATCATAACAACAGTATGATTGAGCTTGTGAGTATCCATTGCACTGCCAGACTTAGGGAGACCCAGTTTCAAAAGAAAAAAGAAAAGAATCTCTGAACTGCAACTGTATTTAATGTTGAAAGTAAGGGTTAGAGTCATTGTGTATATATGAATGTAAGACTATGATAAGGGAAGTAATGGATGCCAGGGTTTACTGACGAAACAGAGATTATAGCTGAGTATTTGTAGAATGTGAAACAAAATTTAAAATTATAATTTTGAATGTTAATGGATATAAGATCCATATAAAAACAAAAAGGATAACAAGACAGATTAAAAGAGAAGATCCAACATTTGTTTTCTATAGAAAAAATACCTAAGAGAGATACTTACAGGTTTAAGATATTCATTTGGAAAAAATACCATGCTTCATGCTGAGATGTAGCATTGCAGAATGTACATGTTCGACAATGGAGTCAGGAAGAGCTAGGTTCAAATCCTGTAGCTGACACTGGTTGTGTGAATCCTAGCAAGTTTCTTGACCTCTTGGTATCCTAAGCAGCTAAAGTTATGCTATAGAAAATTTGTGAATTCATGTTACTACAGGGAATTTCCTTACTGGACCAAAAAAAGTTTCAGCAAGCCCCATAAAATAGAGAGTTTTGGGCATGACTTTAGACAACACTGATAATTTATAGAAAATATATAACATATAATAAATAATACTGATATACATATATACATATGATATAATATATAATGCCATATATAGCAATATAATTTTAAAAGGACAAGTCAACTGAATTATAAAAGAATAGAGCTGGTAAAACTTTATTAGTGGAATATTTCATTGTTCATTTGTGGAATATGACAATTCCAACAGTAAGTAGTTACAAAATTGAATAGTGATGAAAAAATTAGATTTGATAAATACATGAAAATAACTAAATGAGTCTTAGGATCTTCTTTAAAATGGAGTGTTTGACTAGACCTC
>NC_058136.1:9859372-9895198 GCF_016433145.1 Gracilinanus agilis | reverse complement strand
TCTTTCCATGTAGGAATATATATATATATATATATATATATATATATATATATATATATATATATATATATATTTTACCTTATTGAATCCTTTAAATTTTTTCTTTCTTTTTTACCTTTTTATGCTTCTCTTGAGTCTTGTATTTGAACATCAAGCCTTTTGTTTAGGTCTCATCTTTTCAAAAGGAATGCATGGAAATCTTCACTTTTTTTAACTGATCTTTTTTTTCCCTGAAAGAATATACTCAGTTGTCTGGGTAGGTGATTCTGGATTGAAAATCTAGTTCTTTTACCTTCAGAAATATATTTCTAGCTTTCTGATCCTTTATGTGGAATCTGCTAAATCCTATGTAATCCTGACTATAGCCCCACAGTATTTGAAATGTTTCTTTCTGGCTGTTTGAAGTATTTTATCCTTAGTCTAGGAACTATTGAATATAGCTATAATATTCCTGGGAGTTATCATTTAGAGATTTATTTCAAGAACTGATCTGTGTAGTCCTTCAATTTCTGTTTTACCCTCTTATTTAAGAATATCAGAGAAATTTTCTTTGATAATTTCTTATAATGTCTGGGCTTTTTTTAAACATGGGTTTTAGGTAGTCCAATAATTCTTACAGTGTAATTCCTGCATCTATTTTCCAAGTCAGTTGTTTTTTTAATGAGATATTTCATATTTTCTTCTATTTTTTCATTCTTTTGATTTCGTTTTATTGTTTCTGAATGCCTCATGAAGTCATTCACTTCTAGTTGCCCAATTCCAATTTTTAAAGAATTATTTTCTTCCACGAGCTATTAAACCTCCTTTTTCATTTGGTCAATTCTACTTTTTACAGAATTCTTTTCTTCATTGAATGTTTGTACTTCTTTTTCCTCTTGGTCAATTCTGCTTTGTATTGCTTTCATTTCTCTTCCCCATTTTCCCTTTGCTTCTCTTAACTGACGTCTGAAATCCTTTTAGAGGTCTTTTAGAGTATGAGACCAATTCACATTTTTCTTTGAAGTTTTGCATATAGCTGCTTTGCTTTCACTGTCTCCTTCTGAGTCTGTGCCTTGATCTTCTATGTCTTTATAAAATGTTTTCTATGGTTAAGTGTTTTTTTGTGTGTGTTTGTTCATTTTCCAAGCCTTTTTCTTGACTTTACTTTTATCTTAAATGTGGGCTCTGTTCTCAGGTTAGAGGAGGCACTCTCTTAAACTTTAGTTTTTCCTTGCTGCTACCCTCAGCTCTATTTCTGGGTTTCTGTACATTTCAGTTCTTCCAAGACAGTATGATGGCCTGTGGGTTCTGAAAGCTACCTCCCACTGCTTATTCCATCACTCCCTTGGATTGCTGGTGGCTTGCAGAGCTCAGAGGACTGTTGGTTACCTTGTGCTGGGGTTCAGGGACTAGTTTTAGGCTTGGGCAGGGGCTTTGGTCTCACTTAGGAATTATACAGGCAAGACATTTTGCAGATTGCCTTGTCCTAGGGCTTGGGACTTCCCCTTGGGTTTGGACAGGGGCTCTAGGCCTCACTCTGGGATCATACGGGTCAGGAGTGCTGCATGCTCCCTTGTGCTAGGGTTGAGTTTCTCATTGCAGGCTCAGGTTGGGACTTTGCGCTTCACTCTGGGTTTGCATAGACCACTGGTACTGTCAACTGCTTTGCACTGGGGATTAGGGCCTCAGTTTGTGTTTGGATAGGGTCTTAGCGCTTCACTCTAGGCCTGGACCAGCCAGACACACCCCAGACTGCCCCGCTCTAAGACTTTGGGCCTTATTGTAGGCTTGTGTTAGACCAAAGAATTTTAAGGGCATTGTACTGCTATTGGCTCAGGCAGGGTCTGAAAGTTGGCTTGGGCCCAGGTTCAGAACCTGGAACAGTAGATGTAGATTCTGGGGTGGGATGCTTGCTGTTGGCTTGCACAGGTACTCCTTGGTATTACCTTGCTATAGGCTATGCTTATCTCTCACTCCAGTGAACCACACCTTTCCTCCCTACCTTTCAAGCTATTTTCTGCAGGAAAGTTGTTTCACTGACTCCTTGCTGGTTCATTCACTTCAGTATTCATTTTGAAGGGTTATTTTAAGGTTGATTAGGATTCTCAGAGTTGTTGAGCTTTCCCTGCTTCTACTCTACCATCTTGGCTCTGCCCTAGAATTCTATAATCAATGGGTCATTTCTTAAATAAAAAGTACATTAATAAACTTCAAAATATATAAGATAAGGATTATAACAAGTAAATTCCAGTTAAAGCCTTGGTAAGAAAGGTACCAAATTATACTTTGGCATTTATTTTTTAAACTGTATAAAAAGTATGCCTATTGGTATTAAATATTACATATATCAATCTATTGGAATAACTTTATTTTGATAGTAAATGAAATAATGGGAAAATATTATATATTAATTAATAGCATTTTAGGAAATAGTCCCATAGGCTTCGAAGGCAAAGCTTAAGCATTGTAGCTTAGATCACTTAACAAAAATATTTATTTTACTTTAAACCAAAGCTAATGTTCTCATACTCAAAATAAAGTACTGTTCTTTGGAGAGATAAGCAAACATAGTTTGAAGATTGATTTTGGAAAGTTAAAATCATATAGTGACAACTGTATCATAACACTTGTAAATTTTTTCTGCATCTTTTTTTGAATCTATTTTGAATTTTGAATTCTACTCATCAGGCTATCCTGCTTTTTGTGATCAACAAAATCCATTTTCTTTAAGTATAGTATAAGCATATTCCAGCTGAGCATTGTAATCTCTTAAAGAACACAATAAAAGCCTATATTGTCTTTTTTTTTTAATTTTATTTATTTATTTATTTTGAAACCCTTACCTTCTGTCTTGGAGTCAATACTGTGTATTGGCTCCAAGGCAGAAGAGTGGTAAGGGTAGGCAATGGGGGTCAAGTGACTTGCCCAGGGTCACACAGCTGGGAAGTGTCTGAGGCCAGATTTGAACCTAGGACTTCCCGTCTCTAGGCCTGGTTCTCAATCCACTGAGCTACCCAGCTTCCTCCCCACATTGTTTTAATGTGCTGTCTTCTGTTTGTTTAAGGATGAACTTTATTTTACTTTTTCATGTATTCTGTATATATGTTTTGTGTTACTTTGAAGTTCAAGTATCTCTCTATTTGAATGGAAACTCCCAGAGGGCAGGGACTTTTATTTTGTGTCTCTAATGCTTAATACAGTCCCTGGCACATGAGTACTTAAATACTAGCTGACTGACTTCACAGTTTTATGAAAACTGTTGTTAAGTGACTTGAATTCATCATGATAGTAAATTTTAGCTCTAACATGCATTAGAATGTGTATGTTGAGGCAGGGTGGAAGGGGTAAGAAATATCTAATAAGAGAGAATCCACTAAAGAGAAACCAGCATTTTTTGTCTCTGAGGCAAAAAAAATCCCTTAACTCAATACCCTTGGGCAAAATTTCCCAACTATTCTGAGCACATTTCTTAAATTGATAAGAAAGTCTGTTGTTTGAACATATATATTGCTCTAGATTCTGCTATATTCCCAAAAGGGCTTTACTCCACATTTGCTTAGCCTTTGTACTTCCCATGGAAATTCTCTTGGTTTAAAGAGGAGCTAAACTAGTGCAGAGGCTACTGGCTACAATGAGCTTGAGAACCACCAAATTTCAAGAGAGTCTAAACTTGGAATGAAACTTATTCTCCTGGTTTAATGCTAATGCAGAACTGGCTGGAGCCTGGGTTTTTGCACGTATATGTATCTTTCAAAAAAAAACAATGAAACCATCAATCTTAGAGAGTTTGGTGTAACATTTTCCTTCCCAGAGGTGAAGGACAAAATGAAACATCCCTTCTCAATCTATGCCCCTAGAATTCTTATTACCTGTATCTTCAGTCCTATAGTTGCTCATTGAGCAGAATCATTTATAAACTATCTAGAGGACCAGAAAGAATATTGTGTCAGGCTCAAGGCCACATACAGGGAGTCATTGGATCATAGGATTATAAATCTAGAGGTGGGAGGGACCTGAGGGGACATCTAGTTCTACCCACTCATTTTACATTAATTCAGTGGCACAAAGATAGCATTAAGTCAGTGTGGTCTCAGGAGGTCCAGTACTCTGGAGGTAGTAGTGGCAAAAAGGATAGCAAGGAGATGCCAAGGGTAGACAATTGGATGGTATGGAAACCATGGTCTGGGGACTAAGGTGGCAAGATAAAGTAGTTCCATGTCTTTTCTTCTGAACAAGCAGTGTAACCTCCAGTTCTCCACACCTAGGGGAGTGGGGCAGACCACACTATATGCAACGCCTAACTACACTTGGATCTGTTTAGGAAGAATTTGTTTCTTTACTAAGCCAACTTTGCTTTTGCTTCCATACAAGGGTTATTTCAGTACTGTGCATATGAAGGGGTCTTAATGAGTACATGTGTTGTTGTCTACCTAATAAAAAACAGGATGCTTAAGCAGAGATATGATGTAGTGAAAAGAGGATTGGTGGAAGAATCAGGAAACCAAGGTTCTAGTCTCAGCTTTTCCACTAACTAGCTATATGACCTTGGACAGCTAGGGTGCTGGACTAGATGATTTTTAAGATCCCTACTAGCTCTGGCATTCTATAATCCTAGTTCTGGTATCTGGGTCAACAGGTATAAACAGTTTAATAAGGTTTGTGGGGTGACATTCCAAATTGCTTTCTAGAATGACTGAACCAGTCTACAGCCCCACCAATAGTGTATTTAAGTACCTGTTTCCCGAAAGCCCCTCTAACATTTGTCATTTTCCTCTTTTATTAGATTTGTTGTAAATTATGTCAACAAATATGATCAAGAAGCATTTATTAAACACCCACAAGATGCCAGATGCTATGCTGGGATATAAAGAAAAACAAAATTTTTTAAATTAAGAAAACCTAGTCATTGATCTCAAGAAGTTAACATGAAAAGAACTATTTACAAACAGGATATACATATATGTGTATATTTCTATCTTTGCATATATTTGTTTATACACATACACACATATACACAAATATACACACATATATGACAATGTTAGAAGAAAGTACTAACATTAAGGAAAATTGGGAAGGAGTTCTTTGGGTGGTGAGATTTTAGCTATTACCTGAAGGAAAGCAGTGAGACCAGGAGATGGAGATGAGAGGAGGGAGAGAATTGCAGATATGGAGAATAGCCTGTGAAAATGCATATAGTACTGAGGTGGAATGTCAGCAAGGAGAACAGTGTTAGTGGACTGCAGAATTTATGGAGTGGAGTTAACATGTAAGAAAATTGGAGAGGCATGAAAGGGCCAGTTCATGAAGTGCTTTAAAAGTGAAACAAAAGATTTTGTACTTGATCTTCTCTTAGATAATGATAGCTTGCCTCCCAGAGTTGTTGTGAGGATCAAATGAGATAGCACATACAAAAGACTTTGCAAATCTTAAAAGTATGTGTAAGTGACTTAGAACCTATTTCCCGGTTATACAACCTAATTGCCATCTGGTGGTAGCTATCCCAAATTACAGGCAATAGCCTTTTATAGAAGGTAGTCAATCTTTTATTTGGGGAAAAAAAAAACCTTATCTAGCCAATTCTATTTTAATGAGAACAGACAACACAAAGCATTTATAAACTATCCTTGGTAATTAATATTCATAGCAAAAATATAAGTAGAAATATAATCTCATTTTTCCAACTTCAAGAAACAACTATTTCTGTATACATTATCATATTATTAACACTATAGGAGATTCTGCAGTTCTCAGAAAAATAAATGTGATACTTAACATTCCATTTCACTGGAAGAATGGCTTAATGACTGTGAGCCCATCACTCAGGAGATTTTTTTTCCTACACATGCTTATTGTATGCTGTATATCTCTGACCTGGAATGCAAGACAAAACATAACAATTTTGACTTTAAAAATGCAGCATAATAAAAATAAACTTTCCCACATCTTTGGACAAGTTATCTGACTTTTTGGCTATTCTAAAATATTAGGAACAACTCTGTGGTTCCAGAACTCCATTAGGAAAGATTCTGGAGAGTGTACACTTCTGAAAGCTCATAATGATCCTAAGAATCATCTCCAACCAATATTAAAATAAAGCCACAAAATGAATACAGGAATGAAAGAACCAACAAGGAGAAAGAGAAAAACAACTTTCAAGAAAAAAACTCAAAAGGTAGGCAGAGAACATCTCTGGGGCACTGGGATGAGAGGGGAGCATAGTCAGCAAGAGGCTATATCAAGGAGTGAAGAGCAAGCCACACATCCCCACCTTACATCTGCTGTTCCAGGTTCAGAACCTGAGCCCAAGCCAACATTCAGATCCTGAGACCCTGCCTGGGTGAAATAGAGTTCCACGTCAATGCATACCCCTTGAAATTCTAAACCTGTGGTGAAGTCCAGAATCCTAGCCCAGGGCAGTCTGTGCTGAAGTGGGCTGATCTGTGTGGGCCCAGAAGTGAAGTCTGGAGTCCCATTATGGGCCTGTGCCAAGGACAGATCCCAATGTGGGGTAGTTGGTAGCCCCAAAGTGGGTCTGAATCTTTTTTGCCAAAAGCTCAGGGTGGAACTCCAGGACAGTGCAATCAACTGTGTGCCATATTAGATCAAGTACACAGAGAGACCAAATATTACACCTAAGCCTGAGGCTAAAACTTGAGTAGTCCCTGACCTGACGAAGCTCAAAGTAAGACCAAAAGCTTACACCTGATCTATAATTTCTAGCCACAGATTCCCAAATGATAAACAAAGTCTCTAAGCCATAAAGAAATAGGCTTAATGTAAGAGGGCCAGTCCTACAACAGAGCCAAACTTCTGGTCAATACCAAAAGACCCTGAGCACTGTGAGAGACCTTCCTATATACCCCCAAAGAATATCACAACTTATATACCAAGTTAAAAATACCACGTTAAAAATAGATCAGGACTTACTACTCATTGATAGAAGTCACTTGATGATGACTTAGAAGTCACTTGATGGAAAAGAGGGGAATGGGGGAGCCTGGAATAGTGACACAAATGGGCAAGGGGAGAGTGACAAAGCCTGGAATAGTGATGCAAAGATAAGAGTGGGTGGTGTTGCGTGGTACCAGACTTCAAACTCTGGTGCAGGCCTAGTGATGTATATTAGATCACAAGTTCAAGACCATAATTATTGCTAAGGGTGCATTATAAAGCAACTTTGAAGGGTAGGGCTGACACTAAGACCTATCCTAAAGCAGTTATTTACTTAAATCAAAACCTTAATACTTACATTATAATAATCACAAAAAGCCTACTAAAATAATGACTTATGCTAATTATCTTAGAATTATAATTATGATTATCTAAAGACTACTGATAACATTAAATCTAATCCTCATATAAGGGGGTAGGGGATTTTTCACCTACACACTGAAGCCTAAAGCAAGTCTTTAAGCTATTAGCATCTCAAGGGTTAATTGAATCAGCAGTGAGAGGTAACCCCTCAGAGCTCCTAGCCCTCAGGCTATCATACTATGTTGGAAGAACAGAAACTGGCAGAAATCCAGAATAAAAGGTAAAGGTAGAAGTAAGGAAGGACTGAAGTTTAAGAGAGTACCCTAGTGGGTTAAGATGGTGGCAGAGTAGAGGCAGGGTGACTTTCTCTCCTTACCAATGGATATAAAGTACATACGAAGGACAAGAAAACAAAATCCATATGAAAGAAAGGACCCCACAATAGGGCAGAGTATCAAAGGTACATGGGATTTGGGCATTTCCACTCTATAAGGAGGGGGGGGAAATAGCTCCCATCAAAATGTGAGTGGATCAACCCTCCTCCACCCCACCCATAGTACCAGAGTCAGAGGCTGTGCTCCAGAGTTAGAGCAAGTGGAGGCAAAAAATCTAGCCCCTAGGCAGCTATTTGGCACTACCAGGAGCTTTCCCCTGACAGCAGCAAGACCTGAGATCCCAGGTGGCTAGAAAACTCAAACCTTGGATACAGGAGGGGGACTGATAGAGGCAGCAACAGTGCCCAGCATGCTCAGACTCAGGGGAAAATCTCAGGTGGAGGAGCAAGCGTAGGCCAAGTTCCAGGCTCTGGGCAGCCAGATAGGACTACAGGGGCTTGACCCTGAAAACAGCTAGGCCAGAGACCCCAGGAACCTGTAAAACTAAGACCTTGGACACAGGAGTGGGGCTGAGAGAGGCAGCAGCAGCACCCAACACGCTCATACTCAAGGGAAAACGCCAGGTAGAGGAGCAAACATGGGCCAAGTTCTGGGCTCTGGGAAGCTGACTAGGAACATGGGGGCTCAACCCTGAAAACCACTGGACCAGAGACCCCAGGAGGGTCCCCAGAGAAGCCAAGAGACTCACAAAGTAGTCTCAGGCAAAAATTGCTCCCTAACTCCATATGAAGAGAATCAGATTGCCTTATTCTGCCTTCTGGCAGATAAAACATAATGATGCCAATCAAGGCCAATCAAGAAATAAACAAGAAGACCAAGAAAAAAGCTCAAACACTTGATAACTTCTGCCCGGAAAAAAGAGAAAACAGAGGACAAACAATTAAAGACATCCAAACCTTCCCCCCAAAATGAAAATGGGACACAAGATCTTGAAGAGTTTAAATCTGAGATTATGAGAAAGATGGAAGAGATCTGGCAAGAAAATAACAGTTTAAAAGGCAGAGTTTCACAATTGGAAAGTGAGGCTCAGAAATCAAATGAATTGATAAGCAAACTGAAGACCAGAAATGACCAGCTGGAAGCCTTGAAGAACCAGATAGACCAGATGGAGAAGGAAAACCAGTCTCTAAAGGCTAGAATTGGGCAATTAGATGCCAATGATCTCTCAAGACAGCAAGAACAAATAAAGCAAAGGCAAAAAACTGATAAAATAGAAGGAAACATGAAATACCTCACTGAGAAATTGACAGATCAAGAAAACAGGTCTAGAAGAGACAATTTGAGAATCATCAGTCTTCCTGAAAAAACAGAAATTAATAGAAATTTGGACTGCATATTAAAAGAAATTATTCAGCAAAACTGCCCTGAAGTTCTACAACAAGAGGGCAATATAGACATTGAAAGGATCCATAGATCACCCTCTACACAAGACCCTGAAAAGACAACCCCCAGAAATATAATAGCCAAATTCAAGAGCTTCCAAGTAAAAGAAAAATATTACAAGAAGCCAGAGACAATTCAGGTATCAAGGGGCACCAATCAGGATCACACAGGTCCTGGCAGCCTCCACACTAAAAGACCACAAGGCTTGGAATATGATATTCAGAAAGGCAAGAGAACTGGGTCTACAACCAAGGATCACCTACCATCAAAACTGACTATATACTTCCAGGGGAAAGTATGGGCATTCAACAAGATAGAAGATTTCCAAGTATTTGCACAGAAAAGACCAGGACTAAATGGAAAGTTTAACATCCAACCACAAAAACCAAGAGACACATGAAAAGGTAAATAAGAAACAGAGGGAAAAGAAAGAAAAAAATTCTCATTCTTAAATTTATCCCTTAAAGGGCCTTAATAAGATCAAATTATTTGTATCCCTATATGGAGAAATGTTATGTGTAATTTTCAGAAACTGTATTCACTATTATAGTAATTAGAAGAATTATTCATAGGGAGAGGTTGGAGCACTAAATGGTCTAAGATGAGATAGGGTAGGGGAAAAAGAGGGAGGATGAATAGTACATGGCATCAAGAGAAATTTGAATGAATAAGAAAAATAGGATATTCTATACCACACAAAGAGAGCATGGGCAGGGGAGGGGATCAATACTATTATGAAAAGGAGAGGAAGAGAGCATTAAGCGATAATATTTAAACCTTACTCTCAGCAGAATTAGCCCTGAGAGGGAAGAGTAGCTATATCCATTGAGATATAGAATTCTATCTAACCCTACTGAGAAAGTCAGAAGGGATCAACCAAGAGGAGCAGGGGAGTGGGGGGGGGTCAAAGAAGGGAGGGAATTCATTAGGCCTTAAAAATAAAAAGAGGGGAATAATAAGGGAGGGAGTGGAAAGGGAAGTAAATCAAGGGAGGGGACAAGGGGGACTGGTCTAAAACAAACCACTGGTTTAAAAGAAAATAGAGTAAGAAGGAGGGGAAGAACTAGGAGAGGATACCAAAATGTTGGCGAATACACAACTGATAATTATAACTCTGAATGTGAACGTGATAAACTCGCCCATAAAACAGAAGCAAATAGCAGAGTGGATTAGAAACCAAAATCCTACCATATGTTGTCTACAAGAAACATATATGAGGCAGGTGGACATACACAGGTTTAAGGTCAACGGCTGGAGAAAAATCTTTTGGGCTTCAAATGAGAAAAAAAGGCAGGAGTTGTGATCATGATATCTGACAGAGCCAAAGTAAAAATAAATTTGGTTAAAAGAGACAGGAAAGGTAATTACATCCTGATGAAAGGCAGTATAGACAATGAGGAAATAACAGTGCTCAACGTGTATGCACCAAACGGTATAGCAACCAAATTCCTAAAGGAGAAACTGGCAGAGCTCAAGAAGGAAATAGATAGTGATACCATACTAGTGAGAGATCTAAATATTCCTCTTTCAGATTTAGATAACTCAAACCAAAAAATAAAAAAGAAAGAGATAAGAGAGGTGAATGAAATCCTAGAAAAATTAGAGTTGATAGATATACGGAGAAACATAAATAGGGACAAAAAGGAATACACCTTCTTTTCAGCTGCATATGGTACATTTACAAGGATTGACCATGTAATAGGGCATAGAAACATTGCAAACGAATGCAAAAGAGCAGAAATAATAAATGTAACCTTCTCAGATCATAATGCAATAAAAATAATAATTAGTAAGGGCACATGGACAGGGAAATAAAAAACTAATTGGAAATTAAATAATATGATTCTCCAAAACCAGTTAGTTAAAGAAGAAATCATAGAAACAATCAATAATTTCATTAAGTGAATGGCAATGATGAGACATCCTACCAAACTCTGTGGGATGCAGCTAAGGCAGTACTCAGGGGGAAATTTGTATCCTTGAATGCATATATTAACAAATTAGAGAAGGAAAAGATCTATGAACTGGGCATGCAAATTAAAAAACTAGAAAGGGAACAAATTAAAAATCCCCAGATAGATACCAAATTAGAGATTGTAAAAATTAAAGGAGAAATCAATAAAATTGAAAGTAAAAGAACTATTAAATTAATAAATAAGACTAGAAGCTGGTACTTTGAAGAAACAGATAAAATTGACAAAGTACTAGTGAATCTAATTAAAAAAGGAAAGAAGAAAACCAAATCATCAGTATTAAAGATGAAAAGGGAGACCTCACCTCTAATGAAGAGGAAATCAAGGCAATCATTAAAAACTATTTTGCACAATTATATGGCAGTAAATATAGCAGTCTAGGTGAGATGGATGAATATTTACAAAAGTATAAATTGCCTAGATTAACAGTAGATGAAATAGAATACTTAAATAATCCCATATCAGAAAAATAAATTAAACAAGCCATCAAAGAACTCCCTAAGAAAAAATCCCCAGGACCAGATGGATTCACAAGTGAATTCTATCAAACCTTTAAAGAACAACTAATTCCAATACTGGGCAGCTGAGTGGCTCAGTGGATTGAGAGCCAGGCCTAGAGACTGAAGGTCCTAGGTTCAAGTCCTGCCTCGGACACTTCCAGCTGTGTGACCTTGGGCAAGTCACTTGACCCCTACTGCCCACCCTTACCACTCCTGGGCCAAGGACAGTCCCTAGCCCGGATGAAAAAAGGAGGAGGGTTGGGCGTGGGGCTAGCAACCCCACCCTGTAAAAACTACATCTGCTAAAGAAACTGCAACCTAAAGTAGGGGCAGCTGGGCTAGCTCAGTGGATTGAGAGCCAGGCCTAGAGACGAAAGGTCCTAGGTTCAAGTCCGGGCTCAGACACTTCCCAGCTGGGTGACCCTGAGCGACTGTGTGTCCCATTGCCTACTGGTTGTGGCCCTATGCTCCTAGAATGGAGTCCCAGGATAAAAAAAAATTCCAATACTATACAAACTATTTGACATAATAAGTAAAGAAGGAGTTCTACCAAACTCCTTTTATGATATAAATATGGTACTGATTCCAAAGCCAGGTAGATCAAAAACAGAGAAAGAAAACTACAGACAAATTTCCTTAATGAACATAGATGCAAAAATCTTAAACAGAATACTAGCAAAGAGATTCCAGCAAGTGATCACGAGGGTTATTCATTATGATCAGGTGGGATTTATACCAGGAATGCAAGGATGGTTCAACATCAGGAAAACCATTCACATAATTGACATCAGAAAAACATTCACATAATTGATAACAAGCAAACCAACAAAAATCATATGATTATCTCATTAGATGCTGAAAAAGCCTTTGACAAAATACAACATCCATTCCTATTGAAAACACTAGAAAGTATAGGAATAGAAAGACCTTTCCTAAAAATAATAAATAGTATGTATCTAAAGCCATCAACAAGCATCATATGCAATGGGGATATAATAGAAGCCTTCCCAATAAGATCAGGCATGAAACAAGGATGCCCACTATCACCTATATTATTTAACATTGTACTAGAAACACTAGCAGTAGCAATTAGAGAAGAAAAAGAAATTGAAAATATTAAAATAGGCAATGAGGAGACTAAGCTATCACTCTTTGCAGATGATATGATGGTCTACTTAAAAAATCCTAGAGAGTCAACTAAAAAGCTAATTGAAATAATCAACAACTTTAGCAAAGTTGCAGGATACAAAATAAATGCACATAAATCATCAGCATTTCTATATATTTCCAACACATCACAGCAGCAAGAGGTAGAAAGAGAAACACCATTTAAAATCACCCTAGACAATATAAAATACTTAGGAATCTATCTAAGAAAACAAAAATAGGAATTATACGAACACAACTACAAAACACTTTCCAAACAATTAAAACTAGATCTAAACAATTGGAAAAACATTGATTGCTCATTAGTAGGATGAGCTAACATAATAAAAATGACCATTCTACCCAAATTAATTCATTTATTTAGTGCCATACCTATCAAACTACCAAAAAACTTTTTTACTGAATTAGAAAAAAACTATAACAAAGTTCATTTGGAAGAAGAAAAGATCAAGAATATCAAGGGAAATAATGAAAAAAAACATGAAGGAAGGTGGCCTAGCAGTACCAGATATTAAACTATACTATAAAGCCATGGTCATCAAAATGATATGGTACTGGCTAAGAGACAGAAGGGAGGATCAATGGAATAGACTTGGGATAAGTGATGTCAGCAACACACTGTATGATAAACACAAAGAGCCCAACTTTGGGGACTAAAATCTACTATTTGACAAAAAGTGTTCAGAAAATTGCAAAACACTATGGGAGAGATTAGGTTTAGATCAACATCTCACACCCTACATGAAGATAAATTCAGAATGGATGAATGACTTAAATATAAATAAGGAAACTATAAGAAAATTAGATGAACATAGAATGGTATACCTCTCAGATCTATGGGAAAGGGAAGATTTTAAAACCAAGCAAGAGTTAGAAAAAATTATGAAATGTAAAATAAATAATTTAATTATATTAAATTTAAAAGGGTTTGTACAAACAAAAACAATGCAACCCAAATCAGAAGGGAATCAACTAACTGGGAAAAATATTTATAACAAAAAACTCTGATAGAAGTCTAATTACTCAGATGTAAAAAGAGCTAAAACAATTGTATAAAAAAATCAAGCCATTCCCCAATTGATAAATGGGCCAGAGACAAGAATAGGCAATTTTCAGATAAAGAAATCAAAACTATCAATAAGCACATGAGAAAGTGTTCTATATCTTTAATAATTAGAGAAATGCAAATCGAAACAATTCTGAGGCACTACCTCACATCTAGCAGATTGGCTAAAATGAAAGAAGGGGAGAGTGATGAATGTTGGAGGGGATGTGGCAAAATTGGGATATTAATGCATTGCTGGTGGAGTTGTGAACTGATCCAACCATTCTGGATAGCAATTTGGAATTATGCCCAAAGAGCGATAAAAGAATGCCTGCCCTTTGATCCAGCCATAGCATTGCTGGGTTTGTACCCCAAAGAGATCATAGATAAACAGATTTGTACAAAGATATTTATAGCCACCCTTTCTGTGGTGGCAAAAAACTGGAAAATGAGGGTATGCCCTTCAATTGGGGAATGTCTGAACAAATTGTGGTATATGTTGGTGATGGAATACCATTGTGCTCAAAGGAATAATAAACTGGAGGAATTTCATGTGAACTGGAAAGACCTCCAGGAATTGATGCAGAGTGAAAGGAGCAGAGCCAGAAGAACATTGTATACAGAGACTGATACACTGTGGTAAAATTGAATGTAATGGATTTCTGTACTGGCAGCAATGCAATGTAGGAAAAATGAGCAGACAACAAAAAAGCACTTATCTCTAAAGAATTTTCACGAAGACAAAGAGTAAGGTACAGATACAGAAGGGGACAGTGAAAGCAAAGCAAACAAATGCAAAGTCCAAAAGAAAAATACAGATTGGACACAGATGCTGGAAGAGCTCAAAAAAAGACTTCAAAAACCAGTTAAGAGAGGCAGAGGAAAAGTGAGGAAGAGAAATGAAAGCAATGCAAGAAGAAATGGGCCAAATCAAAAAGGAGACCCAAAAGCTGTCAGAGGAAAATCGGGCCTTAAAAATCAGAATTAAGCAACTAGAAACTAATGATTCCATGATAAATCAAGAAACAATAAAAGAAAATCAAAAGAATGAAAAAAATAGAAGAAAACATTAAGTATCTTATCGAAAAAACAACTGACCTAAAAATAGGTCTAGGAGAGACAATTTGAGAATTATTGGAAAACCTGAAAGCCATGTTCAAAAAAAAAACACTTGGACATCATGATACTAGAAATTATCAAAGAAAACTTTCCAGAGATTCTTGAACAAGAAAATAAAATTGAAATTGAAAGAATTCACAGATCACCTCCGTAAAGAAATCCTCAAATGACAACTTCCAGGAGTGTAATAGCTAAATTCAAGAGCCACCAAGCCAAGGAGAAAATACTTTCAAAATACTGGCAATCAGGATCACACAGGATCTAATGGTTTCTAAATTAAAGGTTTGGAAGGTATGGAATATGATATTCAGGAAGGTTAAAAATCTAGGTATACAATCCTGAGACACCTATCCAGCAAAACTGAGTATATACTTTCAGGGAGAAAAAATGGACATTCAATAAGATAGAGGATTTTCAAGCATTCCTGAGAAATAAGCCCGACATAAACAAAAAAATATGAAGTCTAAACTTGAGGCCCAAGAGAAACTTAAAAATGTACATAAGAAAGAGAAAATTTAAGGGACACATTAAGGTCAAAATATTTGTATTTCTTCATGGAAAGAGGATATCTTTAATTCTCAAAAATTACTTTTAGTTGTAGAACAGATAGAAGGAATATACTTAGAAGAGGGTGGGGAAGTAAGCTGATTATGATAATATGATGTGTATGTAAATGTGATGATATGAAATTATATATGTATATATATGATATATTAAAAAATCAAGGGATTAAAAAGAAGATTGCACTGAGAGAAGAGGGAAGGGATAGATAGAATGGGGTAAATTATATAGCACAAAGAGGCATGAAAAATCAGCATGTGGAGGGGAGGATAAGGGTGGTAAGGGGCAATGCTTAAACTTTACTCTCATTGTAACTGGCTCAGAGAGGGAAAAACAAATATACTCATTGTGGTATAGAATTCTATCTTACTCTATAGAGGAGTAAAAGGGAAATAAGACAAGGGAAGGGAGAGGTAATTGGAGGGAAGGTGAAGTGGGGAGTGATAAAAAGCAAAACACTGGTGAGGAAGAGTGGAGTGAAAGGGAATAGAGCAGGATCAAAAGGGGGAAAATAAGATGGAAGGCAATACACAGTTAATAATAATAATTCTGAATGTGAATGAGATGAACTCACTCATAAAACAGAAGCATATAGCAGAGTAGATTAAAAACAAGTATCCTACTATATGTTGTTTACAAGAAACACATTTGAGGCAGAGGGATACACACAGATTGAAGGTAAAAGGCTGGAGCAAAATTTATTATGGATCATCTAAAGCAGTGGTTCCCAAACTTTTTTGGTCTACCACCCCCTTTCCAGAAAAATATTACTTAGTGCCCCCTGTCTCATACTATCACCACCCCCTTACAGTTATTCACCACCCCCAAATGCATCTGTGGCCATCACTACCCCTGGATCACTGTAGCACCCACCAGGGAGCGGTGGTGCCCACTTTGGGAATGATTGATCTAAAGTAAAAAAAGCAGGAGTAGCAGTCATGATATCAGACAAAGCTAAAGTAAAATTGATTGGATTAAAAGAGATAAGGAAGGAAATTACATCTTGCTAAAAAGGCACTATAAACAATGAAGTAATATCAGTATTAAACATTTATGTATCAAATGGCATAGCATCCATATTTCTAAAGTAAAAACTAAAGGGCCTTAAGGAGGAAATAGATAGTAAAACTATACTAGTGGGAGACCTCAACCTTCCCCTATCAGAACTAAATAAATTAAATCAAAAAGCAAATAACAAAAAAGCAAGGGAAGTGAATGAAATGTTAGAAAAATTAGACTTAAGAGATATCTGGAGAAAGCTGAACAATGATAAAAAGGAATATACCTTCTTTTCAGCAGCACATGGTACATATACAAATATCTACCATATACTAGGGCATAAAAATATTGTAAACAAATGCAGAAAAGCAGAAATAATGAATGCACCTTTTTCAGATCATAATGTGATTAAAATTATAATTAATAAGGGTTCATGGAGAGCATATTTAAAATTAATTGGAAACTAAATAGTCTAATTCTTCAAAACTGGCAGGTCAAAAAACAAATCATAGGAACTATTACTGATTTCATTGAAGAGAATAACAATTAGAATACAACATATCAAAACCTGTGGGATAGAGCCAGAGCAGTACTCAGGGGAAAATGTATATCCCTGAGTACCTATATCAACAAAATTGAGAGGAAAGAGATCAGTAAATTGGGCTTGCAACTTAAAAAAATTAGAAAGAAAACAAATTTAAAATCCCCAGATATAAACTAAATTGGAAATCCTAAAAATTAAAGGAGAAGTGAATAAAACTGAAAGTAAAAGAATTATTAAACTAATAAATCAGATTAGGAGTTGGTACTTTGAAGAAACAAATAAAATAGATAAAGTACTGGTAAATCTAATAAAAAGGAAAGAAGAGAATCAAATTAACAATATCAAAAATGAATAAGGTGATTTCATCTCTAATGAAAAGGAAATTAAGACAATTATTAAGAACTACTCTCCTCAATTATATGGCAATAAATATGACAATCTAAGTGAAATGAGTGAATATTTACAAAAATATCCCCCCCAAAAATGCCTAGATTAACAAAAGAGGAAATAGAATACTTAAATAATCCCATCTCAGAAAAAGAAACTGAAAAAGCCATCAAGGAATGCCCTAAGAAGAAAGACCCCGGGCCAGATGGATTCATAAGTGAATTCTACCCAACATTTGAAGAATAACGAACCCCAATACAAACTATTTGACAAAATAAGCAAAGAAGGAGTCTTACTAAAATTTTATGACAAAAATACAGTACTGATTCCCAAGCCAGGAAGACCAAGTAGTTAGTGGACTCTAGGTCTTTCCCATCCCAGCACACACTTTCCATTCAAATTTAACTGTCTAGCACATTATCCAATGAAGGCTTTCCAAGTCTTTTGACTTGATCAAAGGACAAGTATTGCATATATCTGGTAAACTAATACATTTTAAAGTGTTTGTGACTAGTAATGTACCCCCCATCCCAGACATATATACATTTTAAAGATGTACTCGTAGAAATGAATATGACATTTCTCTAAATGGAATTTATGCTAAATGTATAGTTTTCAACCAATGTATTGCGACAGTGGGAAAGATATCTTCTATTTGGTGATCTTTTGGTACCACCTCTTAAATTATGCCATAGAGATAAATATTTCTTCCTGCCTGCATGTGTAAGACCAACCTTTTAGCTTTCTAGCCTTGACCTGATAGACTGTTAGTCCAAGGAACCCACTCTTTTCTATATCTTGATTAGGAAATGGTAATCACAAAGAATCATAATGGCTGAACCAGAAAGACTTTCTTTACTTTTGTAGTAGATACTAACCCAGTAGATCAAGGGAATAGGGGAAATGGGAACACCTAGGTGATTTAGCATATTGAGAACCAGGCCTAGAGATAGGAGGTCCTTGGTTCAAATCTGCCCTCAGTTCAAATCTGTCCTCAGACACTTCCTAGCTGTGTGACCCTGGGTGCAAATCAGTGAAAACCCATTGCCTAGCCCTTACCACTCTTCTGCCTTGGAACCAATGCACACTATTATTCTAAGTAAGAAGGTAAGGGTTTAAAAATAAGAGAAATATAATTTATCTCCATTTTAGCAAATTCTCTGATAAAATATCTAATTCTCTTCTCCTTTTAATGTTTTTCAATTACATGTAGAAAGTATTTTTGACAATTGTTTTCTGACATGTTGTGATTTTGATTCTCTTTCTCTTTCCCTCTCTTCCTCCTTTTCAAGGTGGTAAATAATCTGTTACAGGTTATACCTGTGCTTTCATACAATACGTATTGTCATATTCCCCATGCCATGAGAGAAGATATATATCACATATACAATAAAAAAATCATGAAGGAAATAAAGTGAAAGATGACAAGCTTTGATCTACAGTCAGAATCTCATGCTCTTTTCATGGAAAATATGAAAAGATATGTACTAGATGGTATTATAATTAGGTGGTTTTGGAATTGTATAAGTGTCTTGCATTCAAAGATGTGGTACTAGATGATCACCATATCAGTGCATGTGATCCCAAGGAAATTTACAGCAGATGTCCTGGGAAATAGCAACATTAAATATTTTTAAGTAAATTATATCATTAAAAAGTTATATGTCATCATTATCAAATCCACATTTTACTCACAACTAGGAGTGCTAGATGATACAATGGAGTCAGGATCCCAAAAGGTCTTAATAGACTAGGAAATTTGATTGAGTCAAAGAAGATGTATGTTATAAGAATAAATGAATAGTTTTACACTTTGGTTCCAGAAATCATCTTCCTACAATATGAGATGAGGGAGGCATGACTAGATAGCAGTTCATCAGAAAGCGAACTGAGAATTTTAGTGGACAGCAGTTTTAACATTAGTTTTATTGTGTGATATAGCAATAAAAGTAACTAATGTGACTTGGGGCTGCATTAAGTGAAGATTAGGGTCCTAGAATAAGAAGGCAACAATCCTTTTTTCTGCCCTGATCAGAGCACATCTGTAGTGTTTTTCCCAGTTCTTAGCATCCTATTTTATTTTATTGGGGAGATTATTTTATTTTAACTATTTTCATCACATAAATTTCCAGATGCATCTCATTTCCTTTCCCTGTATAACGGAGCAATTCCTCTTTAATAAATATATTTTTAAAAACTTTTTCAGCCTGGAGACAGTTAAGTAGCTTTGTGGATAAAGTCAGGTCTGGAGACAGAAGGTCCTGATTTCAAGTTTGCCCTCAGAAACTTCCCCACCATGTAACCCTAAGCAAGTCACTTTACTTCAGTTGCCTAGCCCTTACCACCCTTCTGCCTTGGAATTGATACTTAATATTGATTCTAAAATGGAAGTTAATTTTTTTAAAAAAAGCTTTTCAGCAAAACTAACCAACATTTACCCTGACAGTATGTATAATATTCTAGTCCACCACTTAATATATTCAATGAAAGAAGAGAGATATATTTTATTATATCTTCTCTGGCACCAACCTTGACTACTATAATTACTCTGTTCACTTTTATTTATTATTTTGTTTTATTTTTCTGTTTATGCTTTTATAATGATGTTATCTGTTGTTTTCAAAGTTCTACTTACTTTGTTCTGCATCAGTTGATATAATTCATTTCATATTTCTATGAATTTTTTTATTTTTTATTATTTCTTTTATTATAGTAATATCCCATTTCAGTCATGGCCTATAATTTATTTAGCTATTCCCTCAACTGCTTTGCACCAATTCTTTGCTACCATAGAAAGTGTTGCCATGAATGTTTGGGTATATATAAGAACTTTGACTTTCTTGGGATATGTATGTAGATATTTATTTACACACACATACCCCAAGAAATTAAAGGCATATATGCCTTGTAGTAGTTGTTTCTGGATAAAAGAGTATGTAGAGTTTAATGATTGTTGGAGTGTAATTCCAAATTATTTTCCAAAATAATTGGAGCTTTTTATCACTACACAAACATTTTATTATTCAGTTTGTCTTTTTGCAGCTCTCCAATATTGGATGTCTTCATTGTTCGTTATTTTTGTTTAGTTGTTGGGTGAGTGGTGAAACCACAGAGTTACTTGGAGCCACATTTCCCTCATTATTAGCAGCTCATAGTAATTTTTCATATGGTTCTAAATCATTAGAAATTATTCTTTTGAGATTTTCTATTAATATCCTTTGACAACATGTTTTTGGGGAGTGACCAAGGTCTTATGCATTTGTGAAAATTACCTACTATATTAATATTAATAATAATAGCTAGTATTATTACTATTTGCCATGCATTGGGCTAAATGCTTTACAAATGTTATCTCACTTTTTTCCTCACAACAGCCCTGGGAAATAGTATTATTAGTCCCATTTTATAGTTGAGGAAACTAAGGCAAGCAGAAGTTCCATGACTTGTCCAGGGTTATAGAATTGGTAAGCATCTAAGGTAGATTTGAACTCAAGGCTTCTTGATATCAGACCCAGCACTCTATTCATTGCACTGCCTAACTGTCTCATTAGATGCCTTAGTTATATGTTGGATATCAGATCATTATTGGAAATATTTCCTAGTCAATAATTTACCTACTTATCCTAGCTGTATGGATTTTATTCATGTAGAAGCTTTTTAGTTTCATAAAATCAAAATTATCTACTGCAATTTTTTATGGCCTCCCCCATCCCTTGATTGGTCAAGAATTCTCTCTCTAGCCAAAATTATGAAAAATCTATCCATCCATTTTCTTCTATTTTTAAAATAATGTAACCATTTATAGTTGTCAATTTTCCATTTTGAATTTGTCATGGCATGTAAGATGTTGGTCTAAATCTATTTTCTACCAAACTGCTTTCCTGTTTTTCTTATCAGGTAGAGAGTCCTTCCTGAAATAATTTGTTTTCAGGTTTATTAACCACCATGTTATTTGGCTCTTATTATTTCTGATTCTTGGGGTACCACATTTTAGAAATGGTATTGATAAATGAAAGAGTTTAAAGAGAAAAGCATCCAGGTTGTTGAAATGCCTTATGTCCCTGTGGTATAACGATCTGTTGAAGAATTTAGAGATGTTTGTCCTAGAGAAGGCTAAAGTTGAGATAGGGGAACAAGGGGACACAGTAGTTGCCACTCTTTTTGAAGAATTTTTATATGGAAAGGGGATGAAACCTATTTGGCCCGAGGGTAAAATTTCAGTAAATGGGAGGCTTCATCTTACTGGAAATTTTCAAGTGAAATTTGGATTAGCATTTGTTGAGTATGCTCTAGTTGGGATTGTTTCTTGGTTTAGATTGGACTAGATCCCTGTAGATTGGCTACTGAGATCCCTTCCCATCATAAATATCAACAATTCCCAAAGAAAGAACTCCAAGATAATATGCGGAGAACAGCTGCATTTGCATTTGCTATTTCTGCTACCAGTTCTATTGTAGTTATCTCAAAATGCACAATTACAGTGAAGTGATATTTTAAAAAATTCATTTTTTATTTCTTTTTCACATACATGCAAATCTGCAATAGCGACTGACTTTCTCTTCAAGTTCTACATTTTTCTCATGTCATGAAGGCTAAAAAGATAGTATCAAGACATTAGCTAACATCAAACAAAATAAAAGCAAAACTCTTCATTTAAAAGCGTAATATGAGGCCTACATCTAGGACCATCAGGCTGGATCATAGTTCAAGATCCCCCTGAAGACATGGACTTATTTTTCAAATAAGAATAAAGAAACTCATAGAAAAAAGTCTTTTCAGGCAGTGATGTGGCTTGGAAAGCATTTCAGGGAAATGAATTCTTTTTGGCTGAGTCACTTTGGAGGCCTTTCACATTGATATGGTTTATAAGGTTCTGTGAATTTGGAAAGGAAAATTGACTAGATTGCTAAGAAAAAAGACCAGCACTCTTTCTTTACTTTTTGATAAACTCTGAAATACTCTTTATTTAAAGATGAGCAAAGGGACAGGTATTTTCCAAGTCATTCAGCCTTTAAACAGATCAATCTCCCTGAAAACCATTGAGATTCAAAGAT
The DNA here is from genome assembly GCF_016433145.1 of Gracilinanus agilis. NCBI lineage: Eukaryota > Metazoa > Chordata > Mammalia > Didelphimorphia > Didelphidae > Gracilinanus > Gracilinanus agilis. The sequence continues at coordinate 9,872,835 of NC_058136.1, read as the reverse complement.
ATTAAATGTTAAAGGAAGGATATTGTTGAATGCCGGGCTTATGGTAACAGATCTGTAGCAACACATTAAGACACGTCTTTGACATATTACTTGGAGTTGATGTCCTTTTTGGGAGCCCACTTAACTCAGCCCATTTAACAATCCATTCCCTTCCTTTGCTTTTGAAAGAGCATTGACATTTGCCCTTCTTATTTCTGTAAGCAGCCACACAAATCCAATAGACTGGCCAAAGTATGGAAAACAGCACTGTCATAAAGCTTAATTTCAATCACAAGGTTCAGCAGCTCAGAAAATTTGTACCCTTCATTCCTCTTATGATGAAAAGAAATATTGGTTAGTCTCTAACAAGGAAAGGGGTAATGAGCTAAAGATTTAGTGGCCATATTTATAGGAGCTTTCTGAGGTTAACCTATGTAACTTTAAAATTGAATAAAAACAGCAAGTATTTTTGGATGCATGTTACAAGGAAAATTGATACTGAATTGAAACAAGGTATTGGGGGGCAACACAAACTTGTATGACTTTGAGAATAAAATCGTTGATGGCCCATTAACATGAACAAAAATGAGATTCTTACACAAATGGTAATAATTCACTCACAGGGCAGCTAGTTAATTCATGTATAATAATGTAGTGCTAAATGTGCCCATCAGGCGCGACTTGACATTCACAGCATTCCCTGAGTTTTACTATTTAATTAATCTCATTTTCTTGTACTTTATTTATCAGCATTTTTAAGTATATAAATGGGGAAAACAGTTTAAGGGAGATCATTAAGGTCACATATCCTTCTTGAAGACAGTAAGCATGTCAGGTCACTGGATCTCAGTTGCTGATAGAATTTAATAATGTATGTGTGCAAGAAAGAATTCTTGTATATACAGAGGTTTCTTAATTGTGCTTGGGTTTTCAAAATTCACAGGATTTCCTGACTGCTTAAGGTAAGTGTTCAATTTTCTAAGCCCTATTCTTTTTCTGTCAAAAAGGGCCAAAACATTTTTTGAAGAAGACAAGAGTGTTTTCTATACCTCACTGATGTAAAAATAGTCTGCATATTCCTTTTAAAATGTGATAACAAAATTTCACTCTTTCACCCTGGCATTCCATTGCAGATTCCATATTGCAGCAATCTTTATCTCTTTTTCTCTCATACTTTCTTTTGGTAACACAGTGACATTTCACTAAAGCACAGAGCTTCAAGGGGACCTGCTTGGGACCTCACCCAACTTGTACCTTGTCCAAAGTATGTCATTCAGCAAGCACATTGCTGTCATCTGGGTAATAATTGGTAGCACAGCTCATTTGTTGGTTTTACAGAAATGTATTTCCTTTGGCAATACCAGGGAAGTGAAAAATCATACAAAATTTTATTCTCAGTGTGTTATGAAAGATTATGTTAATTACAGAATCACATATTTAGTGGCTAGCAGCAAATCAGAGTTGAGATTTTCTTCTTTCCATACCCAGAGCCCACTGAGTTTCAGCTATGAAAATGACAACATTATGACTTTTTGACACATGAGCCTTGTTCCCCCACGTCAACTCATTGGTTATAATGGACTTCTTGTTATATCCGATGGTTGAGTAGATGATAGTCTAAATTACATTTTCTTACCTTGAAGGTACTTTAGCTCCCCACATATTATGGAAAGGATCCACTCATTGATTTCTTTCAAAGGACAAAACTGATTAATTCAGCACTTTCCCAAACATGGTAACTAATTGTTGAGGGCTGTTGCAGCTTCAAAGTTTTGAAGCCCTAGAAAGCCCATTAGTTCTGACTTGTTCTATTGCCTCAGAGATGTATTCAGTCCACAAAAGGATCTAAGCCACCAGAAAGTTCAAGTGACTCAGTATAAATAACATTGGAACTGCAGACAAAAGTATTCAAAGTCCTAGTCCTATTGAAAAAGTCAGTGGTTCCACTAGGATATGCAAAGGACAGTGCATTAAAACAGAATGGGGAAATAAAGTAACCTATGTCTTTAAAAGAGTAGGCACAATATTTTGTGGCTTAAAAAGCTGAGCTAGGACTAAATAGGTTATAACAAATTAAGTAGTTAAAATGTTAAAAATAAACCAAAATAGAATGCCAGTCAATCCAATTCTAATTCCACAAACATTTAAGCACTTAGCACACACAGAACATTGTGTTAGATATGGAGGGTGATGCAAAACAGTTTTTTTAAGTTGTTTTGATATAATATAGACCAGTGATTCCCAAAGTGGGTGCTACCGCCCCCTGGTGGGTGCTGCAGCAATCTAGTGGAGCAGTGATGGCCACAGGTGTATTTATCTTTCCTATTAATTGCTATTTAGTTTTTTTTTTTTATTAATTTCCAGGGGGTGCCAAGTAATATTTTTCTGGAAAGGGGGTGGTAGGCCAAAAAGGTTTGGGAGCCACTGATATAGATAGAGTAACTATATATTTCTTGAACTGAGGTTGAACATAAACTTATGAATTTGCACTGATAGTCTGATTATATTTACCTCAATATATTGATGTATTAATGGAGAAGGTGGTCCAAATATTTTACTGCACTTTCAAGCTACTAAAGCTATTAATGGGGGAGTGGAGTCAAGAGTAAAGGGAGCATTTTTGCCAATCTTTCCCAACATTCCTTTCTAAACAACTTTTTTAAAGTGCATCAAATTGAATTCTAAGTACCATAATAAAAAAAAAAGTCAGAATGTGGCATTTTTCTAGTTCAAGACCTCTTAGAAGGACAAAAAAGAAAATGAGGGTGGGGGTTGGTTAGGAGTACAGCAAAGTAGAAGAAACATCAGCTGTGGGCCTTAGAATGTGGCAGCAGCAGCAGTACCAAGAATGCTCAGAATCCAGAGACAGGAAGGGTATTGAACACCTTGTCACAGAGATGTTGTTATTTCTAGGGGCAAAATGGAGTGCCATTTGGCAACTCCATTGCTCATTATTCAGGTTTGTCTCAGAGGAATGCTTATAGTCACAGGGGTACAGGGGTCCTACCTGGATATAGATCAGAGTACAGACCAGGAGAGCAATGACCATACCTCTCCCTGGATTGCATCACTTTGGAAGCCCAAAAAATTACAGATGCTAGAACCAGCTGTGAAAATAAGAGGACATAAAAGGCTGAAACTTTGGATGGTTACCCACCTACCCAAAGATAAGCAGAGCCCAACTCTAACACAAAGTCTAAAGTTAAGAAATATGCTGGGAAGGGTGAGCAAACAACAAAAACAAAAGAACCTGGCCATAAATATCTACTTTGGTGAAGGGAAGCTCAAGATACAAACTGAGGAGGAAGCATTTAATTGAAAACATCTCCAAGGAAATTATCAAAGAAAAATGTATATTGGAGACAAGTCTAAAACAAATTCCTAATAGAGCCAATGAAAGAGATAAAAAGAACCAAGAATAATGCACCCAGCCAAACTGAGTATAACTCTACTGAGGGAAAATGCACATTTAATGAAATAGAAGTTCCAAGCATTCCTGATAAAAAAGACCACAGATGAATAAAAAATATGACATTGAAACCCAAGATTCAAGAAAAGTATAAAAGGGTAAATATGAGAGAGAAATTATAAGGAACTTATGAAGGTTAAAATGTTTATATTCCCAAATGGTCAGGTAACACATGTAACCCTTAAGAACTTTATCATTATTACATTATTGAGAAGCAGTCTACTTAGAATGCATGGGTTTGAGTCATTTATATTAGGATGACCTTTAAAAAATTAAGGATCAAAAAGAAAAATGTACAGGGAGAAGGGGAAAGAGATGGGAATATTTGGATAATTATTTTTAATAACAAACTAGGGATATAGTAGAGAAGAGATTGGGGCTGGGGAGAAGTGGGCAATGCTTAAACCTCACACTCCTTCATATTATCCACCAAGGAAATAGGTTGGAAAGAAGTAAAGAAAAAGAGAAGAGATGTAAAATAAGAGGGAGGGCAGATAAAAGGATGCAAGGGTCAGAAGCAAAAAGACTTTTGAGGGGGGCAGCTGGGTAGCTCAGTGGATTGAGAACCAGGCCTAGAGATGGGAGGTCCTAGATTCAAATCTAGCCTCAGACACTTCCCAGTTGTGTGACCCTGGGCAAGTCACTTGACCCCCATTGCCTACCCTTACCATTCTTCTGTCTTGGAGGCAATACACAGTAATAACTCCAAGACAGAAGGTAAGGGTTTTAAAAAAAAGACTTTTGAGGAGAAAGTATGGTTTAAAAAAGAGAAGCATAAATGGAAGGAACTACATATTCGGCAATCATAACTAAATGTGAATGGAATGAACTCTCATAAAGTGGAAATGGATATCAGAATGGATTAGGAACAGGTATCAAACAATATGTTGTTTACAAGAGACACACTGGGAATAGAAAGACACACAGTTAAATTAAGGGGCTGGAGCAAAATCTATTATGCTTCAGCTGAAGTTTAAAAAAAGTTGAAAAAAAGACAGGAGTAGTAATCATGATCTTAGGCAAGGCAAAAACAAAAATACACATAATTAAAAAGAGCTAATCACAGGTACTAAGTTTTGTTAAATAAGTACCATTGTCGTTCATTCATTTTTGGTTGTGTCTAGACAAAACATTTCTTAATTTGATTTTAAAAAAGGAAAGAAAACAAAAGTACCAAAAGGACAACCAGTGAAGTTAAAATTAAATCCATTATTAGAAGCCATTTCACCCAATTATATGCCAATAAAACTGACACTCCAAATGAAATGGATTAATATTTACAAAAATATAAACTACCTAAATTAACAGGAGAGGAGATATAATGTTTAAATGTCTTAGAATAAGAACTTGAATGAGCCATAAAATACCCAAGAAAATAATTCCTAGGAGGAGAGAGATTTACAAATGAATTCTTCCAAACATTTAAAGAACAATTCATTCTAACACTATCTTCCAAAACTATTTGAAAAAATACATAAAAGGAGTCCTACCAAATTTCTTCTGATACAAATATGATTTGGATACATTAAAAGAGGAATGACAAAAACTACAGACAAATTTCCCTGATGAATTTTTATCAAATATTTTATTTTTCTCCAATTACATGTAAAAGATCTTTAACATTCATTTCTTAAAATTGGGCTCCAAATTCTCTCTCTCCTTCACTTCCCTGCCCCCTCATTGAGAGGGCAAGCAATTTGATACAGGTGCAGTCGTATAAAATATATTTACATGTTACTCATGTGCAAGAAAACACAGAGAAAAAAAGAAAAATAAAGAAAGCAAAAAAAGGATGCTTTGATTTTCATTCAGATTCCATCATTTCTCTCCCTAGAGATGGATAACATTTTTCATCATGAGTCCTTTAAAATTGGCTTAGATCATTGTATTACTAAGAATAATGAAGTCATTCACAGTTGATCATTAGACAGTATTGCCATGTACAATATTCTGGCTCTGCTTCACTTCATATCAGTTCATGTAAGTCTTTCCAGGCTTTTCTGAAAGCATCCTGCTCATTTTTTATAGCACTACAGTATTCCATCACAATCATTCACCACAGCATGTTCAACCATTCTCCTGATGGATATCCCTTCAATTTCTAATTCTTAACCACCACAAAAAGAACTATAAATGCTTTTGTACATATAGGTCCTTTTACTTTATTTTAAAATCTCTTGGGGATACTAACCTAGTAATGCTGTTGCTGCGTCAGAGGGTATGCAGAATTTTATAGTCTTTTGTGCATAGTTCTAAATTACTTTCCAGAATGGTTGGATCAGTTCTCCAACAACAGTATTTTAGTGTCTCAGTTTTCCCCCACCTCCTCCAAAATGTGTCATTTTCCTTTTCTATCGTATTAGCCAATCTGATAAATGTAGGACGATACATCAGAGGTATTTTAGTTTGTATTTCTTTAATCGGTAATGCTTTAGAGGGCCAGTTAGGCAGCTTAGTACATAGAGTGCCAGGACTGGAGGAGGTCCTGGGTCAAATTTGGCCTCAGATACTTTGGATCTGGGTGACCTTGAGCAACTCAGGTTAACTTGGTTTAACCCCAGGTGCCTAGCTCTTACCACTCTTCTGCCTTAGCACCTATATTCAGTATTGATTCCAAGACAAAATGTAAAGGTTTAAAAATAAATAAATAAAAACAATAAAGCATTTTTGTATGATTACAGATAGCTTTGATTTCTTCATCTGAAAACTGCCTGTTCAGATCCTATTTGGGGTTTTCTTGGCAAAGAAACTGGAATAGTTTGCCATTTCCTTCTACAGCTTATTTTACACATGAAAAAACTGAGGGAAATCAGACTTACCCAAGGTCACACAACTAGTATGTGCCTGAAGCTGGATTTGAACTTGGGTCTTCCTGACTCCAAGCCCAATCCTCTTATCCACTGTGCCACCTAGCTGCCCTATTACTACTTCATATGGTGTATCTAATCTATTCCATTGATTCACCACTCTATTTCTTAGCCAGTACTGGAATGTTTTGATGATTTTTGCTTTCTAATACTGTTTGAGATCTGGTACAGTTAAGCCTCCTTATGTCATATTTTGTTTATTGATTTCCTTAATATTCTTGACCTTTTTGTTCTTTCAGATGATTTTTGCCTTTTTTTCCTAGCTCTATAAAATAATTGTTGGTAGCTTGATTGGTATGACATTAAATAAGTAAATTAATTGAGATAGAATGGTCATTTTTATTATATTGGCTCAGCCTACCTATGAACAATTAGTATTGTTCAAATTGTTTAGATCTGACTTTATTCATTGTAAAAGTGTTTTGTTAATTTTGTTTATATAATTCCTGATTTTGTTTTGGAAGATAGACTCCCAAGTATTTTTTATTGTCTAATGTTGAAGTGGAATTTCTCTTTCTATGTCATTTTGCTGTACTTTGTTGGTAATATACAAAAATGCTGATAATATGTGTGTTTATTTTATATTCTGCAAATTTGCTGAAGTTGTTTTTTATTTTATCTTGTTTTTTAGTTTATTTTCTGGGATTTTTCAAATATATTATCATATTATCTTCAAAAAGTGACAATTTTGGGGCAGCTGGGTAGCTCAGTGGAGTGAGAGTCAGGCCTAGAGACAGGAGGTCCTAGGTTCAAACCCAGCCTCAGCCACTTCCCAGCTGTGTGACCCTGGGCAAGTCACTTGACCCCCATTGCCCACCCTTACCAATCTTCCACCTATGAGACAATACACCGAAGTACAAGGGTTAAAAAAAAAGTGACAATTTTGTTTCCTCATTGCTTGTTGTAATTCCTTCAATTTCTTTTTCTTTTATTGTTCTAGCTATCATTCCTAGATATTTTTTAGTATCTCTTGAGATAATCATATGATTTTTCTTGTTTTTGTTACTGATGTAGTAATTTATGCTGATAGTTATCCTAATATTGAAACATCCCTGCATTTCTGGTATAAATCCCACCTGGTTATAGTATGTAATCTTTGTGATATATTGTTTTAATCTCCTTGCTTGTATTTTATTTACACTTTTTGCTTTCAATATTCATTAGGGAAATCAGTTCATAGTTTTCTTTCTCTGTTTTTGCTCTTCTTTGTTTAGGTCTAAGAACCATATTTTTCTAGTAAAAGGAATTTGGTAGAAGTAATTCTTTGCCTATTTTTTCCAAGTAGTATATATATAGCAGTTGAATTAATTTTTCTTTAAAAATTTGGTAGGATTCATTTGTAAATTCATCTTATCTTGGGGGTTATTTCTTAGGGAATTCATTTATAGCTTGTTCAATTTCTTTTTCTAGAATAAGGTTGTTTAAATATTCTACTTCCTCTTCTGTTAATCTGGACAAGTTGTTATATTCATACATTTCATTTAGATTGTTAAATTTATTGGCATATAAATTGGCTAAAATAGGTCCTAACAAATGCTTTAATTTTCCCTTCTTTGTTGGAAAATTCAACCTTTTCATTTTGATACCAGGAGTTTGGTTTTCTTCTTTTTAAAAAAATAATCAATAGTTTTATCTATTTTTTTACTTTTAAAATTTTATTAATCTCTCTTGATTTTTTAAGATTTCCATTTTTGTGTTTAATTGAGGATTTTAAATGTGTTCTTTTTCTAGTTTTTTTCAGTTGCATGCAAATTTTTTTTTGTCTGCCTTTTTTCTAATTTATTGATGTAAGTATTTAGAGAGATAAATTTTCTTCTAAGTACTGCTTTGGCTGTATTCCATAAGTTTGGGTATGTTGTATCATTGTTGTCATTCTCTTTAATGAAATTATTAATAATTTTTGTAATTTTTTGACCCATTCATTCTTTAGGATAAGATTATTTAGTTTCCATTTAATTTTTTATCTTTTTTCCCATGGCTCTTTATTGAATGTAATTTTTATTGCATTCTGAAAAGGATGCATTTAATATTTCTGCTTCTCTGTATTTGATTGTGAGATTTATGTGCCTTAATGCATGTCAATTTCTCTGTAGGTACTATATATTTTCATTCAGTTTTCCCAGTGATCTGTCATATCTAACTATAGGGATCTAAGTATGAACTAATCTTGAAAATATTGTTATGGTATTCAAAAACTGACTATCATAAACAATGTACAAAGGTTATATTTCTTATGGTTATATTTCTCATGACTGATTACTTAAGCATTGTACCAAAGTGCAACTGTGAGCTTATGGTATGCTGACCACTCCCTAAGCCTGTAGTCCAAAGGTCAATTGGACCTCCTGGCAGGGCACTGAGTCCTTAATTATCTTAGCCTACTCCTCTTTGATCTCATGATTGTTAACTGAGCCAATGTTAAATTCTCTGCCATGTCACATGTTCATTAACAACCTCCCATGACCCATTCCTTGATTCTCCAATAAAAGATTGGGGACACATGTAGGTGTAGTTCTCTCTCTTTTCCAACATCAGAGGAGCACACATGCTGGAGCCCATGTTGTTAAACTCTTTGTCTCTGAGTCTTTCTTCCTTCTCCCAGGACTAGCAAAGGGCCCCTTGTAATCTCCTTTTGACCAGTGGTCCAACACCCTTACCCTCTGTGGGCTGGGAGCTTTGGAAGATCTCACCACCACCAATTCAGTCACCCTCAAGGCCTGCTCCTAGCTTGCTAGGTGAAGCCTTCTGTGTACTTTGCTCCACTCTCACCCTGATGAAACAACCCTTTCCTCATGAAATGCCTTCTCAATGAGTAGAGGGCAGGAGAATTTAAAACTGAAATAAAAAAATAGTAAAGTTATTCAAGTTTAAAATTACATCAAGCCTTTTGAGACATTGTATAATACTAATTATAACAATAACATGGGCATCATAAAACTTAAATTGCCTATCTTGTAGGTATACTAATCAGAGACTCTGTAGATCAGTGATTCCCAAAGTGGGTGCTACCACCCCCTGGTGGGTGCTGCAATGATTTAGGAGAGTGGTGATGGCCACAGGTGCATTTATCTTTCCTATTAATTGCTATTAAAATTTTAAAAAACTTAATTTCCAGGGGGCTAAGTAATATTTTTTTCTGGAAAGGGGGAGGTAGGCCAAAAAAGATCATGCCAAATCATGAACTTCAAATAATTTTTTAAAAATCTGCCATCCTATTATTTTGTTTGCAGAATTCCAGTCAACCCAATTTTGATTTCACAAACTTTTATTAAGTGTTTAGTATATGAAGAGCATATTTACTGAGGGAAATCAAAGGACAGATTTTAAAAATAAATGAAGTTGTTGTTTTGATATAATATATCAATATGTGACATATTGATATATAACTCAAACCATATATATATGCATATATATAAAACTTTAATTAGATGACATATTGACTTATAAATTTTTTTGATAATGTATTTATATTTACCTTGAAAAACCATTGGTGTTAGTATATTATTGATAATAAAAACAATAACAATGAATAGCAATGTATAATAGTAATAATGAATCATGAAGCCTGCATTTTCTACCTTCATATGATCATAGGATTAGATTTTGGAGAAACCTTTGATATCATCTAATTCAACCTTCTCCTTTCACAGAAGAAACTGTGACCATGAGTAGAAACCTTAAAATGCTTGAGGTGTGAGTTATTATTAATAGTGGTTACTAGTGGTTGATTAAGTTATGTTTTAGAGTATTTGGTGAAAGGGACCTAAACTGTTTTTAGAAAATGGTTTTTGAAAGTCTTTTGTATTTTAGGTTGTCCATGAGCTCAAACTATTGCTACTAGAATAACACAAATAACATTTAAAGGAATTTACAACTGGCTAAGTTTCAATTAAAGAAGCAAATCAGGGGAAGGGATATTACTGGGATCTTCCTTTGAAGAGAGAAGAATAGAAAATTATCTCATTCTTAGAGAGTAATATAATTAGGGGCCTTCTTTGTGGCTCTTCCTTTCTCTTGGGCAGATAGAAGAATCACCCTGAAAGAGCTGGCAATCGAAGCTTTGGGATTACTTCAGCAGCAGACTGTGAAAGAGGAGATTGATTTACAAGAATGATTTTTTAAAGTTAAACTAACTATACATAAACTATAGCTTTAAGAATCTACAAAGGATTTTGATAGTAAATTGGCTTAAAGTCACAGGGCCAAGTCCCCATTCTAGGATGTATCCGAATCCAATAAAGGATTCTAGGTAAGTTAGAAACCACTATTTTAATGAAATGATGAAGTAAAGACTAAGGCTAAATTAAGTTGTGATTGATAATAGTTCACTGATAATAGAAGAGAGTTAATTTGTGGCTTGGTATTTTTCCTAGAGTTAGATCTACTAAATATATTTTTAAAATATGACCTTTGTTAATATAATTTGTGTTAAGGTATTTTAATAGGAGTTCTGTTTTTATATAAATGAAATATCTATATCTATATCAGAATTTCAGGAAAATACCTATTGTTTAGGCATTTGTCTATGTGGAAGGCATTATGATCACCATTTGCAGGAAGTCTATGGAACTTCTGCACTTAAATGATTACAGAGTGGTGTCACATATTACACAAGCTACTGCAATTGTTACCAAAATCCAAATGAGATCTCATTTTAAATCACAGTCATCCCTAAAATACTGATCAGGTAGATATTTTAATGTGGTTGAAATTCATCCTTTTATTAGCCTCATATTTTTTAAACTTTTTGCACACTACTCTTATACCCAGAGAGATTTCAAAAGTCAAAATTGACAGTATATGTTTGACTATTTTAACCATTCAGCAATTAGGCTTAGCTGCTATATTCTCATCAAGTAGCCCTGCAATCTAGGAACTTCTGTGTGCATTGCGATTCCTATGGAAGTTATAGCATTAATGAAATTGAGTTTTAAATTTCCCTAGGCTCAACCTAGACATTAAGAATATAAATGTAAATTAACAGAGAAGAACTAGCAGCTGTGAATACTAACATTCACATCACATTCCTTTTCATTGAAATTTTACGCAGACATTAGGGAAATAATTTCCCCACCTTCTCTTCAAAGAAATTACATTAATAATTTTGGCAGTATTCCTGTGAAGGAACAATGTGCAACATCTTTACAAGACTCAGAAAACATCGACACCGAAGACCAACATCCATTTGCTCGGTAGATTATGTTTACTTTGTACATTGGCTAATTTTAGAAATTAAGTCTAAAAAAGATAAATTATCTTCTAAATTTTAACTTGATTTTAAGGTCAAGTATGGGATCAGAATAGACTATGAATATAAACTCTATAAACTAGTTTTTAATACTATTAAGCCAGTTTCTGTATCAGTAGTTATAATAAACAACATAAAGGGAATTAAAGACTTTGAATTCAGTCCAACCTATATGAGAATAAGAATCTCCTCTACAAATTTTCTGACAAGTGTTCATCCAACCTTAATCTCTAGTGGGAAAGAACACATTACCTCCTAGGGCAGTGTATGCTACTTTGAGATGGCCTCAATGGTTGGAAAATTCTTCTTTATACCAAGCTGAAATATCTTACTTCTTTACTCTTTACTAGTTCTTCCTTTATGGATCAAGTAGAATAGGCCTAACCCATCTTGGAAAGTCCTTTAGAAACCTCAAAATAGTATTCATATTTCTTCCTCACCCATAGTTTTCTTTGACCTATGAGTTCTCAGTTCCTTCATCTGATCTTCATATGGCATGATCTCAAGGCCATTTGCTATCCTGATTGTTCTTCTCTGGACACTTTCCATATTATCAATGCCATTCCTAACATGTAGCACTCAGAATTGAACACATACTAAAGAAATGTTCAATCCAGAGAAGAGTATTGTGGAACTGCTTTCTCCATAATCATGGAAATTCTGTCTTTTTTAATGATGCCTAAGAATTTAATAGCTTTTGTGGCTGCCATATCACATTGTTCACACAGATTTAGTGTGACTAGGAGAAGCATAGTCAAGCTAACAAGGTAAAAGGATGAAGCCTTCATGGCAACTTTGCTGTGACCTTAGATATCTTTCTATGGAAAGTGTCAACATCTCCATGAACATCATATTGAGATGATTGATGATTTCTCTTTGGAGATGAGGCCTAGAAACTTGTTGACCTGTTGAATGAGAAGAAAGAAAGGAATAAGAATTTATATAGTGCTTACTCTGTTTTAGGAACTATTCTAAGTGTTTTGCAAATATCTCATTTGGTCTTCACAACAACCATGCAAGGTAGGTGCTATTATATCTCCATTTTATATTTGAGGAAACTGAAGCTAATGAAAGTTATTTACCTAGAAGCTGTGAGTATCTGAGATCAGACTTAGGCCCAGAACTCTATCCACTGGGCAATGTAGCTGTCTCATTGACCTGTCACTGAGGATGCCTGATTGAGTCATTTGTAAAGTGGACCTTTGTTACATCTTGGAAAATCTCTCACAGATATAACTGTCATCCTGATTTCAAAAGGAGCAACTACATAGCCTAGACCAGTGATGGGCAAACTACGGCCTGTGGGCCAGATTTGGGGGGTGGAGGGCCCTGAAATGTTCTATCCCACCTGCAACATTATTCCGAATCTGATGAATACAATGAGTAGGATATAATACAATGAAACTTTGAAAGAATTGCCTTAGAAACAGACTGACAGATGAGCATTTCCTTTCCTTTGGCCCCCTCTTTAAAAAGTTTGCCCATCACTGGCCTAGACCTAAAGGAGTCACCAGGGATCAAGCCATGATATTGAGGAATAAATTTGACCTTTGCCCTCTGTTATTCCCATGAGTTATGTGGACTTCACAGATCTGATGGAAACGTGATTGATTTCCAATCATCTTCAAGTGCTCAAGCCCTTTTGAGGGCATTTCAGCCTCATGTTGGTGCTATATCTAGATGACTATAAAAGTCCCTGGAGAAAGGTGGAGCTGACCTCTAGAAAACAATATTGAAGGAAAAAAAAGAGTTGTATTAACTCTTACTGGGCTCCAGAGAGTCCTTTGTGTTTTTTTATGAGATCAATTAAAGTTTGTCCTGTATTATATTTAACCTTGACATATAGATAGATAGACAGAGATCGTTAGCTTGAGTTATTATATGTAACCTTTATATACAT